>NC_138663.1:170122210-170192210 GCF_964273445.1 Streptopelia decaocto
CAGAATGGGTCGCAGGCTCTTTTGCCACTGAGGTCCTTGAGAAAAATTCCCTCTAGGGAGATTTTAAGAGAAGCCTTGCTTCAAAAAGTACATGTTAGTACATAGGTTACAGCACTTTCCATGACGGGTAATCATTTAGTTTGAGGTCACATGTGAATATTTTCTAGTTTATTTCTTACCTGCTTTACAGGTAAGACTGCAATTCCTATTCACAGAAAGAAAAATTAAGGTTTGAAATTTCATTTCACTTCAGAGTGAAGCTTGCCTTTTACAAGACGAGAGAGGCCTACTCCAGAATAGCTTAGTTATCAATAATGAAGGCATTTACAGCTTTGGGAAGTCATATATTTTCTAACACTATATTTTTAAACAAAAAATAATTTATCTGTTACTGCAGTTTCCCCCCCTCCAAAGACTTCTTAGTAGTTAGAGCACCATCTTTAGCAACTTCAGTCTCACATCACATCTCAGATTTCATGATGGTGCCTCATGTCAGCAATCAGTAGAAACGGCATTGTTTAGGTAGAGATATAATTGGATGAACTTTATTGTTAGACAACTGTGGAGGGCTTTAAAAAAACCCTCACAAGCATAAAACTTCCAAGTTACAGTCTAGGATCAAGGGGACAAATGTTTAATATGTTTAATATCCTCAATATTTTGTAGCTCATTTTTAGCTCAATACATAAACAGGGCTGATTAAGTTATCTTGACAGAAATATTTTGATGATAGCAAACAAACTTAGCAGTAAGCATTTGACAGCATTATTTATTAATATGATAAATGAATTGTGAGATGTGTGATTGTGTGATGATGCATTCATTTAGTTGTTCCTTTTTTTCTTTTACTAATCTCTGTCACGTTGGATTTATAAATGGAACTGAATGACCTTTGAAACTGTGATGGAAATGAAGAGATAAACACAACTTGAAAGGACAAACCAATTAATATAAATGTGTTACACATAAAGAACTGATTTCAATCAATTGCTATCTATGTAAACCTTTGGGCACTTAGCTGAATGAAATAGACCAAACAGATTATGTGACATAGGGACAAAATGTGCATTTAGCTCTTTTGTTATGTAGTACGGGTATCATCCCGTACCCACACAACACAACAGGAAGACCAAGGTGGATGCTTCATTGTACTAGAAAGACCACTGAGAAGTTATATTCCTTAAAGATTATCTTTTTTCTGATAATCAGAAAGCCTTGCTGATGGTGTTCTTAATTTTATTTTTCATCCCCTGTGTTTTGATGAATAATTAAAGTAGCCTCTAATTCATTTGTTTGCTCTATCCATTACTTATAATTGAAACTGTAAAACACTTATACAGTATACTTTAAAAATATCCCAATCCAGGAATTTCTAAACAGAGTATTCATTTCTTCTGCAGTTGCTTTGTAATGATGAAAGCATTTATCACCCTGAAATCAATACAAATGTCTTGGGCATCCTTGTTTAAGAAAATTACAGCATCTCTCTCAACCTTATTTATTTATATTTTTTCCAAAGAATGAACCTTTTGTTACATGCATTTCAAACTGCCTGCACATATTGTTTTCTTTACAGGCTTAATTAGAGAATATGATCAATTTAATATAAAGGTTTCAAAATACTGCCATTGATGCACAACAAGGGGAAAGGGGAAAAAAAAAAAAAAAGAAATACAAGCTTGACATTTTAAAACACTTGCATTTGAAAGACTTTCACTACTAATTGATTTTTAAAAGAGTTCTATAGAAAAGTGAACTCAGAAATGTTTGGAAGTGTCTTGGCAGCATGCCAGAACATTTAGTGCAAAGCGTAACTAGACAGTTTCTGAGGCCTTACTACATCTGAAAAGATAGCTTCTTTGCCTTTCTTATCTAATTTTGTATCCCAGCTGTACACTTACACATTATGCCGAGTGTTTTCAGTGTTTTGTGGACATGTTTAAATGATCAGTTGACACAAGGCAACAACTTCCCTGCTGTCACACGCAGGGTTAGGCAATGCAAGGGTTTCAGTAGTCAGATTTTCTTTAAATATCTTGAAACAAGCTATAATAACAAAACAATGTTCATTTCATTATTTTATGTGGCATTGTGGGCATATTTACCTGCTAATACTGTTTTCCAGCATGGATTGACTAGGCCAAAGTCTGTCATTTCTGTTTTTCTTTATTGGAGTTAACTGTGTGGAGGGAAAAGGAGGGCAGACAATATCTTATATTCTGTAATAATTTTCTTTAAAATTACCTTTTAGCTTGGACGACATGACACTGCCTA
The DNA here is from genome assembly GCF_964273445.1 of Streptopelia decaocto. NCBI lineage: Eukaryota > Metazoa > Chordata > Aves > Columbiformes > Columbidae > Streptopelia > Streptopelia decaocto. The sequence continues at coordinate 170,124,485 of NC_138663.1, forward strand.
TTCTATAACATTTTAGAGTTCTTTGTTAGTTGACTGAAGTTGAAACAAAAATCCTCCTTTTTCTTTTTGTGGAGTATGCACTTTGAAAACCTATATAGACAGCTGAAATATTAATGGAAATGACATCCATTCTATTTTGGAAAAAGAGCAGACCAAATGATAACGGGTAACATTGACCAAAAGCAATTACTTTAAAAGGATACTGCTAAGTATCTGAGAAAAATGATTCCTTTGACTAGTTGTTTGTCAGGCCCTGTGTGGTTTTTATTGATTGCTCTTGAATATATAGCCCCCATGATTGAAAACGCTGCTGGTAGTGTCCTTCTTTTTATCATGCTGAGAGTATCATCTTATTGAGAATAATAAGAAAGAAATTTATACAGATAACAAATACACATTGGAGCTTTAAATTAGCCAAAAGTGGTCTATAGATTACCTATGATATTAATTTCCTAGCATGTCTCCTTCTCTAAAGCTAGTTTTTAGAATCAGATGACAGAAAATCAGGCCTGAAGAGTTACATATTAAGTATTTGTTTATTATGTGGTTTGTTTGCCCCACTCTCTGTATCTGATTGCCTCTGTGGAGCACTATAATTCATCTTCTGCTATGAAGTATACTAACTTTGAAATGAGTCATAGATAAGAATTGAGCCAGTACTATTTCTTATATACGAATATTTTATCTATGCAGCTGTTTTTACTCCACAATGGAAGATTTCATCTTGGTGTGAGTGGCTGGCATCTCAAAATGCCACCCGTCTATTTAAATGGACACTTGATTAGGATGCTCAAGTGAATGAAGACAGACACAAGAACAGATTTAAGCAGCATGCTGCAGTTTTATTAACTTAACACTGGAAAGCTTCTGAAACAATGAAAATCTTCCCAGTCTCCTCAGTGAGACACGGCCACCAGAGGGTGGAATAAAGTTTGTAGGATGCCATTTGTTGTAGGATTCAGTTCTTCATTTCAAGATCTTTGAGTATGCTTCTCTCCTTCCTTCTTCCCACAAAAAGGCGAAAGTTACCAAAGGGAGACCTGCACGCCTTTTTCACACGCAAAGGTTTGCCAGAAAAATTATGTTTTTATTTATTGTTGCGACACACTTACTAGCAGTCCTCCAAAGTTAAGAAGAAATAGCTAGGGCTTTGCATTACTGCCAAGTTTTCCTGTCAATTGAAGTAAAACTCCAGGATGCTTCAAAATCCATCAGGGTCCAAAGGGAAAAAGTCTTTCATGACTCCAGTAGTAATTAGTCAGTATTGAGACATCCTTTGGTTAAAACAAAACAAAACCAAACCAAAAACTCAACCTGACATCTTTAGTTCAAATGACACAGTTACGTGGAGGGAGAGTGATGAAGCAGACAGATAAAAGACGTGGACAGAAAAAGATCGGTCCGGAAGTTCAAATTAGCAAGTAGAAAGTTGGGAACAAGAAATGGGGAGTTATTGAAAGAAAAATCCATGTCTTCTCCATCTATAGACTAGAGGTCTAATCTAGTTTTTCACTTCATGGGATGAAAAGAGGTGATACTATGGATAACGTAACTTGTATCTGCTCTGCAGAACTCAGCAAAAACTTTCATTAGACATCTCTTCAACACAATTTCGCAAGCCTTGTGTCCAGGATAGTTGTATTAAATCGCTCTTCTCCTCCCTTGAATTGCTTCGTTCTTTTCTCCTACGTAGACACTTCTATTACATTAGCTCCAACATTTTTCTTAAGTATTGAGAAAACATTATTTGTCCTTTTGGAATCTATGTAAAGTTTATAAAGTTCAGGCTGGCTTAGGAGACCCCATTCACTTTGTTTCCATGGATGTACCACATCAAGATTGCTGCAAATATACAGGACTTTTCCACTGTTTTTGTATGCAGATCAGATTTAGAAGTAATTTCTTTATATGAAAGAGAAGGCAGGTAATTTTATTTATCCACGAATGTGGTTTATGGAGTAATGATGCCATGGATGCCAACAGCAGAATTTATCTTTTTGTGTAGCGCTCTCCCAAACATGCTCGGTCACTTTTGGGTGAAGTATTATGCCGTACAGATAGTGTTACTTCAAGGACTAGGAAATAATATAGGCAGTTTATGATGACATGGAGCTTAACCAGTAAACCTTGATGAGACCATCCTGGCCGCATTGAGAGCTGTTGGGTGCATGTCTACCAAGGTCCTTATCGCCAACAATTTCTAATTTCTGGTTCTGCACAAAGCCAGACTGGATGGCTAGAACAGAGCAAGGACTGGTTAAGGACCTACCTTAGTCATGATATCAATTAGTTGCTGAGGATTGTCCCACATAATACTGATAATTGGCCCTGCAGAAATCAGCTTACGTGTGACTGGACTTGTTAGTTGTTGGTACAGCAGCACTAGCCAGATGTCACAAACATGGCAAAGAATAATGTTTTGCAGTCCATGTATTTTCTGAGGTAGTATTTTAATACTCTGTAAAAATGATAATTGAGTGTAAACACACAGTTTACTACAGATCTGTAGCTTACTTTGTTTTCCAGGAGGGAGGAGATCCTTATTCCTTTCAGTATCACAGAGTCTCGGTCCAGGCCTCTGAAAGAAACTGGAACCTTGACTTTCTGTCTCCTCTCCCTACCCCCAGCCACTTAAGTGTTCCTCCAAGACAACAGGTTGGAAAGACTTCAGAAAAATGAGAGATGTGTAGAGGGAAGTTCAGGCTGTTACTGGCATCTTCTCACTTGCCCAGGTCCTTGTGTGCAATGATGTGCAAACAGTCCACACCTTGAACATGCTGCAAGTCATGCAAGGTGCTCCCGTGGTCATGACAGAAAAGTGCCAGGTGTCTTTTATTCCCCCAAGTAGCCCCTTGAAGCCTTTAGTTGCTAAAATTTGTTTTTTAACAGATCTTTCATTAAAAGAAAAAAAAAATTAGAGGGGTCAGGAGAGGCACTCACTAATACACCAGGTCTGAGTTTGCAAGGGAGCCTGCCTTCGTAACATTCCATCCTCCATAATCGCAGTGAAGTTACTTCTGCCATAGCAGATGAGATGTTCCATGTGGGATTATAGAATCATAGAATCATTTTGGTAGGAAGAGACCTTTAAGATCATCAAGTCCAACCATAGCCTAAATCCAGCACTAAATCATGTCCCTAAGAGCCTCATCTATATGTCTTTTAAACACCTCCAGGGATGGTGACTCCCACCACTGCCCTGGGCAGCCTGTTCCACTGCTTCACAACCCTTTCTGTGAAGAGATGTTTCCTAATAGCCAATCTGAACCTTTCCTGGTGCAATTTGAGGCCATTTCGTCTCATCCTATCACTTGCTACTTGGGAGAAGAGACCAACACCCCCGTCTCTACAGCCTCCTTTCAGGTAGTTGTAGACAGCGATAAGGTCTCCCCTCAGCCTCCTTTTCTCCAGGCTAAACAGCCCCGGTTCCCTCAGCAGCTCCTCATCACACTTGTGGTGCAGACCAGTCATGAGCCTCGTTGCCCTCCTCTGAACTGATTTTATATAGTTATAAAATCTAGGGGCCAGTAAAACTGAAGTTATTTAGAGCCCTTACTGTTAATTTTCACACATATTGGAGGTGTCATGGGGCGCAGATGGAACTGCTGTTGTACCAGTACAGCAGCCAGGCTCATACTGGGGTCTCACCCTCTCTGATCCAGAATTGAACTCCTTGGTGTACAGCTGGAGCCTTAGTTGGAGGAAGAGACATGAAGAGAGCTCTTTCTTGAAATCCAAAAGTGCCTCTAATGATGGGTGACAATGGTAATGGTGGGAAATGGTGGGAGAGGAGAACTGAGGGAGAAAGAGAGTAAGAGGAAAAGAAAGATCAGGATGGGAAAGTGCTGGTTAGTTAGGGATACTTCTGAATATGCTTCTCCTTTTGTGACTGGGAAGCTCTTCTGTCTTACTGCTGCTGCTGGGGGATTTGCACAGAGATGTACACAGGACAGGCTGAGACTCTGGGTCGACTGTCTTTTGTTTATCTTAGTGTGGAAAAGCTGATTTGCCAAATTAACAGATGTGAATGACTGGGCATGATATTAAACTTACTATATTTGTATTTTCCAAATCTTTTCATGGGCAATACTGCAGGTGTGACCTCACCTAGAGCTGAATTTTTGGCTATGACATGCTGGCCCCTGTTTCAAAACTGGAATACTCCTTTATGATGTTACCACCCTCTTCCTGGTTTTCTATGGTGTGGTATAATTTTGTAGTGTTCTGTTTCCCCTCTGGCACCTCTCATCATCCCTTGATAATTATTTTGGAAAATCAGTAGACTTTCCTATTGCAGAAGCAATGCTGACAGCTGTCAGTTTATCGGATGAGTTGTGTAGAGTGAAGCCTGCTATTCTTGTAGCCGCATCACTTTCTGCAAAATTATGCTTTGATTTTGAAAGGATTTTTTGTTGTTGTTTTTGTGATTATGGTCACAGCTGCAATACAGCTGTATTGTCTTGTGGAGCCAGGATCAAGGATGTGAAAAGTTGAAGCTGAGGTCCAGCTTATAATTAGATAAATGAAAAAACTGACTGGGATGCAAGTGAGCTCAACAGCCTGATGAAAATTGGAGCAAGTGGGGCAGTGAAAGCTGTAAAGTCCAGATGCAAGTTTTCTTCTGTGATGGTATCAGGATTAAAAGATGATTTGTGCAGAGCTCTTTTAGAGGTCGAGGGCTGTTATAGCCAAATTATCTGGGAGCAGAGAGAAAAATAATTCAAGATTTATTGTTAAAAATAAATATCAATTTTTCATCAGTGATATTCTCTGCTCTGAGTCATTGCTCAATATGTTTGTGCAGGAGTGGGAAAGTAGGGATGAAGAGTAATTTAGAGACAATAATGAATTAATGTTGCCATGGATTTTGTAGCTGCTGCCGCAGAATTTAAGACGTGTCACCGTGGAGTTGGGTCTGTTGTTTGTGCAAAGGATCTGTCCTATGGTGACTTGCTGCAGTGGAGGTTGGCTCCAGGGTGTTTGGACTTTAGATGGTGGGGGTAAGGGTAATATTTTGTTAAATAGCTAGAGGCAATAGTCAGATTGCATTACTACTTCTGTCCAGATGAAAGGGAAGTAATGGTGAAGTTAAGCAATGAGTGAAATCTTAGATATGTTAGAAATAGTGGGAGGTAATTTATAACAATATGTCTGTGGAAGGGTCACCTTAGATGTAAGTGGAACCAACAAGCTTTTCCAAAGTCTGGAGTCAAAAATTGTATTCAGTGAAGCAATGAGAAAACTACCTGACTGTCCCCAAACAAAAAAGCGCTATTAACTCTTTTGTACTTAGGTAGAAATGTTCCATTTCCTATTCAAATGATGAGTGAGCTTTGTTTTGTTCATGGCAACTAAGTTAATATAGATTTAGGTTGTACTGTTACCACTTGGGAAGTTACTGCAAGGTATCATTCCATTTTTGTGCTGTTACATTATGAAAAATGATGTGGAAATTAGTAATGAAATACCTTTTTATGGGAATGAGTAAAAATAGTAGTACATAGCTGATTTTTTTTTTAAATCTGCTTTTTCCTAAATTCAGCTATATCTCTGACTTTTTTTAAGATTCCCCATCCTTCCCAATAGCCATTGACAGTTTATTTTAAAACAGACAAAGGCCATAATGAGAAGGGTTTTTTTTTCCACACTTATCGTCCAAAATAAAGAGTTATAGCTGTTAAAAATTGGTCTTAGTGTTATGCAGATCACATAAGACTTTCTTTAATTGGCCCTTAATAAGCTTGGTTTAACTGGGATTTAAAGGAAGAACAGTGGTCATTAACATTAGCCAGATTAAGACTCTGTTAATTACCACTGAAAGATAAAGTAATATGCAAAGATGGGGTCTAAAATATTCTTGCACTTCAGCACCCAAGGAAGTTGAGAAATTTCTTGCTAACTGAAATGAATAAGTCAGTAGCTCTTTCTCTGCAAAGCTTAAAAAAAAATAAAGGGAGAAAGAAGACAGTGAGAGAAGAAGATAGGGGGTGGAAGAGAGAGTATAATTACTACATTTAAATACATTGGCTTAATTACTACCCTGTATACAGAAATAGTTTCTTTTTTTGTCCCTCAAATGTAACTTGAGATTTGTTTCAAGTATTTGATAAATTCTGTGTGAATTTATAGTTTTCTGCTCATTAGTCTTTTGTATAGACAAACATCGCCTAATATATATTAGTACATTTGTTTATAGTCTTTATATATGAATAACAATTTACAAATGTACATTAATGTGAATGTTAGTGACTATTTATACATGAATAAAATATATGAATATATGTTATACGTCAAATCTCTATGTATCTCTTTGAAGTCAATAATATTTTTGTTGATGCACAGTAGTAATAGAATCAACATATTTCAAGCATTATAACCAAAATGTTAAGAAGACATATTCTTATAATAATGGCATTTCTGTGATGTGAGTATAAATACTTTAAAGCATTCCTCAGTTTTGACAGTCGCTCAAGTATTGGCGTGACACAGTATTTCCACTTTGGAGTGGACTTGCGGTGAATTTGTCATGGTGTCCTATAAATCACAGCACCCAGCAGAGGAAAGTTCAAGAAACTGGGAGCGGGCAGATAGAGACTCATCTGTGCATGTTCCTGACTAATCTTCATCAGTCAGTGATGATTTATAATCTGAAATGAGACGTTTTTAATCTCATAGAATTGTTTCCTACATTTAATGTAATAAGGGCTTTTCTCAACTACTACGCTAAGTGATAAGTTCTAGTTTCAACTGTTGTTCTCAATTATTTCCATCTGTATGATTATAAATATTTTTAAAACAAGTAATTCTGTTTCTTCCAGAAAGTGATATGTGCTGATATGTTGTATCTCAGTTTCATGGAATATTTTCACATTCTCATGTAGTGAGAAGGACTAACAGTTGTGCCAAACTTACATATTCTCATATATTAATGATCTTTTTCACTTCCATCTCTCTAAATAAACTGGTGATCTTAATTTTGAAAGGGACTAGTTATTTATTGTTTACATTTTATTTCTACTTCTTTAAATAATCTTTAATTTTCTTTAAACTGCCTTCACACTGAACAGCTTTTTAACAAGCTTTGTCTATGACATTATTTTCTTATGAGAAAATATTGAAATACTAAAAAATGAAACAGTGATCAGTTGGTAGGTCAAATAAATCCACATACTCTATTTGATTCCATTTATTTTTCAAAGATGCTGAATTTTGTTAGGGTTTTTTTTATTTAATTGTTTAATTGCCATGTAGTTGAAGTGTGCATTTATAAGGATAGAAGCTGATAAATCACTACAACACATTGTGATTTTCTTTTCTGTTAGCGATCAATAACAAACCCATGGTATGCCACATGTACTTTAGTATTTTCTAAATCAAATAAATCAAACCTGCAGTGTTCACTAGTTTCTAAAGACTGTGTGCGTGTAATATTTAAAAATAAAGAAATTTACCTTGCAGAGTTACAAAAACATACTTAAAATCCTGTCTTTGCATATTAATTGTATAGTTGAAGCATATATATATTTTAAAATTATTTTGAAGATCTGGTTCACATACTTGGAACCCTGAGTTGAGGATGCTTGGCAGATTGGAGAGTTACTCTTTAAATTGTATCTTACACTGTACTTTTTGAATATAGAACACCTGCAAATGAAAAAGAACATTTCTCACCCATTCATACAGAAACTGCTACTTGCAGAAGACCTGGGACCATGTGGACATTCTTGTCCTCCCAAGGGTGCACCTGACACCTCCTGTGCATTCTTTCATGTACATATTTTAAGTATCAGATGATAACCATGGGCTACAAAATCTGTTGCTTTTAAAATAACAGGAACTGTGTTAACAAAAGAACTTGCCAAACTTATTGTCTCAAATAAAATAATTGAAAAACAGGGCCAAAGAGGAAGAAATATGCTTTAATCGATAGGCTATTTTTACATGTGAATGGAAGCGTGGATCCATTCTACTGGATGAGGTACAAACTTCATTAGCCTGAACCTGGTCAAGCTCGGTCCTTTGTTAAATGCAGGTTTTCTCTTTGTAGGCTGTGCAATTTCTCCATATTAAATTCCTCGTTCATCAGTTCATGCCAAAGCCAGTGCTTGTGCTCGGAGCGCGGCCTGTGCTGGGGAGCTGCCTGTGTTCCTCAGGGAATCCCTCCAGAACTTACCTATGGGAATGAGGAGGGAATTGAGGTTAAGATTTAGTCTGCACACCGAGAAAGTTTCGTAGAAATGTGGCTTATGGATGCTTATTACTGCTTTTATGGAAGAAGAGATATTGAGAAGAATCTTTGCAGGTCTGCTTAGGGGCCTAGGTAGTCTGCCCTAAATGTAGAGGCTTTGGCTCAGCAAACTTTTGGGGGATCCAGTGCCAAACATGTAACCTATCAGTTGACCCTACTTTTTCAGAAGAGTGAAAGGTATTTTCCAGGATAAACAGATAATTGTGCTTTGTCAGTATAATATATTCCAAACCATATAACAAGTTTAGGTGTGTAATTAATGTGTAAAGAATGTGCAAACTACTCTCCACTTATGCCACAATCTACTGTACCACCAACTGAAAAATTCTTTGCACTCTACATAGAACATTTGGCTAGTGCTGTATGCACTCATAAGAGTAATTAAAATTAACAGGGTTTCACTACTATGGTGAATGGAATAATCCTTCAAACAGAACACCATAGTGAGACAACTTTTCCTAAGAAGCACAAAATGATACCACTGAAAATAATTGGTTTGGATAAACTGACAACTGCTAAAAAGAGAATCAATGCTTTGTTTTGTTTTTTAAGAAAAAGTCTACCTCTTTACATTTTCTTCTGTCCAATCTCCATGGTAAATACCTCAAGCACTTGCCAGCGTACTCCCTCAATGAAGAGCAAGGCTGAAATCTGTCACAAATCATACCTAGCTGCCAGAGAAATTCAAATTGCTGTAAGCACAAGTGCCAGGGGAGCTCTTACAGCGATGCTGAAACCATAATGCAACATTCACAACGAGATCATTGCATCATAATCTCCTTCCGAATGTGACTCCCTTTGTGTGTCAGGTGTTTGCATGTCAGAGGGAGAAGGAGAAAGGGGATTGTGAGTTTAGCACAATCTGTTGTTCTATATTAAAGTTATTTTTTATATTAAAAATGACCTGTTTTTATGCAGGATATTCTAAAGGCTTCTGAGCTACTTGCTGCCCTCTAATCCCCTCAAGTACAAAACCCTTTTGTTAGGAATATTCATGTTTTCATTTCAGACAAGCTAGTTACTTGGAATTCTCTCTAAGCCTGTAAGCTTACAGAAGTTAATATATATTAAAAATTATATTTATTTTCAGTATATGCATCACAACTATTTTAATTTCCTAAGTGCACAATCAGTATTTAAATAAAGAACATTTGATTTTTTCTCAATTGTATCAGCTTTTGAGCAGAGTAAGTTTATGAAAATCCATGAAAGTTGTTTTTTGGTTTTTTTTTTTTCCAGATTTACAGCAGCATAAGTGAAAGGAGAATCAGGACCATATATTACAAAAAGTCATTTACATTAATTCAACATCCATCAGACCTGCCTTTATTTCATGCATTCATGCTCACAAAGTATGTGGAGGTTGTTTTGGCCTTCTTGTTTTTTTGTTGAGAGCTTATCAATATAATCTAAGACCTGAATGTGTGTCCTCAAATAAAAACCCCAACATACAGCTAATTTAACAGTGAAGAAAACTGTCAGCATATGAATTTAGAAGAGTAAAGTTGAACCTCATGTGAAGGTGGCCTTTCTCGCTGGACTCCACCATCTGATATGTTTATAATTAGCAATTTTGACTACAAGAAAATATGTTTAACTCCTTCTGTATGCAAGAGAAAATGGTTTAGGGTTTATTGTCAGAATAAGATGATGGATGAGAGTATAGATGGTTTCATCAAAAGCAGAAATTCACTTCAGTTATCCTTCTGCATCATCGATTGTACTGCTTTTATGACAGGAATATAATGGTGATTATCACAAAAAAGGGAAAGTAAAAAGGTGGGTCGGTCACGTTTCACTCATCTAACTTTATGAGGTGATAAAGTTTTGAATCCAGTTGTCAGGGCTCAAAAAGAGATAGGTATCCCCAATGGACAGTTAGTACCAGTGAATACGTGAGTCACTACGTACTGCTGATTGCCCAATGATTGCACAGGGTTATCAGAGGCAGCTGATACTTAAAGTGAAAATTTCAGTGAAGTTAATCTAGATCTAAATGCTTCATAGCCAAGCTGTGTGTCCTGCACCAGGAAAAGGATTTAGCAGGACTGATTTAGTCAGTATCTGTATTACTTATTCTTTAACTGGCAGAAAAAAATAAAAACGTATGAGAGAAATGGCCAATAGAGGCATTTTAGAAGAACAAATATATCTGGATGGACCTAATTCAGACCTGAAAATTAAACCTGAAAAGCCCTGAATAATTCCGTTTCATCAACATAGTCCCATTGACATAAGAATTTTATTATTGTATCTTCCCCAGGTTGCCCCCACTTTGCACTAAGTAGAGCAATCCCTGTTTGCTGCCAAAAGACCAGGTGGAATCCTTCATTGAGTGATCTGTAAGGCCGAATTCATCACACCCCTTACTGATGTATGGCTTTGGGCTTAAAGCAAGGAGCCACTCTGAGTTTCACCAAACTGGGTGCTGTGAGCTCAGAACTAGTGGTCTAGTCAACAGAGCATCACTAGGGAAATACAGACAATATGAGTAACTCAAACCTCTTTTTGCCCATCTCCTGTGAAAATGTATTAATTGGCAGTGTGGAAACCAGTCTGAGTTCTCTCTAAGTGTTTGTCGCTCTTCCTGCGTCGGGACCTCTGTAATGAAGTGAGCGCAAGATTTATTGGAGAAGAAAGAGGGAATTACTCAATAATTAGGATGCTCAGGGAATACTCCAGGGTTCTGATCTAGGGCCTCTGTTTGTGTTTTGCCAACGTTTTTTATACAGTCTGTTTAAAGTGTAAAATATGGAAATTGACCTTGAAATGACTCTTTGTTTTTAACTTAACAGAGTAGATGTCTGTCTTCAGGAGTGGAATTTATGGGGAGTTTTAAGGGTAATTTAAGTAAGTCCCAGAGTACAATCTTAAAAAGCCTGCCAATCCTTTTACGAGTCTAAGAAGGTCTGGGACTGCACAACCTAGAGAAACAGAGTACTTTTCAAAACTACTGGGTACTTAAGACCCAGGCTGAGAAAGATAACAGTTCTGAGATTTTCTTGTCCTTGATATTTCTCTACTGTGTAGCTTAGGTGTCTCCATGTGTATTTTTTTTTTTGCCTTGAATTCTGAGCACCCTCTTTCTTTCTGTGCATTGTGCTATAGATCTGAGTTGCCTTGAATTCTTTTGTGTCAGCCAGCTAAAAGTTATGGTATATTTGTGCCTATTCTTGCACCTGAGCATAAATGCTAAAGAGCAATGTTGAAGAGCAGAGAGAAAGAGAATAAATAGTACTGTATGCTACTGAAACTGCGGAGGGAATTTAGGTAGGCAGAATGCAATTATGCATTTGGAATATAGCCAGGACATATGGGTTAACACATGTACTCCTGTGAAAAGTGCCATGGGATATTTAATGACTGTAAGTTGTCAGAACTCAGTTTTACATCTCATCTGAAAGACAGCACCACCAGCAGCATGATGTCCCTTCGCACCATGCTGGAGCGGTTCCTCAGGAGGGACTCAGAGGGACTGCGGGGTGTCTCCTGAATCGCCGCTTCTATTTCTTGCTGCAGCTGGGCTTTCTTGAAAGATTTGCGTTGAAACATTAATCAAGCCCAGCTTTCTTAGCTAATGAGGTCCAACAAGTTCACTACCAAGTACCAATATGAGTACAATTGCCTCTGCCAGAAGCGGCGTGCTGGAAGATGACACTTTACCTGACATTTCTTTGGAGTGGACAGTGTTACCTTTCTGGGCTGGCCACCTTTGGAGTATCTCTGATCAGTGTAAAGTCTTGCTCAAAGTGAAATGGTTTGAGTATGTGGTAAAAAAGATAAACAGGTTTAGCAAAAGCTTAAGAGGGCTTTTTATATCAGCATATTATGGCATGATAAATAATAAAAAAAAGTAGAAATGAAGAGGCTGTATGTCAGGTACCATATATTGTAGAAACATGAGGAATTTGTTATGAAACTGTATGAAAGGTGGTTCAGGTCTGTTATGTATTTTACATATTTATCTCAGATCTTCCTCAGCAGCACCCAAGCCTAACAACAGGCATTATAACCTCATCTGACTGTTTTTAATTGAAAAGTTATGAACTATTGCAGCCCTAACTATAACTAGGGTGACAAAACCATCTCTCTTATTAAAAATTTGGTTGAGTTTGCTGCCAAACTATTTGTTGAAAGGTACCCCAGCCTGTAGGTTGATCTGGGACTCGGTGAACTCATCTTCCAGTAGGTTTTAACAGCAGATATTTATTTTTTTAATCATTTTTAGCAAAAAGGCCTCTCAAGTTTATACGTCATGCCCTTAATAGATGGGTTTAATTAATGAGGATGTATGGCAGAAGACAATTTACACCCATTTTCTGAAGTTCGAGCATTCAACATAATCTATTTTAATAGCTTTTACTATGGTGATCTGCTGTTGGGAGCTTCTTTACAGGACAAGCGATAAAAGGCTGGATTCCACAGATAAACCAGCTTTTGTGATTCTTGAGTAAATAAATACATTCAGTTCCTGCATTACAGCATTTTTAGGCAGCTTGTTCCCTTCCTGCAGAGCATTTATGCAGTTTGTCTTTGCAGTTCGGACTTTCTTTTTGATGTGGTGATTTGCTGGGTTTGCCAATCATTTGTTCAGCTGTGTAAGCCTCACTAATTTCCCAAAGTTAATCGTAACAGTGTGTATGGTCAAGATAGTGGAGCTGGTTGCCATACCCAGACACAATTCTGCAGACAGATTCTTGATGCAAAAGTCATAAAGCTGCAGCGTGAAAAAAAGTCCTTTTAAAGGCAAGTGTTCAGTTTGTTGAAAAGTCTTTCCTGTTCATGTATCCAGTGTGAGAGGAAGTTAAGAATCTATACATTCTTAGAATTTATTAGGGCACCATTTATTCATGTGGCGTCGTCTTTTCTTGAAAATACTCTGTAAAGGAACAAAAATGAATGCTTTAGGTATGAAAGGCTATGCTATATCTGCAACTGTTAGCTATATATAACAATACTTGAAAACAGAAGAAGGAATCTTATTTAAAAATATAGGATTCTGCATTATAACCAAAGGAGAATAAATGAAAAATCTATAATGTTTCTTAAATATTCTGCAAGCTATGGAATATGCTGTGAGTCTTGCCACACCAGTGCTAGCAAAAAGTTGCAGTTTTGGTATGCTTCATTAACTGTTTGCATACAAGACGAAAGTGCTTTCTGATGAAGTGTAAAACCAACTTGGGACCAATTTTCCACAACATAAATTCAACATTCATTCTATCCCCTGATATTCTTAGATTCAAACAGCGAGGGAGGTTTTATGACTTATCTTTTATCAATAATTATTTTTAATTCTACAATTCTAGATTATTCAGCCAAATGTTAAGAGTTGACTTCATACTGCGATGACTGCTGTTAAAAACATGTTCGATTAGTCTGGTTACACATGTTTTTTAACCGGTTATTTGAAATGCGGTATTATCATACGTATGTCTTACTAAAGTTATTTTTCTCAAGATTTACAATTGGGCAGATACATTTTATTCAGGCATCTATCTCTTCAAAGCTGAATTTTAGATCACACCTTTTTTTTTGGTATTTGTGGTGGAGTTGTGTGGTGATAATGTGTACTTTAGTGAAGTGGAAAGTACTGTTTTAGATTGGTAGTGCACATCAGTGAAAAGTCATTTATCATGGTAATGTAATTAGTGCTCCTGCAGCTAATAATTCAAATTTGTGTTTGCTGAATTCTGTTTGAGTGGTCTCAGTTTTTCTATTGAAGCTTAATTGATGATGGACTATCTTTATATCTACCTATAAAGTACCAAGTATTTACTGAATACAGTTTATTTTACTTTTGTTATAGAGCAGTGCAGCTACTCAGAGGAGTCGCTAGACTCTTCTTCAGTGAGGTAAGAGGGTACATGGCAAATTTGTATTGCATTAGCATATACAAAACAATTGGAATTACAGGAGTTACGCCTGACATGAAGGTTTGCAAGTTATCCTAAATCACTTCCAACTCGTGTGACCGTTCTACTCAGCAAAGTGGTAAAGTCAGGGGAAAGGGAGATACTGTAATTTGCTGTTCAGTTCCATGATCTGTAGGCTCATTTTCAGTTTTGCAGTAGTTAGGTTGCAGTAGAGAAAGAGAACTGAGTTTTGTGGAATTTTGGTGCAAAGGGAGTGGGAAACTGCGTTCTTGGTGGTCTCTTACTTGCAGAAGCTACTCTGTAGACTGTGGAGAGATCCCACTCTAATCTTGGTAAATCCTTCATAATAAACGCCAAACTGTCTCCCAGTTATTCTAGATAAGAGCCTGGTATGTTGATTGGCACTTACAAGCATTAGAAGACTGTGTTTGTATCATCTCTTTAAGCTTTACCTGGACTATTAAATGCAGCAGAACCAATGCATGGGCTTGAGGGCTGGTGTAGAGTCACCCATACTGTTCCTACATTTCAAATAATGGCAAGGTAATTTTGAACAAAATGGAGCCATCTGTCAATGTCTTTTTAAGTTGTGTCAGATATTGCTTCATTGTTAAGGTCTGTTCTCTAGATTTTGCTTACTCACATTGAGGAAAAAAATAGAAGATCTAGTTCCTGTGTTTTGGGGAAAAGTTCAGGTAGATAAAGAGATGGACACATTAAATTTCATCCTAGAACTGGAGGTGCTGATTGACTGGCGGAAGTGATACTGAAGAAACTGGGTACTGAGATCAGAAGAAATTGAGCATAATTACCTAATATGCTATATTTGACCCCACATATAGCCTCACATATGCATTGAATTAAAGTAAAATCAATGCTGAATACAATCATTGAATAAATGTTTTAGAGCCTATTAAGTATGTCATTCTGTTTGAGTTCTGTGCAAATTTCTTTCCACATGTTTAAGCCCATCACATTTTTTTCAAATCCTGCATTCAGTCCTTTACTATGTGTGCATTAAGCATAGGGACTCTTAGCACGTCTCAAGTAACATCTGCTCTGTCTTTTTGTTGTTGGGTTCATGGTATAATTAGCTCTATATTTCACCAAATACAATTTTGCTCCCATGGTGGATAGAGCAGCATGAAGAAAACATAAATAATTGCAGATTAGAGAAACAGAAGGCGAAGTGGGTGTAGGTGGCTTTGATGAAAAAAAGGGTTAAGGAGAATAGAAGGTCAGCTCATTATAAGATACAACATTGTCGAGATTATACTTGAGTATACTCCAGTTTCTTACACCCAAAGTATATAATTTTCTTTTTTAACTCTAGCTGGCGTTACTAAAAAGAAAGATGTTTTAAAAATATAAATGTTATTATTGGTTATATGTGTTTAAAAATCCTAAATTTTATGTAAGTTTGAATGAGCAAGCACTTATAGACTGAAGTATAATTTTTCTTTTTTTTTTTTTTTTTTTATTAGTTTAAGATTACAGGATATAAATCACACTTTTATGGACAGTGCTGTGAAGGTTATCTAAAGATTGCAAGGGGGAAGTGGTTTTCCACTCAGGCTTTTTGGGTGAACGTTACTCAGATGGTTAAGCAGATTTCTACAATCCGACAATTCACCGTTAGGAACGTGCTTCCATCAAGAAAGATCAGCAACTTGGTTCAGTGCAGTTACCTTGTACCATTTGGTATGTTCTTGGGCATCCCACTTGGCTTTCAGCTTCCACTCCAGAATGGCAGAGATCAGATGCAGCGAGGTGCTCTGTCATATTTGCAAGCCCAGTGGGCGTACATCAGATATCACAGGGTACCTGAAATGTCAGCAGGTCTCTATATGCAGGCTATGGAATAGATGTCCAGTCCTTGCAGTTGCCTGTGCCACAGTTCCCCTGTCTCGGGGAACAACAGTATCACTAAGATAGTAAAAAGGGACGTTTTCCAAAACAGAGCTAATATTTCAAAATTTCTTGCTCTCCTTAATGTACACATGTATAAATGGTATTTTAAAAATTTTCCCTTCTGCAATGGCCAGAATTAATAATGTGATTGGTGCAACTAATAATATTTAGATCATGCTATAATTTTGTGATGTCTCATTTTAAAGTTATTTTAATCGTTGTTCTCAGCCTTGTCTAAATACAACCAATTTATAATGAGAAAGAAGATAATCATGATGGTTAGGACTTGGCATAAGTGATTTTTCTAGTAGTGCTCATGACTGAGCATACCCTCCACGATGCAGATCATCCCAAGTTTATACCAACAAACAACATCTCTGTTAACAACGTGTTGCGTTTCCTGTCTTTGTCTCTCTTATCACAGAGTATCAGAAGCTTTCCAATTACCTCATCCAAACCAAAAGAAATCCCAGTTGTTACATAGCTCCCCACAAGAGATAGCCCAGCCAGCTTCACAGAAGTGTTCTGCTGGAGCCTCAGGGGTGCATTGCACTCGTGTTCTGCTAATACTGATTTTCATCCAGCTTCCTCGGAACTGCTGAGGAGTGTAGACAAAGAGCTGTACTTGGCTTTCCCATTCAGTATGTTCTACCAGCTTCACTGCTGGAGGAAATGACGTAGTTTCTTGCTCCAAGAGGTTTGTGGTGCTACAAAGGTGCCCTGGGTTTGGAATTAAAACAACTTCCTGCACTTGCAGAACCATCACTCTTATAATCAATCTCTTTTTGACCGGGGCATTTTGAATTTCCGATTTTTTTATCTGCTTTGCACGGCACATGGATATATCCATCTTGTACATTTGGTATGCAGTTTGCTAGAAAATTCTTTGGCCTCTTTGCAACGCTTTTTCTATAAGCACTAATAGCCTAGCCTTTTTAATCAATGTAGAAAAGCAAAGCATTAAATTATCATGATATACAAAATGAATAATTTCAAAATTAGTTTATTATTTATAGTTTAGACACACACATAAAGGATTTGCGACTTTCTTTACATTTTTTTTTTCTTATATTTCTTGCCTGTTCCTACTTAATTAAACTTTCTTCATTTGAAACCTTAAAAAAATTTAAAAGATCAGTTATGTCCAGACTCTGGGGTAGGAGGCAAATTGAAATTTTAACATTCTAGAAGGTCATGCTGAGTTAAGAAAAGTAAGATTTAACATCTGAGGTTAAATCATCCTGAGGTACAATGATCTCAGTTGTCACTGCTTTTGTGTAAGCAGTTTTGTTGGAGTTAACTGTTTCTGGTATCGTTACAATATTGGTCATTGTAATTTTGAAAGAATAGTATAAAGCAAGTGATAGGGCTACTGCTACTGGTACAGAAAATGTAATTTTCCTCCTCTTTTGCTTTCAGACTACAAACAATAAATCATTTTGTTGAAGAGATAATAAAGTACCAACTGGGTGCTGGTTTAATTCATATCAGGGGAGATCTTCAGTAGCTTTCTAAAACAAAGTAATTAGAGAAGGAGTTCTTGTATGAAAAAAAAAGAGACAGATTATTTGTGTATCTCTTGTGTTCTTACAGGTGTTAATCAGAGTTGAGTAAAAAAGGTTGTATTCTACTTCCATTTTACATCTGAGACTTAAAAGTTATAAATCAACTACAACAATTACAAAATGCATAAAGAAAAATCCCAAGTGCAGCAAGAATTTAGACATAAATGACTTCATTGTGCTGATGAAGGTTACGGTTGTTTAGTGGGGAAAGAAAATAATAGGAAACATAGCAAATAAATTGGGTTGCAAACTGGCTTAGGGAGAGAAGCCAGAGAGTGATAGTCAATGGTGCGGAGTCTAGTTGGAGGCCAGTATCTAGTGGAGTGCCCCAAGGGTCAGTGCTGGGGCCAATATTATTCAATATATTCATTAATGACTTGGACGAGGGAATTGAGTGTACTATCAGCAAGTTTGCTGATGACACCAAGCTAGGAGGAGTGGCTGACACGCCGGAGGGCTGTGCTGCCATCCAGCGGGACCTGGACAGGCTGGAGAGCTGGGCAGGGAATAACCTGATGAAATTTAACAAGGACAAGTGTAGAGTCCTGCATCTGGGCAGGAACAACCCCAGGTTCCAGTATAGGTTGGGAGATTACATATTAGAGAGCAGTGTAGGGGAAAGGGACCTGGGGGTCCTGGTGGACAACAGGATGACCATGAGCCAGCACTGTGCCCTTGTGGCCAGGAAGGCCAATGGCATCCTGGGGTGTATTAGAAGGGGGGTGGTTAGTAGATCGAGAGAGGTCCTCCTTCCCCTCTACTCTGCCCTGGTGAGACCACATCTGGAATATTGTGTCCAGTTCTGGGCCCCTCAGTTCAAGAAGGACAGGGAACTGCTGGAGAGGGTCCAGCGTAGGGCAACGAAGATGATTAAGGGAGTGGAGCACCTCCCTTATGAAGAAAGGCTGAGGGAGCTGGGTCTCTTTAGTTTGGAGAAGAGGAGACTAAGGGGGGACCTTATTAATGTTTATAAATATATAAAGGGTGAGTGCCATGAGGATGGAGCCAGACTCTTCTCAGTGGCAAACAATGATAGGACAAGGGGTAATGGGATCAAGCTGGAACACAAGAGGTTCCACTTAAATTTGAGAAGAAACTTCTTCTCAGTGAGGGTGACAGAGCACTGGAACAGGCTGCCCAGGGAAGTTGTGGAGTCTCCTTCTCTGGAGACATTCAAAACCCGCCTGGACATGTTCCTGTGCGACCTCACCTAGGTGTTCCTGCTCCAGCAGGGGGATTGGACTAGATGATCTTTTGAGGTCCCTTCCAATCCCAAACATACTGTGATACTGTGATACTGTGAAAGAAAAGGATGTCTTGGGGGAGGGGAATGGGGAAATGTTTCCTTAATAAAGTCAACATACAGAAATAAAACCAACATCTGCTCCTCGTTTCTCTATTTGATTTCACTTTTAATTACAGAACTTCATAGTTAAGGCAATTTTAGTAGATCTTTAGTTTTCCCTGTATTGTGGTTGAAGCTGCTGACCAAACTCCAGAGGCACTGGGCGCATTTGTGCTTTTTTTTGGGACTTTCAATAAGACTGCCTAATGATAGATCCCATTTGCCTTTTAAAGGTTTGTCTCCTGGGGCTTCCTGGCTTTCATGTTCTCCAGCTCCTGAGTTTTGACTGATAGAATGCCCTGAGTTGGAAGGGACCCACAAGCATCATCGAGTCCAACTCCTGTCCCTGTATATGACAACCCCACATGTGTTCTGAGGGTGTTGTCCAATCTCTTCTTGAACATTGTCAGGCTTGGGGCCATGACACCTCCCTGGGGAGCCCGTTCCAGTGCTCCAGCACCCTCTGGGGGAAGAACCTTTTCCTAATGTACAACCTAAACCTCCCCTGGCACATCTTCCTGCCATTCCCTCGGGTTCTGCCATTGGTCGCTAAAGAGAAGAGTTTGGCGTTTGCTTCTCCTCCTCCCCTGGTGAGGAAGCTGTAGCCGTCATGATGTCTCCTCTCAGTCTCCTCCAGGCTGAACAACCCAAGTGACTTTAGCTGCTTCTCATGCAGGTTCCTCACTAACCTCTCACCAACTTTGTGGCCCTCTTCTGGACACTATCCAGTAGCTTTATATCTTTTTTATCCTGTGGCACCCAGACCTGCACACAGTGCTCCAGGTGAAGCCGCATCAGTGCAGAGCAGAGCGGGACAATCACCTCCCTCATTGGCTTCCGATGTTGGCTCCAGTGGATAGGGAGAGTTAAAGAAAGAGTTTAACACCTCTGGCTTCTCTGTCACCCTCTGAATGTTTTTAGGTTTGTCATGTTGTAAGTGGTTCTTCTAGGCCTTATTAACAGGAGGAAGATATGTTTATGCAGTATTGGTCAGAGAAGGGGAGAGCTGGAGGAAATTGAGCCAGGGCTTGACTGGATACTTTGTGGTTGCAAGCGGCAAGTTTGTGCTACCCAGAGAAACCACTTTTAACCACCTGTGATTAATCTTTCTTTCAAGAAAAGATAGGTATATTCTTGGCTTCACAAAATAATATTTTTATATGGCTTCAATTCGACATATGGAGTGGTTAATAGGTGAGTTTTGCTGGTACATCAGCCAAAATAATTGTACCAGGGGCACTGTTGAGGTATGACTGCAGTGATTTGAGTAAGTGAATGTGCACCTGTTGTAGGGATGAGTATAGTTAATAAATTGGTCTTGAATAGGTGGAGAGTAGTGAACCTGCAGGAATCCTACTCAAGGATGTTGGAGCAAAGTTACATGGGCTGGGGACTTCCAGATAATTGTATTAAATTTTGATAAATAGGCATAAACTCTATTGTAAGAAGTTAATTTCACCCAATCACCATTTGCAAAATCTCCCAAATTATTTTTATCATATTCTGTATTTCTGAGCAATTTATCCTCAAAATCACATAAAAAATTGCTGTGTGGACTACTGAAAGAGTATGTGATGAATTTTCTTCATTCTAAGTAAAAAATAGCTGGCATAGTCTGGAATATTTTCATTTTGTCATTACACTAAATAATCTGTATGTTGATATTTGCAGTATACGTGCTTCAAGTCTCAGTCAAAGCTCTTTGGGAGATCAGCTTCTGAAGCATCTCTGTTCTTCATACCATACCTGATCCTTGAGCCCAGGCATTGCATTTACTCCACTTCTCAGTGTTGTGCCCAGAGTAGCAGAGATGGTGCAGAAAGGGATCTAGGCCTCATGAAACTGACACAACTCACTTTATCCCTTTGAAAAGGGACTATGTGATGTGCTTTTTTTAGGACCACGCTATGACACCTGTCTTACGAGAGCTCTCTAAATTATGTTGTGATTGCTCTAGATAAGCCAACTATAGTCACTGGCCAAAGCAACATCTTGGATTGCTTAGGATTACTAAAGAGCATCTTCTCATCATACATGCTGTAGAGTTAGCTGTTCCAATAAGTGATATTTATGGTTTTGAGAAGTTGCTTTACTAAAACCTTGACCCAGTGTGCTGTATAACTAACTGATTTACATGGAAGTTCTGGAGGTTACTTCTCACTACTCATGTATTACACATGGGTTAGTTGCCTTTTTGATCTCCATTAATATTGTGCACTCAGAAGTGTTCTTCAACTTTATGATTGGGGATTTTCTCCATTTGTAATTTATCGTATGCTCCTTTCTATCAAAATAACTCCCTCACTGTATCATATTGTATACATTTTACAGGAAAAAGGACTGAACTGATCACATGGTCAAAACAGTTTTATCTCTCAGTATTTTTAATCATTCAAAGTATATTACTGTGACATGTTTTATTCCTTATGTTTATGTCTGTCTTGTAAAGTGACCTTTTAGATAGTGAGGAACGATCAATTTTTTCTACTATTTGTGGAATGCAGGTGTTATGGGAAGGTTCTCAACCCACATCTATGGCTTCACCAACTGGAAGATTAGAATAGTGACTTTTTGTGGAGTTCTGGTTTGCAGTGGTATTTTAATATTGTCCTGGGAAGTCTTCCTCTGCAACCATGGATACCAACTTCTGTGCTCATTAGTTATATGTGGTAGGTGTATGTTGCATCTTGTCTACAAGACGAGTAGAAACGCATTCTGCTCAATCTGTGGTTAACTGAGCCATCTCTCCCTGCCTCACTTGTTCCTGATATTCTATTTTAATTGGCCATTATGGATTATTTAATTTAGGATTGAGTCCTAAACTGACCCGTGTTTCATCTTTAAGTTAGAAGTTTGGATTTATATGTGTTTGTTCCATGAGTTTTCATTGTTTTAACTCACTAACAATTAATTGGGCAGCCTACGCCAAAGTCCTGGCAGTATTTTTTTCCCTGCATGGTCTCATTTTTACCACTGTCTGAGGCCTCTTTCAGCCTCTGCTTGAAGGGAAAGGTGTGCCCTCCAGCATGACATAAAGCCCCGGCCATTTCAAGATGGCTGTTTGAGACTGAACATAGAAGATTTCAGCAGATGGCTTCTAATTACTTGAGATATGCCAAAGTGCTGAGAGGAGTGTTTGTATCTTCAAACCTAAGGGGTAGCTGTACCTGACACGATGTGAGTGGCGTGTGCGTTAATGTACCCATGTCAGCATTTATTCCATCTACGGTTTCTTGCCATCAGCTTTGTCACAGATAATCGTCTGTGATATGAATGGAACTTCCTTTAATGTTGTTGTAATAGAGCTATAACTAATAAACCTGTTAGAGAAAGTAGAAGAAAATCCTATGGTTTATAGTGAAAAGTAGAAATAAAGAGACAATCTATATTCATACTCATTTTATTGAAAAAGCTGTGGAAACATTGAACTAAAACTTATCATTTTGACCTTTTAGTTGAGTTTATAGGCAAGTCCCTTTTTATGATAGCATTTTTTTTCTTTTTTTTTTTTTTTTGTTTTTTTTTTTTCTTTTTTTTTTTTTTTAAGATGCGGGGAAATTACTGTTACATTAGCTGCATTAAATAATTGGGAATTTTGAGAGAGAGATATGTCATACTCACCTTACTCACACTGTTAGTCTCAGCAAGGTCAAGGGACTAATTGTGGACCCAGGCTGCCCTAAGCCAGTCACAGTACATAATTGCACTCTGCCCTGGGAGCAGCGCGAGAAGGAAATTGTGACTTGAAGCGATTCTGTCTGGTATTCTAGGGGGTAGGGTCAAAACTGGCCCAGTGTCTGCTCCCTCCCTTCCCCTACCGGTGGGTGGTGAGTCTGTAGAACTCATTTCCCCTCCTGGGCTGCCATCTGTGATACGATAAAGCGATCCACAGAAGAGAAATTCAGCGTTTCTTTTGGAAGGTTTGTGTATCAAACCCTTCTGACTCTTAGGAGTTCATGTACATGTCTGTTCAGAGTATTCTGTTTATGTGCTGAAATAAAATTAGAGTTCCATCTGATAACATGCAGGATTTTTTTTTTCCTCTATACAACAGAGATTTTGCTTTGTATTATTTTTAAACTTCCTTCTAAGATCTTGTGTTAATCAAGTAGTAAACTTTTTTTTCCTGCCTTTTTGATGTTGTTTAATTTACTAGTGGTTCTAAGACTCAGCATGAACCATTCTTCTAAGCAGCTTGTTTAGCCATAGAAAATGGTCACCGACTAGAGCTATTTACGTAAGGCATTCCAAATTCCTCTGAGCCGACAGTGTGTATTTTGGAATGCTTTAACCTCCTCACTTAAATTTACAGCTCCTTTTAATTTCAGCTCTTTACCTAGGAGAAAACTAGCAGCCTTATCAATGCTATCTTGTACTGACACAAAGTTGTATTCGCAGAGGTAGAGTGGAGATTTCTATATGTGACTGTGAGCAGCAGATCACTCCTGATGTTTTGGGAGGGCCTACAAGAGAAAGATTTTAAGCTTTTAGTGGCAATGCTTTCCCTATCACCACAACAGAGATTCCTCTGAGAGAAGAAACAATTTTATTTCTGACTATTTAAAAAAATAAAGCACTTTCCCTGTTTAACATTATCAATGACTTTTTTTGTATTACTTCAGTAAAATATAATGCAAGTTTCTTCTTTTTTTTTTTTCTTTTTTTCCCCCTCAGATTCAAATAACACTGGAATTCACTTACCCTTTCCTCTTGTTATAGTAAATAAATTAATCTCTCTTAAAATGATACTATCTAATTCTGAAATTAAAGAGAGATCACACATTCTTCCACTATAATCCAGCTTTTTAACAGGAATAAATACTGGTAATGACATCTGACATAACTGAAACAGGCAGAATGAATTTTCTTTTGAGGAACAGTATACAGTTACTATTGCTTAAACACTTGAGGAAACACGAAGTTACATGGTTTTTCTTGCTTAATACACAAAGAGGCTTGTAATCAAAGAGATGGTTTTTATTGCTGTTGCCTGCCTTCTCAGGCCTGATAAATGATGCAATGTGCTGGTCTTGTTAGACAATAGTAACAGAAAGAAAATTTCTTTTCAAAGGATTTCAAGTAATCATGTAAGGTCACAATTTACACAACTTTATTATTTTAAAAAGTAGTATGGAAATACTATTGAAAGAAGCCACTTCAGCCATTGTCTAGTGCAGGTGTAGGAAGTATGGGTTATATGTATATTCTCAAGTTTTTATATTAACAATATTGCATTTGCTAGAAGTGTAAAATCCTGTGCAATAAAATAGTTTCATCAGAGTTCCTTGCACTCAGATTTACAGAATTAAGAAGTTTGCATTTTATGTTTCTTATAGTCATTCAGTACTCACATTGCTGAAGCCCTTCTATACTGTGCTGGAGAAATGTACATGCTTATAAATGAAACCCTGTAATTCAGGTTTAATATTTTATTTGACCTTTTTTTTTTGTATTTACTTTAATTGTTTGGTAGCAAAGATATAGCTGCATAATATAAATAACAGTTCAGTAAAATTAATAGCCACAAATTTTAGTAACCAGTATGAATAATGAAATTTACTTTTACCAAGTGAACCACGAACAATCCACCCTGCACCACCTAAGTGTTAGTTAGACTTTTGATTAAGATCTTGGTGTCCCCTGGGAGGAAAGAAGGTATGAATACATGCATAACAAATGTGGTCCTTGAACTTTTAGACATCTGTGTGCATTGATACATGCCAAACATAACATACTTAGATTTATTCACCTGCAAGCTTCTGGAGGGGCTGTTAGGTGGTATAATGTGCAGAGCGTGTGTATGGAGAGCTTTTGCTTGCCCAGCTCCCAGGCCAGCTCTGCGAGAGGCTGTGCCTTGGTGAAGAACAAAGTGCTGATGGTATCTTTGGAGCTTGTCTCTCTCTGGCTGTGAGAGACCAGAAGAGCCCACCGAGCCGTGGATGTGCCCTTTCTGCATTCCTTGAAACAAATCTGTCCCTGTGTGTGCTCCTTGTTGTACAGGTAGTGTGGACAAAGGCAGAAGAAAATTCAGCAAGGTCTTCCACTTAACTATCTCAGCAATCAGCGTAGCTGTATAATATGTATAGAGCCCGGGGTAGCTACCGAACAGTTGTCAAGTCATTTGTCTGAAAACTAATGTTTTGGTGCTACGGTGCTTGTAATCTGCTGCTTTCTTAAGGTTTAAGATAAAGCTTCACAGCGATGTAGAACTTCATGTGTGTGACGGTCCTAAGCCCAGGGTAAATGTCTGGCTGCCCCTAAAAGGAGCGGGTCCCTGGTGGGGCTGAAGGTGCAGCTGTGCCTGGGGAGGTGTCCCCCAGCTGGGGATGCTCACCCAGCTGCAGGGACGCCCACCCAACTGGGGATATTACAGCACAGTGCTGGAGGGAACAAGGGGATTTTTCTTCTCTTTAAACTGAGATGATGAAAGCATCACATATTTCTAGCAGAGATTTTTAAGAAATATGAATGTTATCAGGGTTGGCGATAGAATCGCAAGAGTTGACAACACTATAAATGGCATAAACAATTATTTGTAGCTACCTTTACACATGTGACACATTAAACAATAAAATTATTAGGAATAGATTTTTCTAAAGCGTCAGCTATATCAGTTGGCACTTGTAGTGTACTTTTTGTGCAAGTAACAGTGTAAACTGAAATGCAAAGTACATATGGGTAGGAAATCCTTTTCCTGTGGATTGTCCAATCAGTCTTGCATTGTTTGAAATTACCATCGCTGCATACTTACCATCTTTTCATTTCAGAGGTGAAGATTGTGTAACTTTGAAAAAGCAGCTGTTAGATCTTTATTTTCTATTAGATAATTGTATCTGTCTGCTAGTATTTTTTTTTTTGCAGCTCAATACCAAAATGAGTCTAGAGTCTTTTCTGCTAGCTAAGTGCATATGAATATTGCCAGAAACAAATGACATATAATAATTTTGGTTTTATGTAAGTACTCTTTTAAATTAATTCAAGAGTAGGAAAAAAGGTCATGAATTACCTTTAGCAGTATCTGCAAATATAACCTATTCTGCAGTTTCTGCAGGTAGTACACTGCTGTACTCGGACACTAAGCGGGGAGTGAGAGTCTTGACTATTAAAAAGCAATTGTTGAGATCAAAGTTACAATCAGTCTATGTACTGATCATTTTGTATTTGAATAGTGACTTCAACCTTATTTGCCAGAACATAGCCACGTGCAATAATAAATATCTTTGCAATTCATTTTAGGTTTAATTTTAAGTAATTGCATCCAGCAGATAACTCAATGTGCAAAAGTATAATATAATCCATGTAATTATAGTTTCTGTCTATTCATTTATTAGCTACGTTTACAAGCAAGAAGAGGCTTGTATTTTTTCAAAAAATGTGCTTGGTAAGGACTAAATCTAAGACTTATAAAAACGTTATCAATATGTTCTAATTAATATTTGCTCTTTTCCTTAAGCTATTATAAGGATACTTAATGCACAGCCTAAAATTAGAGTTGACAATTGCAAATACAATCCAACCAACATAGTAATAAAATCAATACTTACATTTCCCTTGGGGCCACTATTTACTGTTTGCTGTGCCATTTCCTTAATGGAATGGCAGTTATGTTTGCAGAAACCTTGTAACTATGATTTTTATATTTTAACTAAAAGCAGCTTTCCTGAAGTAGGATGATTAAAACAGAATCTGGAGTTGCTTTCAGAAAATTGCTGTAAACATTTTGTATCCAGTTTTAACAAAGACTAAAAAGAAACATCTTTTCATAGTAAATGTCACTGAATTCTAAGATGAATTATTTGTAATGTCTACACTCCTTTCAGTTGCGTTGCAATAGACATTTGCCTTAATCTTGAAATACTTCCCTGATTTGTTTTTAGTTTCATGTACTCGGTTCAAATTATTCTTAATCACTGAAAGCTCATTTCTGTGTGGAGGTCTGCAATGTTCACAAAGCGTACAAGGGAGTCTGGCAGTTTATTTGACTTAGCAAATTAAAATAATGGAGGAAGGTATGATCTTCGGGATGAGTCATCGCAGCTGTTGCACAGTTCTAATTCTAGTCTTTTGACTTGGTGCTTCTTTCACTGAAGTTTGACATTACCTTTATCAGGCAGGGCAGCAAGCGTTTCTGTGCCTTGCAATATAACTGAGTGGAATATCCTGTATAATATAGAAAGCATGAGACAGTTGACATTTTTAGTGCACACAAGTGTCATATGCGTTTGCATATTCAGTATAATATTTCTCTAACGATTCCTGACAAGAGGGGTGGGCATATGAATGAAAATCTCTCAGTTATCATGGCTTAATAATTTGTTCCTTACGGCATTCTGCTGACCATGCAGTGTGTTCTTGGCATAGGTGAAGTTTAGGGAACAGATTCTGTCATATAACATGACCACTTACTTTGGCTCAGCTATCAGGGCCTAATTATTAAGTCTAATTATTAACTAATTGTTGCCTTTGATCATGTGGCCATATCATAAACTTCTGCTTTTACTAAGATACTATTCTGCAACTATTATTTTAAGTAGCATTCACATAAGAAGTTCACTTGTAGTCTGCACCATTGTGCATTTTTAGCACTGTAAGCACATTGCATGTTAGGAAAACTTGAAAATCCATTCCATGTCAAATGTTGACATTTTAAGATCTGCTTTTGTTTCACTTGTGGTGATATGCCAGGATTGCAAAACATGAACTGCAACAGAAATTTTGAAATATGTTCATTTGAAAGCACTGGAATTAGAAACTCTTTCTTTTAGTGCTGTGGAAAGTACCCATATATTGAAAAACGTGCAATATATATCTAACAAATCTATGAAAGTATAACACAAGATATAGACCAAAATATGCTGAATTGAGTTGAAAAAGTGTTAAAAAAAATGGAAGTTCAGGCCAAGGTACTTTAGTCCAGTTCTGAATGTTTTAAAATCTTATTTAACTTGCAGTGCACCTACTATCTTACATTCACTCAGTGCATGTAATACAGTCCATTAAAAAAAGACGGCATGTGTAGAGGGTGAACTGAAAACCCATAGGTTTCTAAATAAGAGTTTTAATGATTTTCAAGTCACAGGCAAACATTGTGCTGGATGTTTTATTTTTCATGTATATATGAGAATATGCATATATGCATGCACAGTTTTATGTACAGTCTATATATAGCTTGTGTCTTCAGTAATGACTGTCGCAACTTTGTAAAATTTTAAGCTGAAATTTTTATCTAAAGTATCTTTCTTTCATGTCTGCCCTCAGGCCACTACTCTTTGTTCTAGTTTTCCACAGCAGCAATGATTCAGCTTCCACAGAGAACAAGTCAGGAAAGAAACAGGAAAATCTTTCAATATGCAAATATTTTCATTTGGTTTAATGCTTCCTTAGTGAAGGAGTTAAAATTTGTCATTAAGATGACACTAGAATACCTGGTTCTGACCCCTTGAAAATCAGTCTGAATCGGGCTAAGATTATAAATCTCTGCAATTGTGTTTCATGTGTCCATTAGACTTGTTTAGAAACTTGCTGCTCTCTGGCAGCTGCACTGGTACAATCCAGACATGTGGGTCTCTGTGATCTTGCTAAACCTGTTCTCCAGCAGTTTTGTGAGAAAAGAACATTCTTTTGGAAATTACAACTTTTGTTGTCTAAAATATATTGGTAACAATATTTTCAGTACTTCATGACTGTTATCATAAAGTCTTACAGGTTTTGTTGTTGTTGTTAGTTTTAATTTGGCAGGTGGAATTCCCCACACTTTACTATTATAATGCTTTATAACATTGTGCAAGGATATTGTGTTTCAAGGCAAACTCACTAGATTGCCCAGAATAGGTTACTTAGATCAATGGACTTCCACATATATCAGTGAAAAAAATTGTGCAGATCTAGATTAATTGCATAATCAGAAAACAAACAAATAAAACCCACATGCTTTAAAGTTTGTCCCAATAAGATTTAATTCCTTCAGTCTTAGAATTTATTTTACACCAACCTGGAGTACGTAGTGGAATCAGCCAACTTCGTTCTCATTAATATTTGGCTGAAGTAATTGTGTGAACAGAATCCTAGACCCATTCAAGGAAACATATTTTGAAACAGGATATTGAAAATAAAGTCCATAGGACAACAAAAGTCAGTTTACATGCTGATGTCAGCATTTGTGTGCAGTGATAAAGCCAAGCTCTTTTCATGATAAAGATAAATTCATATCCAAATCTTTAATAAAAAACAAAACGGATGTGAGCTTTTCACACTGAATTCAGAAGCGTCTTTGTAACTCTTCCCAGAGACTCAATTGTTGGAAACAAAAGTTATGTCCTGTTAGGGAAAAAAAATTAATCACTCAGGTTATTACGTAGGGTGTACTATGTATTCCAGGCTCAGGCTTTATACTGAAACCTTTGAAGAGGCTGTCCATACCTACCAAATGTTGTAATTGATACAGAATCACTGCTATACAACAGCTGCAATAACAAGGTGCTGCTGCCTTTACTTTAATCTACCTCTCTTTCTGCCAGTTTATTATGTTTTGAATTTATTCTTTTGTAGATCTGTGAGCTATCTTTCTTATGGAAATTAATCTTTTTAAAAGATTTGTACTCTCATTTTCAAACACTAATACATTCATTCAAGTATCCCATTATTCAGAACCAGCTGGCTTTTTATCTAGTGATATTTACTTCAAAAAGCCAAGTTAAATGGTATCATAGATTAATTCTCAGGGCACAGGAAAGCTTTTTTAGAGAAAAAGAGATTTGGTAATTACTTAGAATATCGCAATAAAATCACAGAACATGTCAAAAATGCGTTATATAATCTGTCATAATACGAAACTTCAAAAAAAAAGTTAGTTCACTGAATTGAACATAGTATGTGGCATCGGTATATGATTTTTAAGTGGAGCATTATGTAAGGATAGAACTTTGCTGTGATTTATAATAAGCTATGTCATGATTTTTAGTTATGTATTTTTTCTTTGCAGAAAGCACTGAAACTTCAAAAAGGGCATTATTCACTGAAATTTCTTACATAAATCAAACTGGAAATAAGACACATTTTACAATTCAATTTAAGATCCCACAGAGACAATAATGTTGCAAGCTGTGCATTTTACAGAGTAATATAGTAATGTCTAGTTTGCATTTTTGAAAAACCAAATTAATCACACTTTATTGAATATGTTGAAGCAAACCTAAAATTCATCTATTATTAAAAACTTGTGCAACAAACACAAACTATATTTTATACATAAAGGACAAACTCATTTATTCATTAGGTTAAAACACTTGGAGTTTGCATTTTGTAGCTATGAAGGAAGTGACATTTGCTATCTGTTCTCCTTTTTTAAATTTTTCAAAGCATTATGTTCAGAGTAATCTGCTTGAAAAATTGTACTAATACTTTAACACAGTATCAATCCTGAAGACTGCACAGAAATCCCTGTGGACACTAAAGGTAGTCTTGATTTTTAAACTTCCTTATTTAGTGAATCACTTAAAAGGACAAATACTCTGTTATCACGTATCTCATATTCAAATAATGTATTTTATCCCTTGATAGATTAACCACAAGATAGTAAAGCTTTTAGCCAGTTTTTAGCATTTTTACATCCCTTGAGCTAACATGTCTTGACACTACTTTGATTTAGAGCTTGTATCTTTGTACTCAGCTGTGCTGAGACTGGAACCTCAAAGAAACTGGAATTAAATTTCGGCCTTAAGTCAAATCTCATTGACTTCAATTGAAACTGGGTTTCAGTCTTAATCTTTGAAAGGGAAAGAAACTTAAAAATTATTTGTAGATGTTTTCCTGTTACGGAGTATAATTGTGGAATTATGTGTTCTACATCTTGCAGGGCATGTAAACTGCATGCCAGATTTGAATTCCAAATGTCAAGTAGTACTACTTATAATTCCATTTCTAGGAATACCACTCTTAAGTTATTCCGGCCTTTAGGCCAAATTTGATTTCTAGGATTATTGTTGCCTGTTAATGATTTGTCTGTATATTTATGTCTTCATGATTTAAAGTGAAAAATGCAGCTTTTACTGTAAACCACTAGTCATTATATTATTTTTGACAATATACTAGACAGATTGTTTGCAAAAACAAAGCTTTTTAAAAAAAAGTTCCAGTACATTTTAAAGAGACAGAACTCTTAGATAGAATTTTAAATTTTTTTACAATTTAGAAAAGCAGACACAAATTTTGTATCATTTTTCCACAAGCATCACAAAAACTTCTGGCTCTTGCCTAATATTTCCATTCAAGGTCTATGCCTATCGATTTTTCAATCTAAAACTAATGTGTTTTTTTTCTTTTTACTTAAGCAGCATGTATTACAAAGGATTAGTTCACTTATATTTTCTTATATTCAAGAGAGATAACAAGTTTAACAACACATCAAGCACAATTTTTTCTCTTTGCACATGCAAGGAGGAAGAGACCTCTTGGCCCTGTTGAGACGCACTTAAAAGACATTCATGAGAGCATTCTCAGAGGAGTTTCATACACAAGGAAATGATGTGGTTTTACAGTCTCATATTTTGGAAGAATCTGCTGTGGCTTGTCTTTACACTTTGATGGACGAAGTGGAGGTTGGGTTGTGCTGAAGGTGGACAGAGAGTCATGGTTATGATGACCTGACATTTTTGATTTATGAGTGATAATCCCAGAAGACCAGTCCCACAACATCAGACTGTCCCAGCAACAAAAACGTATTCTTGACTCTGCTTTGTCTCATTTTGTCTTGATAAAAGCCAAGGTGCAGACCTGGAAGCCTCTTCTCAGTGTTGTAACAGGGGCGTGATGCAACATGCTTCCCTGCTTTTGAGCAGACAGCATCGTAGTTCCTTGCCTTACACTAACAAAACACTCACGGTAGAGGCTAATGGTTTTCAAAATTCTCCATTCAACAACATGCCTAGCGTAAAGATTTACTTCCAGATCC
Organism: Streptopelia decaocto; assembly: GCF_964273445.1. Classification (NCBI taxonomy): domain Eukaryota; kingdom Metazoa; phylum Chordata; class Aves; order Columbiformes; family Columbidae; genus Streptopelia; species Streptopelia decaocto. The sequence goes on from NC_138663.1 coordinate 170,156,379, forward strand.
ATCTCATCTGACACGAGGTAGCTAAAAATTAGCCATGCAGACTTCTCTATAGGCCATAACGTTTCGTAATGATGGGTTGTATGCAGTGAAGCACTCAGCCAGTTCCATTGTGGTAGAACCATTTCAAGAAACTTTCAGGTGTCTGGCCAGCATAATGAAATCCAGACAACCAGCTGAGGTGTTTTCATGTGGTTTTGAGAAACTTAGGATGAATGGTGATCTGCTACTGAGCTGGACAATGTAAAATGCTGATGCACGGTAACAATGCCTTGTTTGTAGGGCTTAAGTCTGAGAGGCTTAAGTCTGAGAGACTTAACATGGAGAAACATCTTTATCCATTTGGTGTGCAGAGGATCAGATACATGCTGCTGAGGAGGCACCTAGTGATGATCTTGAAAGGGTATTGTTTTGATATAGCAGCCGCTAGTTATACACTGGTCAAGAAACTTCTCCAGAAAGCAAGAGACCTTGGAATAGGGGTTATCTTTGTCAACATTGTACCCAGCGTTCTGACCCAAAGAATATTTTAACTAATTGAATCAAAGCAGGGTGAAGAAAAAATACTTTTTTGTCTCTCCTGTGTGTGTACCTATTGTCTCTCCTGTTACATACCTCCCCTCATCTCTGACCAACAGAATTATTGGTCATGAAGAAAGATTGATGGCGCTAGGAAACAGAATAAGACATGTGGTTATGTATTTTCCTCACCACTGAGCAACTCTGCCATCCTGATTTTTACTAGATGAGATGGATCTGGGTATATATATATTCCCTTGCTAGGAATTTTGTCTGTGACACAAAGTTAGACCTGTTGTTTAAGGTAAAATTAAAAGCTGCTTGCTATCCTGCATGAATTGCGTTGATATAAGATACTAACATGATCAGAATGACTGTAAGTTCATGTGGGGTTGGTGAAATTCAGAGTACTAAATCTTGGTATAGCAGTTTAGGAGAACTTTCTTGTCCTAGAACTATTACAGAAAAATAAAAAGGAGACAACTCGAAAGCCAATATTGAATAAATTAACAGACTATCATTTAGCGGCAGTAGGCTTTTGTATCAAATACTGGCTTGACTCTTTAGTCTCTTCCACAATAGGTGAAAACTTTTGCCACTAGAAATGGCTCTCGGTAACTAGTCCAGACCCCCTGCGAAGGAGAGAAAAATAAGTATTTTGTTTTAAATAACTTAAAGTGGTGTCTTTCCATTTTAATAGCAAAACAAAAAAACCAAAATTAATTAGAAAGTAGTTACACCCCTCCACAAAATCACAAAAATGCAAGAAAATGTTTAAGAAATTTAATAAGATATATGCAATTCATATTCCTACGCTCTTAATCCAATTTCATACTTTTGGATGCCTTTGCATTAAAATTTTGTCTTTGATCATTTTTTGTAAGACTCCAGACGGAAAAACAGTAGCAGTTTTGAATGGGGTAGGGGATCAGTATATCAATAAATAGGAAAATGTTGGTAGACTAGGTCTCAAAGAGAAAATGATCTTTTTTTTTTTTTTCTGTGTAAACAGCAGCAATTGTGAGATGCAATTAAAACAGAATAGACATTTATCTATAGATCTCCCTTACTGAGTGGAATTCCTTAGTCTGTTGTGTGTGTATACTTACCATTTCTTACAATATTTTCACACTGTAAGCCCTTTGAGGCCAGGACTGTCCACCTGCTCTATCACTTTTTGTTACTACTACTGTTACTGCTAGTCATAGTAGTTGTCATTTTTGTCATCCTTGTCCCAAGAAAACAATAAATCATGTGCAGGAACAGTTTCAGCAGTCCAGAAAAAAAGGTTCAGGTTCCATGAACTCTTAGATAAGATTTCCTTCTTTAAGTTACACAATCATCTGCCTTGGGACATGGGAATACAGAAAAAACCCTAAAGGCTTAAGAGCACAATGAAGTTACTGTAGCATAATGAAGTACTGGATAACAGCTCATCTGTAATAATGATTCTTAGTCTGTGGCAAACATGATAATGTATGTGTTAAACCTTGATGAAGGAAGCATGATTCATGGTATGGTTTTGTTTGCTAAGCTGAGCAGGCTGGATTTTGAGCTGGCTGACATATATGCTCTGCATACAACACTAAGTGTATGAAAAGAGGACACTTTAAGTACATTTCTAGCTGACATTTTGTTTTATCATTTGTGCATTTGTGTGTGACACAAAGGTAGAGATGTACACAGGGACACATACATACGTGTTCAAAGAACACTGAAGTTGTGTATCTGAAAGCTAGGAAAAGGGCATTTTTAATAATAATAATGACTATTATTATCATCTTCAGCATCGCTGGATTCCTTTGAGGTGTGAGACTATGACATGATGCAAATTGACAAGACTAAATAAAAGTTAGAGGCTGTATCAGGATGGTCATGAGAGAGCTAAAGCAAAACCGTATACGTGCTTCCCAAGGGAGGAGGCGTTTACTCTGTGACCCTCAGAGCTCACGCGTTCTGGTTTTCCTGCAGCAGTTTTCTAGTGTAGAAGAGACACAGCATCGATGAGGAAACCTCTGTTCGTGGGGTAAGTTGTGTCCAGCCCCACATGTCACATCAAGTCAAATTGTGGGGAAACACGAATCTCCTTTTCCCCGAATGGGAAGCTCAGCCATGTGCTCCGGCGAGAGTCTGGAACTTGTTGCAGTTGGTGGGGTTTCATGGAGACAACTTGTGGTTGTTTTCTCAGAGAGCACAGAGATGTAATTGCAAGGAGACCTTGCTATCAAATGTGCTTAAGACTGGATATTAATCTGTTTATTAATAAGGTCTGATTTTTGGTAATTGAGCCTTGTTTTCTAAGAAAATGACTAAAAAAATCAATGAGGAAAAATCTGCAGAATAGTGTTTAAGAAACTATTCTGTGTGCAATCTTTTAGAGCCTATGTACTGTTAAGACTTTGTGCTGAAATGGAAATATTCCTGTTCAGTTCAGCATTATTTCTTTTTAATCATCAATAAACATGATTACCTGTAATATGTCAACCTCCCTACTTTGCATTTTCATCCTGGCTGCATCTTTTTCTGAACAGACTGAAAATGAGTTGACAGAGGCCTTCTTGCTTTTAATTTCAATACTTCAGGCTCAATGTATCTTGCATCTCTTGTTTTTCCATATTGTAACACAGCTGAAACATGTGGGGCAAAATGTGGTCAAACTAGTGTTATGTATCTTTCTGGTTACAGAAGACATTAGGAAACTTGGATTTCTCACTTTATGCACTTCATGCATTTTTTTTGTGCGTCAGTATATTTACTGAGAATTTTCTGCTTTTTTTTTCTGTTTTTTTTTGTATTACAGGACTACTAGCTGTACTGGGGTAATAATTAAGTTATTATTTTTTAAAACTTCTGGAGTTTTTTGAGAGAAGTCTTTAGTAAAGATAAAGAAAAAGGCGGAGGACAAGTTACCAAATAGATATGTGGTGTATTGCTTTGGTTTGCACTTTTTTAAAAATTTATTTTGCCTGTTACCAAAGAATTAGACACTGTAAAACTCAGATTAGAGGTAGCAAGAGTCAGCACACACCACTGAGGGATCCCTCAGTCCAATGCAGATGTTAAGCACAAGCTTCCATCCAAATGCATGTTCTCTGCAAGGCTCAGACAGAATCACAGTTCTGTTACTCAGAAGCTCAAACTGCATCTTTCTCCTCGGACAAGTTTCTGGACCTGTCTGTTTTAGTTTGCACTGTACTAAAATGAAGCCGGTTATATTGAGCCTGATATATACACAATTGCATACAATGAGAATATTTAGTAATGTATCCATTATCTATTCAATGGAAGTTTTTTATAAATAGGCACATACAGCAATAATAAAGATGTTCACTAAAGAATTTTTTATGTTTATTGTGTTGAAAAAGAGATAAAGAAAATGTAAGTTTTTTGCCGATTTTGGTTGACTACTGGTAGCTCATCAGTCTTCAAGTTATAAAAACTCTATATCAAGGGACTAGCTATGATTATAGCTTTGTGCTCTGCTCTGCAGTTAATGTATTTGCTCAGGTGTACCTGACAGTAAAATGCTGTCCAATTATTATTTTCCTGAATACAGTCCATACAACTACATCTAATTTTTTATTTCTTGATGATGTCACAAATTTACTTTTACTTGTCTAAATTGCACTCTTATCTTATAACATCATGTAACCATAAAAATAAACTGTGTATTATCTATGAAATGAGCCCAAGTTAGGTGTTTGTTAAAGGAAACAAATGCAAAATCTATTTTTAGGTAAATGTCACACAGCCTGTAACTGAGTTGCTGAGCTTTCACTTGCGTTGGACAGTTTCATTATTCATTAAATTGAATTTTAAAAAGCTTTTCTTGTTTTAATCTTTTCGGTGAAATAACGAAGGATTAGTATAAAACATTACATAAATATTCCATGGGACTCAGTATCACTGTAAAAAAAATCCTTTCACTTAGAAGTTTATATAAATTCAGTATTTTCTGATTAATGATTAAACATATACTCTGATTTTCATCATGTAGAATTCCATCTTATTTCTTGGAATTACCAGTTTGTACCACAGTTTTTCTTTATTAGAACATAAATACAAAAGGGGTGAATAAAGTGGGTGCAAGTCTGGCTTACAGTGCAAAGTGCATTTATCGTTTCTCTGCCATTGCCAAGGAAAACCTATGCAATACAATTAAGACAGTGAATGAAGCAGTCGACATGACTGAGGCTAAAATATCTTTACAGATTGCCACTGTTGTCTGCAAAGAAACCATATGTCATTTCAAAGGTTCTCTTGGCTTCTCCTTTATATATTTCTGTGGAAAAATGTTTATCAAAGAATAGTCTCTTTTTTTTTTTTTTTTCTTTTCCAGAATTTACTGCTATACATGTTTATGCTCCATCATGATAATAGTGGAACTATAGAGACAGACCCATAAGCCCACTATGTTAGAGAAAATTATAGAAAACCTTCAATTATCAGGCCACATTTCTCATGGTCTATTTAAGAGCATAAGCATGATTATATAACCATAAAATAACAAGGCAATGCTTTGTGAGGAGGAAAAAAAAATTAAAAATGCTTATGTAGGGCAGAGTACTAAGTGTTCCAGAGATATCTTGGGAAACTTATTATTTTCCTATGTCACAGTACTTTGTGATCTCAGAAGAGGTAGTAATACTTTGTTTTTCAAGTATCAATAATCTGAGACAGATACTGTTTACATATGGCAAAGGTCTTTTTTTGCTTTTAATGGTACAGCAGTAACATAGAAGTCTCACAAAAGTGCCTTTATCTATAGATGTCTGTCCTCTGTACAGTCTCACAGCTTTCATATATTGTACGTAAATACTACGGCTGATTTCAGGGGTTGAATTATACAAAAATGGAATTGCGAATTTATAGCAATTCAAAGTCTAAAGCAACAGGATTTGATTTAGACAGTTTTATGAAGAGGTCTCCTCACTGTCAGGATGCTGAGATTACCAACTTTTAGCACACTGATTATGCATATTTTCCATTGGACATAAATAGCCTAGATAGTGAATAGTCCACTTCAGAAAAATGAGCCACCACAGCTGATACTGATGCTTTGTTTGGTAATTGTTGCTGAGAGACAAATTGTTTCAGCAAACACAGAAGATAACGGCAAGATTAGGGGAGTGAAAGAAGATCAGTAGTACATGAAAAGAAAAAAAAAATTGGTGATTTGAGTTGTTAGTAGAAGCTCAGGCTCTTTCTTGTGTTTTTGACATGTGATTTTGCTTGTGTATGTAATGTTACATGAAGCCATTCCTGAGCCAAGGCTGGGATTCACTCGCCTAAAGGCAAGCCTGTTCTCTGGGATGCCATAAAATATCCAAGTTATCGACACGAAGGGAAGGGGAAGACCTGAGGGACTGGCACATTGACTAATTTTAATTTCTAAAATCCACCTATAATACCAGAAAGTTTGGTTTAGTTGCCTAGAAATAAGAATGTGCTACTACCTGAGATACGCTCAAGAATCCTGCCTGATCTCCATCTCCAGATGGCCATGACATCTCCCAAAGGTGCTGTGTTGTACTCACCAACCCTGTAAGACATGTCTCAGATTATTTGGGCCATCTGAGGTGATGTGTGTTCGTGCGTTTGTGTCTGGGAGAGGGGTCTCTGTGGTCCATGGAACCAGGAGATGCAGATTCAGCTGCCACAAGATGGGTCTGTCTCTCACAGAGGGAGCTCCACAGTTCTCCAGAGCCTCTTGGGCAGGTGTCTGTTGACTCTCATGGGAACTAAACTGCTCCACTCACGTTGTAGGGACCTAAATTTAGGCAAGTTGAGTTGCACTGGGGACAGAATGAGAAAAGAAAATAAGTAAGATGTGACTGTAAAAAATGAATCTGATACGTTCAGATCAGAGTTTGTTTGCAAGTCTGACATTGTATAGTCTACTTTTCTGCTTCATTTTCTTCTTCTTATCTGCATTACCTTCCAGTCCAGAATGGTTTTCATTTATTGTTACCATCCAAAGCTACCTAATTGTGCTACTAATGAATACAAATAATCCAGACATCAGGCTTTTACAGACCCACGCCAGTGTACAAATAATGGTTTGTTGTGTAAACGTTGATCATGGGAGAAGGTAACTCACATTATGGAAAATATGTGCTGAAGTGTTGCTGATGGGGAAAACACTGAATTCTGTAGTCCACATTTTAAATTATCAAAATATATTGTTGTTCTGGTTCCACCAGGTTGTCCGTGGTGAATAAATGTGAGACAAGCTGAACTCAGTTTTTAAACGGGTGTGCTTACATTTGGAACTTCAATTTCCAATTTTTGAGTGCTCATATCATCACTATCGCACATGAAATATGTAGTTGGCTAACAAATTGCTTATTCAAGTGCATATATATGAGGTTTGAGCACTCAACATTAAGCATCTGCATCTCAAAATTGGATCCCTTGTGCTTGAAAGCCTTGAAAGTGCTACTCTATGGTCAGCCTGGTGCAGCATCAATTGAAATGCTGTTTGAATGCAATGTAGAGCTTCCAATTGCTGCTTCAGAAAGTGTTATGCTGAATCTGGAACACTTTGCATAATTTAATTAATTATGCCACTAAAAACTGATTTTCTCTCAATTTAAAGCAAACAGCTTTTATGAGGGTGAACTGCAGCACCCAGGGATATCAGGTGTCCAAGCTTTTAATCCTATTACAAAGACTTGACAACCACTGATGGGAACTGGAAAAACATAAGCCTCCAGCAGGGCAACAAGTGAAGAGGACGAAGGCAACAGATTTTTTAATACTCTTCGAAACCACTGTATGCATTAAATCACAATCAAATGTAAAAAGTGACAGAACTGGTAGCTAGCACTTATGTGTGCAGACGGTGAGTAGTGTCTAAGGAATAACACTTATTTTCGCTTTGACATTAATGAAAATAACTGTTTCCTCTAAGAGGAAAATTGTTCCGCTTAACTAACGTAAGAAAAACACAGCAAATGGCCAAGGCTATTTGTATCTGTGTCTGTCCACTTAAAGTGTTCAGGAGTGCAACAGCCTGTAGTTTGAAAGTGGTTTCTAATGTTATGGATTGGATTCTGTCTATGATTCATTTTAGTTGTAAACAAATCTTGACAGACAATGCCAAACTACAAGTATTAAAGAATCTGTCACTGACTAAATGCTAGCCTCGATAACTTCGCTTTCTGAAGCTTGTCTTCTCTCTTCCAATTTATTATTGGGTTTGATATCACTCTGAAACAATAGACAGCATAATTTTGAGGCAGAAGGGAGTGCTGATTTAGAAGAGCTCTAATTTCTGAGCCACGTAAGCGGTGCCATAATTGACAGTCTATGAGTGATCATACAAAATTCTGTGACCAGGTTACGAAGGGTCACAGCAGAATCGACTCCATCTCCATATCGAACATCAGCATGTAACAGGAAATTAACTGTAGTGTAGCAGATCTTGCTAATAAACAGGGAAAATACCTTGTTACTGGGAATTCAGCTGCCCTATAAAATGCAAAAAATCTTCCTTGTCTATAGTATTAATAAATAGTCATATAATTACTAATACATATTTGTGTATTCTATGTATGCCTTTACATATATGACATATGGATGTCGTGTTTTGATGGGGAAGTATAAAACAATAAGCTTAAAGGATTTATCAAATGATGACCTTGTTAAGAATATTATAACTTTACATGTAAATAGAGAATTTTACCCCAAGTATAAAATACATTTTACAAACATAGCTTTTTCTATCTCAGTTTTTTTATAAAGAAGACAAAATAAATGTCCCAAACCAAATTTTCAGTTAATGATGAAGACAGGAGAGTTTGTAGGTAAAAACAAACAAACAAAACACACAAAACCAAACCAAACCAAACCAAACCAAACCAAACCAAACCAAACCAAACCAAACCAAACCAAAACCTATAAAAAACCCAGGTCATTCTGGCCCAGATTCATCTTACTTAAGCCATCTAAGTCTAAGCCATTTGTAAAAGCTTCTTTTGCAGTTACTGTGCAGACGAAGGCATTCTCAGAGGCCGTTCACTCCATTTTTCTCCTGTGGTCTTTCCCTCTTAATTTCCTTTGGGCATTACCCGGTCGCCAGGCAGCGCTGAGTCCTGGTGCAATCACAGTCATGCTAAACCAACCAGTGTAGGGACCAGGGTAGGAGCCTTTGCTGCCTCCCCGTTAGCCACAGCAGGACAGACGGCAACACAACCAGCAAGAAACTAGAGCAAGATGCACAAAGTGGCGTGTGCTCCGCTGCCAGGCCTCCCAGAACGAAGTTTTGTCATCAACTTTTCTTAACAGAAGCAAAAAATTAAGATTGAGCATGTTCCTGCTTAGGGTTTCACAAGGTTGTGTTTTAATGGAGCTCTAAGTACTTTATTGATCTATGGGCACATGCCCTAAGATGGGCTCAATGACCATTTGGAACTGCCTGTTTTCCTATGTTGAATCTGCATCAACACCTACATTTTGGCTAAAATTAAATGAGATAAACTCACTTTTTGGTTTTAACTCTCATTTCCATGGTCATATTTCTTAATGGAAGGATATAAGTGAGTCACACAGAATCACAGAATGTTAGGGATCGGAAGGGACCTTGAAAGACCGTGTAGTCCAGTCCCCCTGCCGGAGCAGGAACACCTAGATGAGGTTAAACAGGAATGTGTCCAGGCAGGTCTTGAATGTCTCCAGAGAAGGAGACTCCACAACCTTGCTGGGCAGTCTGTTCCGGTGTTCTGTCACCCTCACCGTGAAGAAGTTTCTTCTCAAACTTAAATGAAACCTCCTGTGTTCCAGTTTGTATCCATTGCCACTTGTCCTATCATCCATTGTCACCAAGAAGAACCTGGCTCCATCCTCCCGACACTCCGTCTTTACATATTTATGAACATTAATAAGGTCACCCCTCAGTCTCCTCCAAGCTAAAGAGACCCAGCTCCCCCAGCCTTTCCTCATAGGGGAGATGCTCCGCTCCCTTAATCATCTTTGTGGCTCTACTGTGAGAAGTATATGTCACGGTGGCAAAAAGCAGAAAATTGGAGAAAAGAAAACTAATAAAAAAATATTTTTCCAGCTCAGGTTTATCTCCTTCAATTACATATGTGTTTGAAAGTCAGTTCATGTTTTATTAAGAGTCTCTGAGTTCTCAAATACAAGAAAACATGTTCACTTCTCGGAGGTGATGAGATTCAGATCAGGTGTTAACCAGCTTAGCTATGTACACTGCATAAAGGTTATGACAATTTCTTGTAAAATAATAAAAGTATCTCATATAATTGATTCTTTTCATTGTTTCATAAAATTGCTTTGTTTGATTGCGAGAGAGTTTGGACTGAATTTTCATTACCTACTTCTGAACAATTTATACTGGGACTGAGACAGTGTTGAGCTAATGAGTTAGAATTTATATTGAGCCTTAACTGTCTTCATGAAGTAACTAGGGAAAGAAAATCATGGCAATAATGGAGTATTTTTCATTATAAACTATGTTGTACAGCTTTTACAGTCAGGTTTTTAATAGATCTAGAGAAATTAAATTGGAATTCTACCAACTTCTGTGCTTTTGTCAACCCACGAAAACGATGTTAAGAAATGTCAAGACTAATGTGCTAATACTGTTTCTACTGAATTAAGGAGGAGGTGGTATTAGTCCTGTTGTTTTTTAGGCCTTGTTGTTCATTAAGTAGTAAGATGTATATAGAAGAACATTTAGAAATATGCACTTCATGGTAATCCCTAATACTAAATAGAAATTGAGTATAGAGTAAATAGGTCTTGTCTTACATTATCCTAAAGTCCTTATCAAGAGAAATTCTTATGAAAATAGTAGAACCTTTCAAAGTCAGGAGGGTGAAATTGTACCCTATATGAAAAAGGAAGCAATGGTATATTGCTGATGTGTATATTAATACTGCTGAGAATGCATGCATATATACATATTTATTAATATATGCAAACGTTGTTTATTGATTGTATATGGTAAATTCATACAATGAGTGTATAGATTACTTTGTATGCATAAGCATACATATATTCAATCTCAGCATTATACATAAATATGCCCCATGAATAATATAAGTTACCAGATTGGAAGATTTTAAACTTTTCATTATATATAAATGTACAAATTAATAATGTTATATGAATTTTTAGTACTGTCCTTTAATTGCATTCTTCTGTTTAATTCTGTGGATACTTTTTACGAGGAGGTCTGCAATAGTGAAAAAGGGTATTTCTGAAATATATGATTTACTGCTCATCTCAACACTTAATTGTTCACATTCTTCCTTGCTGTTAGTTCATTCCCCTACCAGAAGACTGCAGGAATTGCTTAATAATCCCTCACATTTTAATTATTAATTAAGAATATGAAATAAAAATTGAATATACAAAATAGAATCATCAGCCAAGCACATATACATGCATGTTGGTGCCCTCAATAAATTAAATTTTTAGTTACTTCATGTAATGTTTATTTATTCACAAATACAAGAATAAATTAAGGTAGTTTAAATTTTAATTGGCATAACAGGCAATATTCTTTTTTTAAGACATTTTACAGGCAAAAATATTCTCTTATGTATAAAACAAATGCCGTATATAGTTTTGCTTGCTAAGAATGGCGAAAGTATGTGTAAAATTATGCATCAAACACAAACTTCTTGTAACTGAGCACAGCTATAATACTTTTAGGTTTGTGTTCTAAGTCTTAACTTTAAAAAAGTTATCCACATGTATCTTTTTCAGAGGCCAACCCATATATTAAAAGAAATAAAAATCACTTGCAAAAAAGGTTAGATGGCTGACCTTGACTGCAAATTCAGACATTGAAAATTTGGAGTCTTCCTTCATCCAAATAATACATATTCATTCCCCACAGGCAGCAGTGATGGTTCTTGGGATAAAGAAAAACTTCAGTCTCCCCCAACCCAAGGATCACAGGCCTCTGTTAACCACCCCAACTTGCCTGGACAGCATAATGTTCCAGTTAGCCATCCTCTCAACCCTCTGCAACAGAACCACCTTCTGCCAAATGGTACGGGTTGACATCTTTCAGCACTAACATCAGCAGTTTTCCAATTCCTGTCTTAATTTTGTGTTTTATATAAATAGGGTATGAAAAATCAAAGATGTGGGAAATGCTGGAATACTTCCTGTAAAGTATTAAGCAGGGAAAGTGGAGACTGTAAAGAACAAATACATATGCAATAAAATTAATACTCAAAATAACTGCTAACCTGTGCATCAGTGGCCTAGTAATGCATTGCTAAAGCACCTTACAGCAGATATTACAAAAGATAATAAACAGCCATTGTTTAGCAGTGATACCATACATTACACTGATATGAACAAACTAAGAGGTCTAATAGCCTCTCCTTGTGGCTAGAAACCCTCCATGGTTGTTAGTGATTTACCCATGCACATCCCAGAAGAGAACTGACACACAGCTGCTTTGTCCTGCAATGTCAACCATCTTGTCACCCATCACTTGAATATAGTCCATCAAGAGGAAAAAAAAGACAATGTTTTAAAAAAATGCATAAACATATTTCTTTTTTTTTTTTTTAATCCCCACCAGGGTTGGAACTTCCTTTTATGATGATGCCCCACCCGTTAATTCCCGTGAGCCTACCTCCAGCATCTGTCACCATGGCAATGAGCCAGATGAATCACCTTAGTACCATCGCCAACATGGCGGCAGCAGCACAAGTGCAGAGTCCTCCATCCAGAGTCGAGACATCTGTTATCAAGGTAACTATATACATCTATATGAAAATATGTAAATCTTCTATCACAATTATAATAGAATGATAAGGGTGGGTGAGTGTCAGATGTTTTAAGGTAAGTCATAAAGTCAATATATACAAGAAGCTGTTGTAGCTCTGGTAACACAGTAGGCTGCTGGTGGCCAGTGTTGGCATCTTCTGAGTTCTCTTACCCCCCCTAAATTTCTATTAAGACAATGCTCAAGTTGAAACATTTTGATACAGAATACACAGTTTTCTGATTCTTTGTATTTCATATTCTGTAGTCTAGCGGCAATATTCCTCAGGATATCGAGGAAGAAATTATTCCTTTCTTAAATTAGAAGGGACTGTTCTTCCAACTTTTAAATCTAAGCATGTGAACTGAAATTATCTAAAGAAGGCTGAAAGGCTTGCTACTTTGCCTCTGCAGAACCTAAATTGCCAAATCCTGGAACAAAATGGTATGAAATTGCACAGAACAGGCCCAGTGATCTGCAGGCCAGAACTGTAGTATTGTGGAGTTATCTCCAAATATCTGATATCTGAAGTTGTCTACCCATTTTTGTTTGCAGCCTGTAACTCAACTAAACTGGTTACAGAGGTACTTAACAGAGGCATGGAGTCTTCTTCTGACTGAAGATGATCTGTTTTCATTATAAAGGCATTTCTCCCTTACCACTAGATACTTATAATTTGATTTGGCATTTATTCAGGTATCTACATTGTACCTGTTATCCTTCTTTAGTTCTTATTTATGAGATAAAGAAAGTACAAAAAGTTTTGTACTTTTATGTAATATTTGTATGCTAGAAATAGACATGCGAAGGCACAAGGGTATTTGATATTTTAGGGCTACCTTGAAAACCTGTCCATTAATGCAATTCCCTTGACAAAAAAATGAGTGAACTTAAAATCTTGTGGACATTCAAATCAAGAGCCACAAAAGTTTTGAAATTCGTGATGATTTAGGCAGAGTGAAGAAGTCTGACTTTATTGAGATACGCAACATACTTGGGCTCCTCACCTCTTTAAGCTAACAAGCCCAGAATCATAAAGAACAATTCAGTTAAAAGTCAACAACTCTATGTTGCTAGGGATCTAGAAGAATATGGTCTGGTGATCTAATTTAAGTATCTGCAGTTTCAAATGTAGGATCTCCTTTGGAGACCTTCAGTGTCATCCCTTTCTCACCTTTGATGATACGGAGATGTAAAAGATTGGTTTGGAAATTGTTTCTTTAGGTGCTATGTCAGCAAGGCTGGATTCCGCCTTTAATGTCCATCTTGCCCATATATTGGGAATACAAATACTCAGCTGCTAACTGTTCAATTACACAGTGATTTTTGCATCTTTGTTTTTCTATTTTCACGTGACCAGAATTTAGTAAGAGTTGCATGATACTGAAGTTTTCAACATCATATATGATGCTGTATTTAATTCTAAATTTATTTTCTTAATTGGAACAGTCACCACTAGTATTTACAAAAGTATCTAAAAAATGACGATTGGGATTGAGCACATTCTAAACAACACTCAGAAAGCGTAAAATACTGTGGCAACAAAACTTTGTTTTCACTATTTTCCTACTATTTTCTCTTGTTTTGCTTTCTGTGAGCTATTTGATTTCATATGTAAGAGTACAAAATATGACCTTCATGAGCATTGGTAACTTTCTCTTCCTAAACTTTGACAAGCTGATTTCTAGCTTGTGGAGTTGCTTTACAAGCTAGTTCTAGCTATTAAAGTTACCTAAGTTACTGTGGCCGACATTTAAATATGTCTATGGGCGCGTACCCCAGTGTGACCTCTTTGTGATCTTTGTCTCCAGTCACCAAAATCAAGTACAGTTGTAGTACAGCGTAGCTCCTAGGGTGTGCAAAAACCGTTTCTTTTTGTGGAAAGTAGGTTGTGGTGTATTCACATATCTCACTCCATTATGGGAACTTTGCTGGACCCAGAAAGCACCCAAATAAGAAGTACTTCTGGCTCATCTAATCTAAACCCCTCTAGCAGGTTTAAAAGTATTGGACTGTGAAAGGGAGACTCTGTCATCATGTAACTATGTATATTATTTTTACCACAGGCAGGATCATATCATAAAATTTTCCTTATCCCAGAATTTCTTAACTTCTTAACAAGTTCGTTCTTGTAGTTCATCTAGTTGGAATGGTAGTTTCATTATAGTCTAAGTCAAGATTTTGAAAGTACCTAGCAATTTTCGTTCTCTGTTTGAAACATTTAGCAACGCTTTGTAACTGGAAAATCATTTTTCAAAATCTTGCTTATTTAAGCATTTGTTTGTATTAATAATCTCCACTATTTGTCTCTGTCATTTCTGAAATTTGAACTATCCCATATTCATGCTAATAAAAACTTCATCATAGCTGCCAACTTTTGTGCAGATCTTGGCATAACATCTTCTGCAAGGTATTTAACAAACCAGATTTTGTGTTCTCATCACGTTTGCACATAACCATGAATTAAAAAGATATGGATTTACAATGAAGTGTTTTTAAGTAGCCAAATTAACGTAAGTTCCGTATAGAAAATTGTGCTCACTCGAGCGTGAAATATATATTTTTGAAAGTTTGCACAGTTAAGTTAGGGTTTGGGACATTTAGGCAGAACTTGATGGAGATACCACCTAAGTGCTGCCACGCTTTCTTTGGTCCAGGCCTGTAACGTATTGCTCACAATACATTTGTACTACAGGTACATACATAAATACAAGTGTTAATCTGACATCCAAAACTCACTTCTAAATGTCAGATCTTGCTGCACATAGTTATTTCAACACTACTGTAAGGGGTCAGGAATATTCTCTTACAGGACTTTCGTACTCTTTCCTCTAGTCCCTTTGTGTTACAATGTATGTCTAGATTTATGTCTTCTGGTTTTCTCTGTGGCAGATGAATATGGTTATGTAGATAGCGATAGCACGGCCAAGTAATTAGGTTCCTATTTTTAAATACTGAACAGGATTTAAACCTAAACCCCAGCAACGTAAAAGCATGAGGACATTGTTAGGGGGATTTTCTTTCCATAAGCATGGACATAATGTCACTGCCAATTTACCTGTTTCTCACTAGGCATAGTCAGAGGCTGTGATTTTAGTGTCCATTGAATTATATGCACTGAGCAGTTGAGCAGGAAACTCTCTAATCAGCATAGTTTTTGAACCTTGCTCTGGCAATGTAAAGATTATGAATAATAACTTATACTACAATCAAAATAAATATCTTAGAGAATAGATGTAAGTGAGGAGGTCAAACCTCCTTTTTCTTTATTTTTACAGGGATGGATAAATAGTCCAGTTGCTCTGTTTCACTAAACTGTTTGTTATTAGAATCCTATCTTCCTTTCTTGCTATGTTTTTAGACTTTTTGGTTTTGTTTTCATTATCTTCTGGCTCATTTTTTAACCCTACTTTTACTTAAAGTGACAGTGTTTCCAGAAGCTGATTTGAAAAGTTTGTGAATTGCTCATCTTGGAGTTCATCATTGTAACCTGAAATGACAGCATAGGTTGAGATTAGAGTACAAGATGTTTACAAGTATAAACTCTGCTTCAAAATTAGGAGACCTATGAGAAATTTCTACTCTGAAAAATAAATAGTAGAAACCTTATCTAATTAAGTAACAAAGAACAAAATTAAGTCTTAGAAAGTTCAAGTCTTCAGATTATAAACAATCTGATTCACTGGACAGAAGAACTGCCTTTGTCAACAGTGCCACAGTAGATGACTTGCTGACCTTTCCTTCCAATTCACTGAATTCACAGTTAGCGCTGTTATCTTTAAACTCACAAAGCTTCAAATGCCTTTCTATTACTGGGCAATATTTCATTTCTTTGTGATAAGAAGTTGGAATAAAGCTGAGATCATGTACTAACCAAACATTTCATCCTGCTATGTTCAGGAGATGAGACAAAGACAAAATTACAAGGGAAGCCTTTCAAAGCAACACTTTAGATTTGGCAGTGAACTCTGAGCTCTAAAATCTTCAGAATTATATTTCAGAAGAGTGTTGTGCCCTTTTGAACATGAGACAAACATTAGATGTCTTTTTGTAATGGAATGTTTAGATATATGAGTTGGATGAATAAGAGGAGAGCAACAACAAGCAGGGACAGCAGATTGTGACAGCAATGAATTGCAGTGAGTGTGACAGCTGTGACCTGAGGATGCTTTAGACATGAGGTGGCTTTCATCACCTGCCCATGGTTTCAAAGGCTCAGCTTGTTAGCAGTTTCATTACATCATTTTTTTTTTCCCTCAGTAGAGAGATACACAAAAATATAAAGGACATACTTCATATTAATAGCAACTTGAAATAATTTGACATTGTAGAAGTTAGAAGAGAGCAGCATGCCAGAATGAAAAATATGCACTGTATCCATATGATGTTAATGATACTTATAGAAAGAATTAAGAATAAAGCAGAAGAAACAAACACCTCCAGCTGGAAAAGTGACCAGTGACGCAGTAGTTTCCCACTGCATATTAAATACATGAGACTAAATTTTGCTAATTCTCTAAATATATCACAGCACTGGTTGCATTATACTTGTCTATACGGTTACATCTTCCTGTTATCGAGTAGAAGAGATTTACTGTTAATTTATTTAACTAAGGTAGCTGCTGACAATTTTTTTTTTAAGTGACTGAGTTTATAGGCCTATTCTAACATTAAATTTTATTTTAATGTTCATTCACTTCTTCATTTTTTCATGGGAAATATGTGTATGTTCTTACTGATGAAATTTAATGTTCCTATATTTTTTTGCCTATAGTCATTGCCAGAAAGTCCAAATAGTAAACAAAGAGGAGAAATATGGCACAGCCATACAGAAATGGTGGAACAGAGCACATCTAAATGTCTCATGTCAGAGTGGTGGTGAGCAAGTTCGGAGTGTGGACCTGAAAGGAAACAAACTCTGAGAGTAAAATGAGCAAGTTGATGGAACAAGTGGGCAACAAATAAAGGGACTGTAGAAGCTTCAACTTAAGCCTTCCGTAACTGCTACGTGAGCAGCTTTGAGTTTAGTGCAGACTTCTAATACCAAAAGATATCGACCACCATAAGGTGTTTCAGTGTAGAAGAGTTTACTAATAACTTATTTTCCAGTTACGGAAGTTATTAATTTTTTTATAGATTAGATAAATTATTTCTCAAAAGTGGTTGGCATACCCTCCTGTAGAGACAGGAGCCGTAGGAAGAACCTTGAAAGTACAATTAGAAATCCTAGATAGAAAACCCTTCCACTTTGCTGCTATTACAACAAAGGAAAATTTTTCTGTACTATAAACCTGAGAACACTACCAGAATCAGACGTTACTGTACAATCTTTAGATGTGCCTGCCTTCACTCATTGAGTAAAATTAAATCCAAAGACTGTGTTACAGGACTGTCACTGAATTTCAAAAGACATAGGACTAATAGAAAATACCAGAATGCCCCTACAACCTTAATATGGCAGCATTCAATCCCTATGGTATGGTGCAATTTTAATTTCACCATCATATGTTGTATTTTACCATGAAACTCCTACCTCATTCAGTAAATGCTTAGTTACTCCATATTTGATTTCTTTTTAAATCTTGCTTGATTTCTTTTTAAGTTTTGCCCAGCTTATTTAACTTATGTTATCTGAATCCTGTGTTGAATGCGAAAGTGTTCTATGGACACTTCTGTGCCTTACAGATTATTCAAACAGTGGTGGATATGTGTTTGTACCAGCCCTATGAAGCTGGCTGTGCTATATTCATTTTACTGAAAGGGAATGAGAACTTGTATCACAAATTGGCAGAAATGCCTTTTTTGGACACATAACCTGAAAAACGCCTGACTTTTCAGATAACCTATTATTTCTACAGACATTTGTTCATTCAAAACAGAAAATTTGACATTACTTTAAAGTGATTTTCTTGAATGCATGGAAAAATAACACTACACACAAGTGCATGAAGAGTGAAGCTACTTTCATTTCCTCATTATCTGATACATGAAGTAAAATCCAGTTTTCTTCTTTGTATAAGGAGAAATTCGATTTAATACAAAACATTTTAATAGGAAAAATAATTACCATAAATATTCTAGAATAAAAAAGACTATTTATCTGCTCCTAAAACATCAATTTTTACATAGTGTCAAAGCAAAGATGAAATTTTATATACCTAAAAAGTTAGAAGTCTATTATAAACCAAATTAATTTTTCATTTTCTTTTTATCGTAACTGCAGAATATATGATATCTTAAAACTATTTGTATGAACTTACACATAACAGAGAGAATGTCCAGATTAGTCAAAGTAACTTGTATTTATTTATTTATGTTAATATAAATATGTATGTGCACACTTCTTTTTCTTCCTTTAACATGAGAAAATCTTAGGTCAAAGTGTAGCTCGACTACTTTATTACGGCTTAATCATCTTGATATTAGAGGACACTGTGTCCCACCTCATTAATTAGTTATATCTATATAATTAAAATTATTTATTTTAACTTTTAATACACATGTTTATAATGATCTTAGAGGATGGTTACTGTATATCTGGTAGGTTGTAACTTGGAATAATGTATTTTTTTAATAATATGGGATCTTATTTGTTTTAAAACGTGAGTTTCTGAGGTGCAGTTTGAAGCTAATAGCAGCCATACGCTCAAATGAATTAATTTATGTCATGTAAAATAGATATCTAGAGATAACACATGACACAGAGAAGGTAGTACAAATTTTTCTGTTGGGCAATTTGCATATTCACATGTGTAACAGGGAACTATGTATGTGGTGTAAGATTAATTTGATGCCAAATGGCCATGAGGCCAGGTACAATGGATGAGATTCATTTTGCTGTCTTCTAGGGCATAATTCATTCGGCCTATTTTAGATAGTTACTTTAGAGTGAGGTGAATTGTACTTTGGAAACATAAATGTATGGGTAAAAAATGAGCCCAGAGTGACTGGCTCAGGTGTAGACATTTGTACTGTGGACAACTACATTTGGGCAGATGAATTCTTGGTGTTTGTCTGGACGCACAGTTTGGATTGACTTAGAGAAGTGAATTCCCACTGCTGCGTCTTAGGCTTGAATGGTTGTTTTTCAAGTAAGATTAGATTTTCAAAAGAGGAGAGAAGAAAAAATAATAAAGTCTGAAAACTCTGTCCAAGTTGCCAATTAGAAATTGCTAACTCAATTTGAAGAGGGGTTTTTTTGCATGTCTATGTTTTTGCATGTCACATGAGGTTCTTTTGTATGCCTTAGAAGAAGTCCAAACATACATTGCCAAGGCAAAATATAATTTATAAATCCAATTGAAAGGATACACTCTAAAAAGAAGCGAGTCCAAAATAGTTGTCAGGACGTTCTTATGAAAATCCACGAAATGCAGAATTCTGTATTGTGAGGCTCTGTGGCACTTCCAGGAATGATCCTGGTTCATCATGATTCCAAGCTGTCAACACCCTGGACACTGCTCTGCTTTCACTGGGTTAAAGGATTACTTGAGAGTCTCAAATTTTGCATTCCTGTCATTTAACTGCTGCTGATATTCCCAATAACTCTATACTAAACAGAGCAATAAAAATCAAGCAAATCCATAGTATTTTATGTGGATATCTTTCTACATTTGGTGTTACCAATTATCACTGTTCTTGTGATGGGAACAGCAAGATAGAATCAATGAAAAATTGCAGAGGTAAAAGTAAAAAGGAAATCAAATTAACTTAAACTGGTCCAAAAGATAAATAGGTTCAAGACATTTACAAAGAGAGAAAAGAAGTCTTATGCAAATATCATGGATTATGTTCCTTATAAGAAATTTATCCACTATTTAAAACAGTAGTGGAATGTATGACAACACGAAACATTTGAACTCTTAGCTTTGATTGGGATTAAAAGCGTGTCTATAAGAACAACATGAGGAAGATGACGTGTGCATCAGTGGGAAGTTAGCAAGGATTTTAGCAAGTTAGTGATGCTATGCAAATAAGAAAATAGAAATGAAAATTTATAACATTCAGTCAGTTTGATAACACACGTTTTATAGTAGTAATTGAGGAAGCTAGGAAATAATTATTAGCCCGTTCACCTGGTAATTCTTAGGACTAAATGTTAATTTGGAGTCTCATAGTGTTTTAGGCTAAAGCTGAAGGAAAAATGAAACTGTAAAAGCAAAATTTCCTCTTTTCATGGGATGCAAAAGATAGCAAAGTGATTCATTTATTTCACTCATTCCACTAATACAGTGTCAAATAGATCTGCCATTTTACAGGAAAGCCATTCCTGGAATAGTTCTCACACAAGCTCAAAATAGTTTATAAGGAACTGAGGAGTAAGAAGTCTGTTTTTTTGGTCGTTGTGAAAGAGATTATTATAATTTTATGACAAAAAGGATTGGAAGCCAGGTGCCTTCCCAGAAAGGTCGGAATATTATAAAATGTTCCTTATTAAAAGCCTCTTTAATTTTTTTAACTTAAAAGTGTATGAATCAGTGTGTGTCCTTTCCCTAGTATGAAGTTACCTAAACAATTGAAAAGTATGATGCTGAAAATCAGTGATTTTAGCTTCTGCGCTTCAATGACATAAAAGGCAAATGTCCTTGAAAGAGTTTGTTCAACACCGAGGAGCATCAAGATAGCTGAATAGTTTTAATAGCAATACACCTCTACAACATAGTCGTATGTCTCGAACTCATTCCATGACTAAAATTAAAGGATGACTAAGCCCAAGTCTTAGGGAGAAGCAAACCTAGAACAAAGGAAAAAGGTGAGACTGAAAATACCTGTAGGAGAGAAACATGTAGGAGATGAAGCTGTGCCTGCAAAACTGGTTGGCCATTGGAATTAGGCATATTCACATTTTATCAGAAGGATTCTGGAATTTCATCACTAAAGAACAGGAATGGCAAAGAATAAGAGTGTTTGTGGAAAGACTGAGGTATTGAGAATCTAGAAGATACCACTTTCTTATCTATATTCTTAGGAGCAGAAAGGTTAATCCTGCACATATTGCCTGAAATGTTTTCTTGTGGATAGTGATACAGGAAACATCCATGAAGTTTATGTTTTGGTAGGTTTTTGAGAAAGACTTTTGGTAATGAGGCACTTTTCAAACAACAAAAACATGCTGCCCAAGAAGAAAGAAAAGAGGCAAAAAAAAGAAATTAATATTGAATAACTACCTTTGTGGCCTGGTAAGAAGAAAAAAATACATATGATACAGGGGAAAAAAAGTATTTATGGTCTTGTGGATAACATAACTGATATATTAAGATAAATCTTAAAAGGTAGTTACTTAAAAGGAACTTTTGGAATGAGATCTTACAGTATGATCTTTGCGTCTATGCAAAGAGCTGTTTGAAAACTATAGAGAAATGTTGATAAGTACATCAAGACACTTCTGTTTTACTCGGAGAGACCGAGATAGTATTATGTTGTGAGTGATATGTGGTATTCTGGAACAAAATCGGAATGGTTTCTAATTCTAGAGAGAACTTCAATCTCATAAGTTAAAATCTCTGACAGCTAAAATCTTTTACTTGTTTTTACAAAATAATAAGAAATGCCCAGTGTCACAGAAACAATTCTGTTATTTTTGAAGTGAGCTCAGTATTGAGGGCATGTAACTTGTAATGGCAGAGGAGTAAGAGTTCAGGAAAACACATTGTATCTCCCTAAAGTGAAAGTTTCACATATTGTAGGAGCATTTTTGGAGGAGTTAAATGTCAGATTCTTAAATGCTTAGGATTCTTGATTTGGTTCAGATTGTAAAAAGCACCAAGATAAGCAGTTCTCCAAATTTGACCCTTGAAAGTGTGTTGTCCATTGCTTAGTTCTGATGCCTAATTGAGAGTCTTACCAATTTTGAAAAGTTGATCACCCATGTATTAAATTGCTACATATGCCCTAAATTGTTCACAGTACTTTTTACTTGTACCTGTAGAAACAAATAGAAAAGCAAAAAATGGAGAAAAAATATGTTTAATGAGGGTTGTGTTTTACAAACGATACATAATTCTGTATGTCTTGTTTTCTAGTAAATATTGTCAATAGACTTTTGGGAGGTATTCAGCTTATCAGCCAGTAAGAACAAGGATAATGTTTCTTGCCTTTCTGCTGACACTTGGAAAGGGAGCATATCTTTTGTAGGTTCCCTCTGTCAGCCTGGTGTGGACATCTCAAAACCCTCCAGTGGCTCACATGCCTCAAATGTGAGCAGCTAAATGGAGCCGTAGGCATCTAGTTTTGGAGGAGGCTCCATTGACTTTATTGTCTATATCTTGATTAGCTGAAATGGGAGACACCTCCAAGGTGGGCCCCTTCATGTGGCATCCTAGATGCAGGCATCTGAAGTTTGATGTCCAACTCGTGTCAAAGCTGCATTTAGACACATTCATATGCGTTGATTTCAAACTGAACCCTACACAGTTTCCTTCTCGCACTTAGTTTTTGCACAGTCACTCAGATTTCATTTATTCATTTATTTGTTGGGAAACAATGAGACTAATTACAGCACAAGCCAACACTATGTCCTCTAGAGATACATTTAATTAAGTGGAATTGCATTTGTCCTGGGAGTGGACAATGTTTAGAAAAATACTGGACAGTGGACAGTATTCTAGGTTATTTCTATTGCCAGGATTCTAACACAGTAAATTCTGTTTCTGTGCTATGTCATGTAGACTCACTTATACGAAAGTGGCATTTTGCAGGAGCTACAAAGTAACTCTGAGGTGTTTACTGAACGCATTTACTTTTGGGAAAAATTTTACAGTGAACACTAAATGTAAAGTTTAATATTTTACCACAGACAAAATCCATCTTTTTTACACAAAATCTCTAGTAAGAAAGTCAGCCGATATCGATATTCCAGCACCATTAGTTTATGACTTTGTAGAACTACAGAATATATCAATTCATTATTAGTAGCCTTTCCATTTATTATTGCAGCTAGTTTTGATAAAGACAAAAAATTGCTATAGACTGTGTTATTGATTGTGGAATTATGAAGCAAGGATATAAAAATGAATTAGGCTATTAAATTAATTTATTTTCCATTTCTGCATAGTTCAATCCCATGTTTTGTTGGGGTTAAAGGGTAATATACGAATGAATTGATAAAGCCAGTATACATAGTTTTCTCATGGAGTTTGTCTACTATGTCATATTATATGTGAATAAAACTCATTATCTGTTTTGTTTGTGCAGTAATTATATTTTGTTGTCCTGTGAATTCCTTTTTCTCTCTCCATCTTATAATACGTGCTGTAAAAGCGCACATAAATAAATAGGATAAACAAATTAAGCTGTTTAAATAAATTAATTTGCTCTGCAGCTCTGTATTCAAATCTTATGTGCTCACTGGATTTCATTTTAATGAAACCCTTCTAAGAACAATACATTGTATACCAAACAGTGAAATTATATATTAAATGAATGATTAAATATAGCGTGTTCCAATTTATACCAAATCTGTGCACTGTGCATGCTTAAATCCTCCTAAATCTAAAGAAATAATTCTTCTACATTCTGAAAACATCTGCATTATAATCCTCCTCTTGAATACCCGGTTCATGGACGTATAAACACAATCAAAGTCATAATAAGCCTAGAGCTATGATGTAGTTAAACTATCCTCATCAATGTTTTTGACTTAAAAGCCCAGGATTATTAAAGTGGAATCCACTTAAATGTCTTGAAACACTACTCTAAAAGGTCTTCTCCTGCTCTGTCAGTAGACTTGCTGAATCCATTTGCAACCAGAATCTCAAGTTTAGCAAATATTTATTATAAAGCTTACTTAGAACAAATATATTGATTGCTATAGATGGTCATGTTGCTAAGTTTTGTGGACATGCATTCAATGAAATAAATGTTCATCCAGCTACTGTGCATGAAAAACAATGATTGCTGCAAAAGCAGTTTGTGGTGTGAAGAACGTGATGCTCTTTTCAGGAAACCTTTCAGGCATTTGCAGCAGCAAGACTTCATATATACTATTAAACACGTACTAATTGTATTATTTCTTTTAGTGAGTTGAATGTATACAGTTGTTTGTTGTTTTTGCTTTGGGTTGTTTTTTGTTTCATTAGAAGTCAAGATTTCAATTATCAAAAGGAAAAAATAATTTAAAAAACCCCACAACAACAAAAAAAACCCTAGTTTAACATTTTCACTCGCTGCGATAGATTTCCCTTATAAGAACTATCTGCTTCTATCACAATTCAACCAAACCAACCTAACTCACACATATTTTGGCAATGACATAGACCTTGGGAACTATTAGCAGTAAAGAGAAAGCTTCAAGGAAAGACATAATTTTCTAGAAAGGACTATTCTGCACTCAGCTCCCGTTGTTTCTTGTTTCTGTCAAAGTTCTGTTTAAATAGCAGTTATATGTATCTGCTACATATTGACAGCTCTCATGCAGTAGAAGTGCAGTTCGATCATCACAGTCCCTCATGCTCTAATTTTCAAAATCAAGGAACATCGTGAAGCTCATCGTAACTCCTCCTGGCTACAATGCCAGACTTTTCCCATTTTGAAGTAGTGAGGTGGCCAGTGATAGGGCCACACTTTTCCAAAAAATGTGGTTTGTTCCAGGTTTGTGCTTCATGGTATAAACAGATGTTGGGACTATCAGCCACATTACTGGTATAGAATCACAGAATGTCAGGGCTTGGAAGGGACCTCAGAAGATCATCTAGTCCAATACCCCCACCGGAGCAGGAACACCTAGATGAGGCTACACAGGAATGTGTCCAGGCGGGTTTTGAATGTCTCCAGAGTAGGAGACTCTACAAGGAGTAGGGAGATTTTATTTTCTTTATGATCCAGACAAGTTCTGCAAGATCTCATTGCTCAAGAAGCCCCTTTGAAATTAAGATGTGTCGTAACATTCAGCATACGCTAAAAGAACAGTATTTGTTTATTTACAAAAGTACATTGTTCCTCATCCCATAAGGCTAAGGTCTATAAGCTAGTAAACAAAATGTGTATTTCCAATTCAACAGCATGCTGACAGAAATAAGAGGAAAAAACAAACAAACAAACAAACAAAAATGTCAAAAGCAAACCAAAACCCTTATTTTTAGAACTGTTCCAGAAGGCAGTGCTCACATTGCATGCTAACACATAAGGTGTAGCATCCTGAAATTGCTGAGTTTCCTTTGAGAATCCTCTGCAAATCCTGGACACCTCAGCAGAGGAGAGAAGAGATGGTCGTTCAGGAGGGAGATTCAGATGAGGAAACCGGTGTTTGGAAACCACACAGGTTTGATTTAACATTGCCTTTTTTTTTTTTTTCCCAATTATTTTTTCGTGGGGTCTAGGAACGTGTTCCAGACAGCCCTTCTCCTGCTCCTTCTCTTGAAGAGGGCCGAAGACCTGGCAGCCATCCATCCTCTCACCGAAGCAGCAGCGTGTCCAGCTCTCCTGCACGGACCGAGAGCTCTTCAGACAGAATCCGTAGGTCACATTCTTCTCCTTGTCACCACTTTAAATTTGATTAGGTGCAGCTGGTTTTTCTAATCAAAATGCCCTCGTCTTAAATAGATCTCGTATGTATCATGTTCAGAAGTTCAGCTGCAATAACCATCTCCCAACATTATGTTCCCCAGTTTACAATATCGTAATATCTGATGCTACATTAACGGGTACTGATATAAACTGCCATCATGTCATATTAAACATAAAGATATGAGCTATGAAATACAGAATTGCAGCCGGGAAGCAATTTGCTAGATTAGTTTTAGAACTGAACATATAGTGTAAACATTTTTTAAAGAAATTGAGTTTTATTTAATCTGGTTACTCTGGTTTGATTTCTAAATTGAATCTGACTCATAAGCTACATTTTACATGGTAGAATTGCTTGGAGATGAGAAGGAATTAGGTTGAATCAATTAAAAAATATGTATACTTCATAATTTTTTCAAATATGAAAAATTGTAATGGTGAGAAACATGATACAGAGTATTATAACCTCATAGCTCACAAGGGGCGGAGTGAAATTAAACTGTGGCATCTCAGAGTAATACAGTTTTATCAAGGCTCCATGTACAGGATGTAAATTACAAGGCAAAGACCCTGGACTCTCTGATATTCCAGTGCAATAGCCTGGAAATTAAGATTTTAAACACATATTGTATTATGGATATTTACTTGTCCATTCCTTTTATCATTGCTCCGTTGCAGCTTTGTTGTGCTTTTAAGGCACCTTTCCACAGTGGAATTTGTCAGTAGGTGAAACTGGAGGATTTGGCATGCAGATAGAAGGCCGTGAAATAGTCGTATGACATACGTAGTCGTGTTGATTAGATGCAGCACATGTGTCATTTAGAATCATCATAGAATCACAGAATCATAGAGTGGACTGATTTCCTTTCAGGCTCTCTGCAGACTCAGTAAGCTGACTCTTCATTTACCTTCAGATGAAAGATCTTTCATTACTATGTGATGAAAAATGACTTACCAAAGAAAATAAATGAGGCTTGACCATGACAAGCTGAAAATTCTGTTTTCTTATCATTTGGATGATCCAAAGTGCAGATTAAACTGGCATCCCATATACTGTCACCTATCTTTTTTCCCCAGATTTTTATGAGTTCATAAGTAAAGTTCTGGGAAAAAAAACTCACAACCCTAGATATTTTTACAAGCATTTAAGACCTTTTCCATTTTTCTCTAAATTAATTAAAAAATAAAGTAAATTAAATTGAGAGATACTGAGTGTTTTTCTAAAGAATTATACTTTTTTTTAAGAAATGGTACTACCTTCAGCTTACATTACTTACCTGCAGAGAGGAGTGGGACCTTTGCACATCGTTGCTTCCAATGTGAACATAAAAGAGTCCCTTACATACTGGATCACTTCAGTAACTTATTTATTTATAAAATAACTCTTTTCTCTCCTGTCTGATTTGTTAACATCACATCTGGTTCTTAATACATCTGCCTTTTGGTGCCACCAAGATTAAGATGACTACTACAGAAATACAGATTGCATATGAAAAAAATGCTTTACTAAAAATGGCATAAGCCTCTTGAAAATATAGTTTTTTGAGGAGAAAAACATAGGGGTATAAATGACCTTATGTGGCTAAAAATGGCATAAGCCTCTTGAAAATATAGTTTTTTGAGGTGAAAAACATAGGGGTATAAATGACCTTATGTGGCTAAAAATGACATAAGCCTCTTGAAAATATAGTTTTTTGAGGTGAAAAACATAGGGGTATAAACGACCTTATGTGGCTTTCTGAGGTGTGTTTGAGCCTCATGAAGGTCTGTTGGAGAACTATTGGGAAGAGCTTTTCAAGCTCTCTGATGAGCAAATAAGCAATTCTGTTGTTGCACAGTGTGTTTTGAAAAACAGTATTTATCACCTGGAAGGCCACAATAATTTAAGGAAGTTAGGGACTGCATATTGGGAATGCTAATATACAAGAATTTTTGTACAACTCACTTAAAAAAAAAAAAAAAAGTAAATATCTCACATAGAACCTTCTATGCTTTTCTGCTTTGCTTCATTTTGCATTTCAGTTCTTGTTAAATAAACGAGAAAATGTTTGCAAATAACCAACTTTGTCCCAAGATACTGAAGTCTTCTTTTTAAAATGAATTGTTTTAAACCAGAAGTAACAGGAAGAAACTCTCCCGCTGTGTGGATACTGATAGCACTAATTAAGTAACTTTGTGATTGTTAGAATTCTTGTATAATTAAGAGGAAGACTATATAAAATAAGTACAAAAGTGTATTGTTAATATGACGGCTGATAATTTTCCTGCCTGCGCTTCTGTCTAGCAGCTGTCCATCAGAATGGGCTGTCTATGAACCAAATGCTGATGGGTTTGTCACCTAATGTCCTGCCTGGACCTAAGGAGGGTGATCTGGCTGGTCATGACGTGGGACATGAGACAAAAAGAATACACATTGAGAAAGGTAATATGAATATTATGATTCTTCTGTTTCAGTGTAAAACAAGTATTGGCTCAACAGCTTAATAGTAATATAATTGTCTTTTTTTTTTTTTCTTTTAATTGGAATTTCTGTTGTTGTTTCAGAGATTAAATTATAACAGGATGATAGCTTTCTTCATTCTTTTACTTCAAGGTCCTTGAGATTAGTGATCAATATTTGTATGAGGGAGGCATTTCACAAATATTACAAAGAAGGATGAGTGAAAACCAGCTTTACTTTACTATTGTGTCTCTGACCCTTCTACAACACTGTTTAGGTATTAAGTTTCTGTCTCCATCCAGTTGACTTTAATGACCTACTTCCCAAAGGGACTGAGCACCGTGAAAATTAGTCCATGTGTGCAAAAAGGAAAAAGACTAATACCAAACCATTAAATTAGGGAATTGCATAAAATGAGGCTGGTACACATTATATAATGGGATTTAAATTTAATTGAGTATATGACCAAAGTGTTTGATCTAGGTGAATAGTCCACATGCACTTATGCTGATTATGACACCATTTCATCTCTGTTGGTATTCAAAGTTAAGTTCCTGTTCAGGGTTGTTACAGGGGATTTTGGAGGGGTGGTGGCGGAATTTTAAACGGTGCATTTCATTTTATGTTTACTTAATATATGTGAATTTTAAGTATTATAGACTAGAAACATTTTGATTAAAGAGAGGTTAGAAATATGATATATCCTTTGAAAAGATATTCTTTGGGCTTAGCAGAAAAATCAGTTACTTGAGCACAATGAGAGAAAAAGTAAAAGGTATAATAGCCAGACATTGAAACAGAGCTGGAGAAACTGCTGCAGTAATGAAAATTTCAGAGTAAGACATTTTGTGCCGGTTTTTAATAGCTATAAGATGATACCCTCTCTGTCCTGTGTTTGAACACTGAGATATGAAAAAGAATTAAAATCTGGACAATTCTATTCTGGACAGGTGGCATTTTTAATAGGATTACCAGAAAAATTAATGGAAACAACATTTCTTTTATATAAACCATTTAGTTTGGTTCATTGCACACACAACCTGTTTTAGCTTAAACTGTGCCCTCGCTCAGCCCCTGCAAATTGTATCCCTGCTGTGAAGTATGATGTGATCAAATAGGTTTGTTTTGAATTTCCATAAATGATTGTATTTCAGCCTTTGAAGTTACTAATTTAAGTGTAATCAGACTGGTAAATCCTGCAAAGAGAAGTACATATTAAGAATTGCTACTATTTTTGCATGTCATTCAGTTTTTTTAAAGACTTTGTTTATAATGGTATCCCAAATGTACTTTCCAGTCTGTTGCCAGTTCATGTTTTTTTGCAAGCTCTGTTCTTAGTAAAAATGCTGAGAATTCTAATTTTTCCTCAGTCCTTGTTTAGGTCAAACCTTCTAGTTTTTGTTCCTTTTCCCCTTCTGTTCCAGCCTACTGAATTAATGGTAAATATTCATGGGCTATCTAGATTGATAGGGTATACTAAATTAAAAATTGTTTTCTGTCATGACTACATTTATCATGTCTCTCATACCAATCTTGTAACTTTAATACTAATCTAATCTGTATTAAAACAAGTGATTTAGCTTACAGGTATTTGTGGAGATAGTAATTATCTACTTTTGTCACTGTAAGCTTGCAATCAGATTTCCAAACTGTTGCTTACCACTGCAAATCAGTCAGAATGCAATAACATTTAAAAATGCAAACAAACATACGTAGGTGGTGGTGTTCTTAGTGTCGAAACCCCATCAGGAAAATAGGTCTGAATAAGCATCATGAAGCATGTAAACATAATTGTATTTTATTCTATGCTACTTTTATTGGCAGAAATCTATCACATGCAACTAAAACGGCTTTTAATTGAACCTGGGAGAATCTGGGAAATCTGGTATGGTAAAGAAGGCCCTGCTTTTTCTCTTCTTATCCCCTCTTCCATTAAAAAAACAAAACCCAAAAATCTCTGAAGTGATGTGAGCTCAGGCAAAAATTGTTTGCAGTCAACAGAGAATTTAAAGGGGGAAAGTGGTAACAGAGACAACTGATCAACATACCAGATTTTGAAAAGACTTAGCATACGTGAGAGAGGTAAATTGTTTGTCTAACCTGATCTATGAGTTGGATAGAGGAGAGAAAATATCACTTTTAATTTATAAACAGAAAACAAAGGAGCTAGTTTAACCAGTCCACACCACATATGTAATATATTTAGAAACAGTTCCTTGCTACTTGCAAACTGAATACCAGTTTTAAGGTATTCAGTCTTTTGAAGATTGTATGCATTTCTATTCAAAATTCAGCCAGAATTATTATTGGTGGCAAAAAATGAGTTTGTTTTACTGAGGTGGTTTAAACTACCAGTAAATCTCTTGTTCAGTTTAGGGGGTTTTTGTTTGTTTCTTTTTTGTTTTGTTGTGGTTTTATTTTATTATTTTTGAATTTGATTTTTTATTTATTTACCCTTAGACCACGTTCAAAATCTGTTCTCAGGTTCTGGTGTGCACAACTGTGAGTGACTACAGCTTTATTTGGAGTCATTGTCCCACCAAGAATTAAATTAGGTCCCATGGATCTGATTTGCTGCCTATTAAAACTGGAAAGATTTCATTGGGCTCTGGGTAAATATTTGTTGTAGGAAGACAGGAAGAGTTTCTGTTCTCAACGTCCACGTGTAAACCGTGGATGTTGGGGACATTTTCCAGCTGCTGGCTCCAGATGTGGAACTTGGCCACGCCATAGCTTCATGTTGGAGAAAGACCCAATGTACACACCTGAAGTTCCAGCCACTCCCTGGGTTCCATGAGAAGAAAACTTAGATTTGCTAAGGGTTATGTGGTCCAGCCAGGTTCCTAGTCTGGTCTAGGGGGGACTGCAGGAGATGCTGCAGAGCACTTCTGCCCCACAGCTCATACATGACTCAAGATGTCATTATCTGTATAACCAGATCCAGAATTTTTTCCTTATTAGAGAGTAGCAGATTTCCCAAACTTTCTAAAAGCAGACTGTAGAACCACAAATGATCCCATGAGGAAGGAGGTAAGCTCAGGTACACAGTGTTAGTTCAGGTACTTGACAGCCATCTTCAAAACCAAGTATCTAATTTTGTAACCGGTAATTATGGACAACTTGATTATGCACATTTGGTTTTATTAGATCAGATTTCACAAGAAGGACCTATGTGAAGTATTAGATTCATATTAGAAAAGATCTGTTCAGTTCTTTATGTTGAAATTAAGGCTCTGAGTTTTTCAGGTAAAGTTTCTATGACTGAAAGAGTTTGCTCTAGATTGTACCTCAATTTTGGTGAGGTATATTTTATCACTTATCCTGCTAAGCTGTTATCTGAGGTCCTGCAGATCTCCTAGTCTGAAGTTTTCAGAACTAACTGTATTTTTTATGTTTTCTATGGGGCTGAATACTCATTCAGCTCTTCAGTGATGTTGCCTGTTAAATCTGGAAATAGCATAGGAAGGAGAACCTAACAGAACCTAAGGAGTAGGCTGATCCTCTTCTTGCTCATTGACCTGAAGAATTCAAATTAATCATTGGCCTTGGGGATGTGGATCCTAATTCCTTGTAGGCAGAAGAGAATTGAACTTGTGACACATTACCTGAGCAGTATCCCTAGTCACTGTACTTAGTATAAAAGAGGGAAGTATATTTTACCATCGTTGTTCTGCCCTTTATGACCCAGACTGTGTTCAGATGGGGTCTGTAAGGTAGAATTTATAGCTCAGTCCTATGGTCAAAGTTTCTCTATTTACTGACTCCAAATAGCTGCATATGATTTCTTGTTGACTTCAGACAGACTGTAGTTCTACTTGTTAACTCCAGTAGATCCCAGTTTGCAGTATCTGGTTTGGGTAATGTTAGGTGATGTTGGAGGCAGTGGCTGCTCTTAACTGGTACCTACCTAGCAATACATACCTTGTACACTGTATAGGAATGTAAGACCCAGCTCACTTCAGCCCAAAATTCTCTTCTGGGGGACAAACATCTAAAAGTTAGTTGCTTTACCACCAAATTTAAATGCCTAAGTGTTTTATTGGATCTGGCCCTAGGGCATCAGATTAGAATTGTCTGTCTGCATCAATTTATATTTTTTTAGATTGACACCAACAGCAAATGAAGCCTGAATGTCATGCTTACATTTTAAATTGAATATGTTATTTGAGGTGTTATGGGAAGGACACTCTCTTGTTGAAAATGTGCATGCTGTTTTCTGTAACAAAACATAAAATATTCACCACGTTCACAAAAGAAGCTAAACTATTTCTTTCAGAAAAGCTTTTAAACTATGATATTTATGGAAATTTCTTAAGTAATTTTCAGGTAATCAACAATAACTGCTTCTTGACTACTATGATAGCAGCAATTAAGGTATAACTGTATCAAATCCACATATTAAAAAGTCCCAGTCTTTCTCTCTCTCTTTTTATTTTATGTCCCCCTGTAGAGATCTGAGTAATCTTAGACCTCTGGCTAATATCTTATAAAACAGAATATTAAAATTCCAAAATAACCTTAGTGCAAAATGGAAAATAATATAAATATTTTAAAGTTATAATATAGAATTGTACTTTCCTGTTAGCAGTCATGCATCAAAAGGGAACTAATGATAAATATGTCATCCAATTTAGTTATCAGCAGTAAATTCTGTACATAGTGTAAATATATATCAAGTATGCTTATTCACCTTAATAAATATAGAAACACATATGACTATGTTTTTATAAATACAAAAGACTCAAAGGAAGTTATAGTAGCAACAAAGACGCTCTTCTACCTGAGCTGTCCTCTAGCAAAGTCAGCAAAAAAATGATCCAGAACTTTACTTAAATTCTGGTTTTGGTCTGTGTTATGATTTTAGGGAGTTCTCTGAGAAAGCCCTTTTTTTAAAGAGAGTTGTTACCAGTTGACATACAGAGGAATTTTCATTCACAGTTCTGCTGTCCAACTGCTTGTGTAGATATACCTTGTCTCTTCATTTTCATTTGTGTATACATAGACACATACACAGACATTTATACAATATGTTTATTTTACTGAATATTGCATTTTAATGTAACAAGAAGAATATAAACACACCTTGATGGGTATCTATATGCAAATATATTTTCAGCTAATACATTTCAGGTCTACCTTCTCACTTCACTTCACTTCTTAAATGTTACATATTAAATATGTTGTTTTGTAATTCCTTAAGATACTGAGTTTAGGCTATGTATTTATACATCATATAGCACATTGTGAAAGTGATCTTGATTGGAGCTTTAAATACTCCTCAGACCCTAAACAGATAGTAATCAAATTTGTAACCTATGACTAGATGATCCACTAAATGAAAGGTCTGAGAAACCTGGTATCACCAAAGTAACCTTTAGACACTGGTTGTTGGTGTGTCTTTTCACTCAGCCCAAGAGGCTCAACAATGTTTAAAGTACACTAAAAGCTATTACAGTTAATGGACTGCAAAGGTGAAAAATGGAACTGCAAGTTTTTTCTTAATGCATCACTATTTACTAAGAAGCTAGAAAACACCTATTTTTCTTGCACAGAAAACACAGAAGATTTTTCTATCATTGAATAGGATATGAATAGTATGTGTATGCAAGACGGAGTGCAAAGGCAGTACAACTTCTGAAAGTTTTTTTTAGCAAAATATTGCATGAGAATATTTCTAGAGACTCTAACTAAGCCATCCTCCAAACAGGCAGTTCTGCAGATTTGTTTGCTACTAAGGATCTTTATTCTGCTAGAGCAGTAGTAGTAGTTTTGATACAGTTTGTGAGACTTTTTTGTACAGTTTTCACTTGACTGATACACTCGCATCGGTTCCAAAACATCCCAGGTGAACTGGGCTCATTACAGCCCAATTGCACGTATGCAGACTGGCTATTCTGTATTGACAGTGCCTCAAATGCACCTTGGACATATCTGACTTTCTGAATAGGCTCAAACGAGTTACATGTGCACAAAAGATGTGATGGTCTAAATCTATTGAAACACAACTCTGCACGTACAATTCCTCTGTGCTTTGTGCCCCAAACAGTTCCCTAAAGGTACTTTTTTCTTGTTCTTCTCTTTTTTGTCTTTCTTTTGAATGGTCATTACGTGTCCTTCGTGTAATAGACCTTAGAATGCTCTGTATAGTCTTTGATGGTCTTTATTACATATAGAGGGGAGGGAAGCTAAAAAACCCCTTTGAAATCGTTTGTGTGCTCATTTTCCTTTTTTTTTTTTTTTAATGAATTGTTAAACAGAAGATGTAATGGTAATTGGTAAGATGTTAATATGGACTTTTTATCATGCTACCACATTGCAGTTTTAAAATCATTAGTTCCCTTTGTGTTTGCTGCTAGGAAAGATATATTGTAGGAAATGAAGTTAATGAAGTTATGGGTGTTCACTCTAGGAGGGGATATGTCCCATAGCACCAAGAAAATGACCAGAGAAATATGGTTCTGTTTCTCTAAAGTAGTTATTTTTAGTTTTCCATTTTGCTTGGCATTTGTGGAAGAAAAAAATACATGGTGTGTCTAGCTGCTCTAGAACTGAATTCTGAAGACATTAAGAAACACACAATTGTTTTGTGAATTTAAAGGGAATATAGAGTCATACATATTCTTGCTGAAAACACACATAAGTGACAGCCCTGGCTTTACTGGAAGAAAACATTTATCTTCTAGACTTTATTTATACCACTTTATACTTATGGTTACTGTTACAGAAAACAGAGCTTACAGCAAAATTTTAAGACTGCCTTCCACTTGGGACTACTTGAAGAAAGTATTTCAAATGTGCTAATAACGTGTTGTGCAATTAGTTTTAAGTTTTATCTAAGTTGTTCAAATGCAAAATAAGGAAAAAACAGTTTTGAAAAGCCTTGACTGGAATTGCAACCTAGATGTAGATAGTATTTCCTTGCAAATATTAAGGGTAATTTTTATATAATTTTTAACATTTTTGTCTCTTTTTAAGAAAAGTAACTTCATGCTACTTTTTTTTTACACTGTCTCCACATAATCTCATTCTGGTTTTTATTCTGAGAAATAACATGGTTATTACTGATTCTGCTATCATTGCCTGTAATGTATGGTGACAATGAATTCTCAGAGACAGTTTTTTCCCTGAGTGCAGAAGGTTTGGGTTTTTCCTCTGAGATGGGCCGGTACTGTCAGACTTCAACCAGAATGAGTTTTTGTTTGTTCCTACATTTCAATTTACTTTTGTTGAAAAAAGCTTTTCCACTTATTTGATGACACATCTAATATCTAGATGATTTACATCAATTTTTTCTTTATGCTATTTAGGAAGTTACTTTGAAAAAAAAAAATCACAGATTTTATGCCTTTTAAGAGGTCTTCCTTTGGGTTTGAAAAGGTTGGTTAGGATCCCAGTGGATTAAGTCAGGAAAAAGTCTGCCTTTATGCATGCTTCTCCTTCACCCAGTTCTGGAATAAATTTCTTTGGTTTTGGTTTTAGAGATCAGTCGTACATCTAATGTTTCTTGTGAGCTAATGGTATAGATTAGACTGATTCACACTGATTCTTTAGAATTTTGGAGGAGTTATAGTGCATTCTTGGCCACAAAACTCCCAAGCAGACTAGGTGTAGTTAAAAGCTG
>NC_138663.1:170197210-170489710 GCF_964273445.1 Streptopelia decaocto
AATAATAATAATAATAATAATAATAATAATGATATATTATTATTATTATTATTACTGATATTATTAACTATATTAAATGACTACATTTAATGGAAAAAAATAAAAGCTAGATATTACTTTACTGTTTTCCAACAAAAAGAATACATAATCACTGGGATTAGTGTGTGAATTTGGAACTCTGGCAATGGTATTTATGGATCCAGACATGAACCTAATATATTTTAGAATGCTAACTATTTAAAGCAAAGACTATAGTTATCATTTAAATCCAATGCTATTATTTTTTGCCTCAAATTTATTTGTATTCGGGGAGGTAATTCCATTTTCATCTTCAAATTTACTAGGTTGTACTAGTGCAAATTTACATGCCCTAGAAGTGCAAGGTGGCTCTGGATGCCATGCCATTCCAGATTAGCTGAGTGAATCATGACAGACTCCCAGTTACCTAAAGTGGTTCCAGTTTATGTGGCGTAGTCCAGTTTTCACTGAATCCCATGCAAGAAATAGTGTGGGTATCCTGCCACACAGACAGTGGCAGAAACTAGTCTCGCCCCAAGATCCAAGTGGACGTTCTTGTACCCACATTACTTTGGGCAAGTACTTCAGCACATCTGTCTTGGTGAGTGTTAGAGTCATTCAAAATAAAGCCAGACACTGCGTTGGAGAAGCAAGTAGTGTGGACAACCTGACCCTCTTTGTATGGCTGTGTATATGGCCAAGGGGACCATGAGTGTGGCTGCAAACATAGTGTGGTGGTTAGGACATGCTTTTGGAAGAAGAGGACTAAGTCCAGTCCCCAATCTACTGAATATTTTGATGTGGATAGGTAATTGGAGGAGTAGTTTGAATTTAGGAATCCACGTGCTTCAGAGAGTACCCAGGTAAGGATACTGTTAAGTCATGTTTGTTCTTACATTGCTTTCCTCTTTGCAGAGGAACTAATCAGGGGAACAGGTTTTAAAAACAGTTAAATCCAGCCTTAACCTGAATTCTATTCATAGGCAGAAGGGGAAGTGACTGAAATACATTCCTGAATTAGCTTGTTGTGACTGTATTTCCTCAGACAGCAGAGACAAGAGAAACTTCTGCTACATCTCAAGGTAGTTTTGTAGATAACTGGAAAATTTCATCACTGTCACCACTGTCCACCTATGACAAAAGCAGAAATGTGGCCAGTCGATCGAGGGAAGTGATTCTCCCTCTCTATTCCACTCTTGTGGGACTCCACCTGGACTCCTGCGTTCAGCTCTGGGATCCCCAACACAGGAGGGCCATGAACCTGTTGGAGCAAGTCCAGGGGAAGGCCGTGAAAATGGTCAGAGGGCTGGAGCACCTCTCTTATGAAGACAGGCTGAGAGAGTCAGCTTTGTTTACCCTGGAGAAGGCTTCAGGAAGACTTTGTGGTGTTTTAGTACTTAAAAGGGGCTTACAAGAAAGATGGAGAGAGAATTTTTACCAGGGGCCGTAGTGACAGGACAAGGGACAATGGTTTTAAACTGAAAGAGGTTGAGACTGAATGTAAGGAAGGAATTTTTTACAATGAGGGTGGTGAGGCACTGGAACAGGCTGCCCACAGAAGTGGATACCCCATCCCTGGAAGTGTTCAAGGCCAGGCTGGATGAGGTTTTGAGCAACCTGGTCGAGTGAAAGCTGTCCCTGACCTTGGCAGAAGGGTTGAACTAGATGATCTTTAAAGGCTGATTCCAACCCTAACTGTTCTATGAAGTTGTGTTTAGTTGTTTAAAAGAAGAACATAAGTACCTCTCTGCTAGAGAGTGATCAGGGATCCCAAAAATATTTATTCAAAATCCAGGAAAACTTCACTTGTCTTCCTGTCCAAAGCATGGCACTGCTGTTCTCAGAAAGGCTGTTTTTAAGCTACAAGCCATTCCATGCAATTTTAGATCTTTTCTCAGTTTATAGAATTTCCAGTCTAGGCACTACATTAAATATGTTATGGACAGACTACTTACAAGGTGGTAATTCCACTTAGGTGGAAGATGACTATGTTAAGTTCCATGTGAGTTTCAAGTACAGCATCATTGTAATACCTAAGTTCCTTCAGAGGACCTAAGCAACGTGTGGGTTTTGTTTCTTCCTTAGTTTGTTTGGTGTTTTGTGTTGCTTTTTTGTTTGTTTGTGTTTTTGTGGTGGTAATTGTGGTGGGTTTGTTTGTTTTTGTTTTTCTTTTGTATCTAAATAAGTAATAAAAAGCCATAAACAGATCCCAGAATCCAAGCCTGTCTTTAATCAAGTGATACGATAAGAGGAAATGTCCTCAAGTCGTACCGGGGAGGTTTAGATTGGACATTTGCAAAAATTTCTTCACCGAAGGGGTTGTCAGGCATTGGAACAGGCTGCCCCCGGAAGGGGTTGAGTCACCATCCCTGGGGGTGTTTAAAAGATGTAGATGTGGCACACAGGGGCACGGTTTGGTGGCGGACTTGGCAGTGCTAGATTAATGCATGAACTCAATGATCTTAAAGGTATTTTCCAACCTAAGGGATACTTTTTCTGTGTTTCTATATACTTCCAAATTTAGAGCCAAGATATTTCTAATAAAACTTCCTGAAATGAAGGGCTCATAGGAGAAAAAATATGTCTTATAATTGCTAAACTAGTTACATACAGAAAGCTAATTAAAACTCTTTAACAGATCTTAATTGGGACCTAAATTGCACTTCACCGAGACTTATGTGGTGTACAGTGTTGGTTCAAGACCTTTACCTGAAAGTGAATGTCATCATATAGAGCAGATTCTTGTCATGCTTGCAGTGTGATAAACCTCCTTGAAACCAAAAATAGTCAGGTTCTGTTGTATATAACTCTGCTGACTTTTGCTAATTAAATTCCTAATCAATAATTCTTCATCACTGAATCCTGAGTCTGAGGCACTTTTCTTAAAAGTTCCTTCAGTCATATGTATGTAAAACAAAGCAAATTACTAGGAGATGTGGAATAAGATGAAAACAGTATTTCAGACAAAAGAGAACTTAGGTTTTTCTTTGATGTTAGCTTAAGGAGTAATATCTCTTGATAACAGTTTGACCGTACTCAAGGAATTTGATGTCAGTATCTTTGTTTTCTAAGAATTATGATGTCATTTAGGATCAAAGAAAAATAGGAATCTGATTCTTTTTTGAAGTTGCTGTTGTGTGATATCAATTCTGGCTTCTAATGATATTCAAGTACATAGTGAGATCTACTACTCTAATAACCCACATATAATATCCTTCCTAAGAACTACGTGACAAAAGGCATTTGTAATTATATTTACTTCTGAAAGATTATGGTTTATAGTTAAACCAAGAGAGGCATCCTGTCATTTTCAGAACCCGTTAAATGTGACAGAATCTATTTTTCTGCCAACTTGTGAAGACCAGGCAGAGAGCAAATTTGCTGTGGTCAGCTAAGTGTAACCACTGAGCAGGAAAGTGAATTTAATAATGCATTATTGTTCTTCACTGAAGGTGAACTGTTACAGTGCCTTTGTTATAGCAGACTTTGCCTCTGCTTAGGTTTCCAGATGCCGTGCAGATTACCTGATTAAAATCTCTAATGCATGATAAAATGTTCCATGTACGCTTTTATATTAACATAAATGCATCAGTTTTTGAGGACTGTGACACTAAAGCTAATTGGAAATATTTACTACTCCATTATATGGTGCATATTACAAATAAGGATTTATTATATGTAGAATAAATGATAAGCAACTGAGAATTCACAAGGCTTATAACTACAGTATGGTTTGGGGGGGTTAATATAATGAGAGCAAATCTCTAGAGGTTTATGATGGCACCTCCAACTCCTGAGCTGATGTTGGATATTGGTCTTCTGTTTTCGGTTTTTATTTCACACAGTAATTCAGCCAAAAGAGAAAATATTCCTCCTGGCCAAAGGCTGTTCTTTTCTTGGCTGTCTCCTGTTGTCATTTCAGCACTTTCAGCTCTTTATGTTTTCTAGCATCCTCCTGCTTTTCTTTACATTTCATCCTTTCCTATCCTATCAACTTCTAATTAAAATTTAAAGCATGATAATTTGCTTGTCATCAACAAGCTGAATTCTTTTATTTTCCTAAGTGAATAGAAGTAAAATCAGCATGGATTCATATTATTTAAAATCCTTACCTATGTGTCCAAAAGACACTTTGTAATAATTAAATGTTACAAAAATTTTTTTTGAGGAAAGAAACACATATTATACATGTACAGACCTGGGTTCAACTCTCCAATTTGTCACTGTCACCCATCTGTCAGTGTTTTTGTGACCTGATTGAGTCACGTCGTCATCCGTAGCATCCACTTCTGTACTGGTGAGAAATTTACTTAATAATTTTCTAAAAATTTGCAAGCTTTGCATGGAAGACATTAACAGTAAAACATCATTCTATATGCACACAAATACACAGTATGTACAACAAGCACCGTGTTCAGCAGAGGCTGTATATTGGAATATAGGTTTTAGCAGAACGGTACAAGAGACATGCCCACACCTGTTGTGCAGTTAACTCAGGTAAAGCTGTAATGAATAATGCAAGTAAAAGAAGCTCCCCTCACCTTTTTTTTCTTTAAGAAGGACCATTGAAAAAATTTCTGTGTTATTTTCCATTTTACTGCTTTAATGGACCTACATATATGTACTTACTATATCTACATTTGTAATTATATCTTGTGTTCAGGAGAGTTAATGTTGTGGATTCCTGCCTTGACTCTGGGGATAAGGGTGCTACTACTTGCTTTCTGAAGTAGATTTACATCTCAAAGAAATGAAGTTGAGAACTGAAACTGATGAACAACGTCTCCCATGACTAGAGATCTTGTCTCCTGCAGGGAGAGAGAGAGTTGGATCAGAGATTCCAAATAACTGTAAGGACAGACACGGTTTAAACTACAGTTGTCAACAGCAAACTTTATTAGTAAGAAGAGGAGAGAGGTTTTCCTCTCACCTTTGTCATACGTGTGAATATCACAATGGGCCAAATAGAGCAAAGGCTCCGGAGACTGACGGGAGGGGGGATTAATAAAAGGAGCAATTGGATTAGAATTGGACTTTGGCAGGGAATGGTGGATGAGAAGCTGATAGATTTTGACTTGTTATTAAATTAGAAAAAGGAAATAGATAATTTCGTAGTGGAATCAGCTTTTCTTTCTGTGTAGTCTTTTATCCGTGTTTTTTTTGCAAAGTATTTGTGAAATGAATTTTGTTCCTCATAAAAAAAAAAAAACTGTGCA
This sequence comes from Streptopelia decaocto, assembly GCF_964273445.1. Lineage (NCBI taxonomy): Eukaryota > Metazoa > Chordata > Aves > Columbiformes > Columbidae > Streptopelia > Streptopelia decaocto. Next base: position 170,202,445 of record NC_138663.1, read on the forward strand.
ATTTTAAAGGACTTAGAGGAGAAAAGAATTGTCTGATAATTGTTAAACTGGGAGGTCTAATTACCTCCACAGTTAATTAAAACTCTTTAACTGCCCTCTTGGTGTGACAATGATACTTTCTCCTTTCTAAATGAAAGTGTAAAGGTTAAACAAAGCGGCAATCTAGCAAACAGCCTACTAGAATTTGTAATCTGACCCTGAGATCTACTGTTTACTTTGCAGAAATTACAGTGCTGGAGTGTAAAACAGGTGCAGAACATTTGATACTGTTGCCCACTGTTAAACAAATTACTTGCTTTTTACTAGGCACGTAGAATTTCCACGTGTAGAATTTCCTGCGTTTCCTAAAAAACTCCAGAAACCCCAGATTAACAAAGTAGAAAAACTCTGTTTCTTGGCTGTGGCCGTGGCAGTGAGACAAAAGGAGATGTCAGTTAAAGATATTTGTTGTACACAGGAGAAAAGACTCACCACTGGAGCCTTGCAGAAATAGCTAAAATGCCTTAAACAATTGTTAAAGTTATCACTAGTAACAGTGACATTTCAGCAGTTGGTAATCTAAGAAAACAGATATTTATTGTGCCAAAGCTACATTATAGCATTTTAACACCTTTTTAATTTTTTTTTTTAAAGGAACATTGTATTAAAGATCATTTTGCAAATAAAGTGGGACAATTATTTTCCCACCTTTTTTTTTTTTTTTCCTGAGCATATTTCTTATCTAGTTCAACATTCAGAAAATAACTAATAGAAACAATGGGTGTCAGAGATCTCTGAGCACAGAAAAGTTCTGAATACTCTGCAGGAGCCTCATTTATGCCTTTTGGTAGAAGAGTATATATTATTGATCATCTTGATAGGAGATACCTATGAAAGTTCAGCATGTGTGAAATCTAAACAGTCATGTCCTGTTTCAGGGTAAGGACATATATATAAATGTATTTAGAAATACAGCTGCCCAGTGTGGTAATGCATTTTTTCCTTATCAAACAAAACTCAGAATTTACTGCAACCAATACATTAAATCAAGAGCTAAGATGCAATACTGTTCCAATTGAGGAATTAAAAAAAATATAAACCTTTGTAGCGAAGGTTTGTTTAAAGATGTTTATCTTAGATTATAATTCTAGTTAAAACCAGCCTCCCACATATCTCTTCTATGTGAAGAATTTTTAGGGAAGTATTTAGCTCTACACTGTAAATGTAGCCTAACCTCTCTAAATACTGAACTTAGAGTATGCAGAAGTGTTTTCTCCCATGTGTCCAGTGTGTCTGCCTTCTGTTTTTTCTGATATGATGATCTGCATCTGGCACCTTTTTGATCTGTGATTAGGAAAAAAAAAAAGATTTAAAACTTCATTCAACAACAATCTGCTCAAATGAAGACATTTCTGAATGAAAAGTTATGTTCTTGTCTGCATGTGGTTTTTGCAGCTCAAACAAAACAGCTACATATGTTCAGTTTGTAGCACTCTGATTTGTTGAAGAGTGAAAGCATGTCCATTTTCCATTGTATTAACTCGTAAAAATACAACTTCAATGACTTTTTTGCTGCGTTTTCAAGGCACGTTTCTCCTTTGTTACATAGCAAAGCCTCAATGTAACAGGCCATAAATTCTGCTAAATAAAAGAGAGCTAGGGAGTGAGCTTAAGCGCTGAATCCTTGATTGTCCATACTGCTTAATTGTTAGCTTTTAGCCTGGCTCTGTTTTGGCTGCTACAATTAGCTCCCTCCACAACACATCTGCTCTAGAAAGTCTTAGCACTAAATAATGTGGACACAAGAAAATCTTCCTTTGCGACATGGTCAGAGATCAAATCACAGCCCTTTTGTTTAGCACCACAACATCCAAACACAAGGGAATAACGTGTGTTTCAGGGAGTTATATTGGGCCACGACTTTAACAGAACATTTTATTTATGGCAAAATAGTGTCTATGATTCTGTCATCTTTAGGGTTGCAGTCCATGCTTCAGTCGCTTTCATTTAATATCCAAAATGTTTAAGATGCACATTGCAAATCTGCAGACTCCCTTTCCTTGTACAACTTGTGATTTCAGTTAATTGGATTTCTTTCAAATTGAAGTTTTTGAACCACATACTGTTGCACAGTTCCCACACTTTTGGTGGGTTTCTTGCAAAGTGTGTGGTTGGGTTTTGTCCGTTCATTTCACCTTAAGAGAGTCCTGCTACATTAAACCTTCACAGTAGCACTACAGATAGTCCCCTGTACCCAGTTATTACCCATTACTTTTTATACAAATGGAAAACAGTTGCTGAACCAGTCAATAACTTTGCTACCCAAAGTTATGGAAACAAGTGGAATTCTTTGGTTTTATCTCTGGAGGGTCCTTAGCCTGTCATTATCCTGAGGTTGTGCCCAGTGCGTTTGTGCAAAATGTCAGTCAGATGGGGTTTCTGTTTCAGCTCTTAGCCATGATGGGGTGTATGAAATGTAAAGGGATATTTGCACAAAAAACTGAATAACTGAGTTCCTTGGCTGCCTATTCCTAAACAGACATGTCAGTTATCAGTTCTGAACTTCAGTTCTGACTTTTTTGTCAGAAATATGACACACTGTTATACTTTAACCATTGTAAGTTTTGGGGTAGGAGAATCAAGGTAACATATTGATTACTTACTCACAAAAACAATGAATGGACATAATTCTTACGCTTAAAGTCAATATGAGTTTTGAATAATAATTAGTTTCGAACTTATTTGTAAACATTAATAAATTATGTTCTACTTTATCTAACAGACATAAAAATAAATATTTTCTAACTGGCCTATAAAAGCTGTACATCTCAACACCATTGGAGAACTATAGTCTACAATAAGACATAGCTGTATAGCTGAGATTACAATTTTTTTACTTTCACGGCTTCTCCATTTTTCCCTTTCTGCATCAGTTTCAGCCAGCCAGCCATGAGTCTTCATAAACAATCGAAACAGAAATTGTGGTACAAGCCTACATTAGACCGTCATCCCAGTAGTTTGTATGATAAACTCTACTATTGCTGTCCTAGCTTCTAACAGCTGAATTATGTGTCAGTGCTTCTCAGCACTGATTAAAATGATTTAACACAGTAAATAAGTAGATACAACTTCATCTCACGTATTTGACCCTCACAAATAGGTATGATTAAGAATGGAATTCATAGCTGAACCTCAAAAGTACACTGAACGGTATTTAATTTCAGATAAGTACAGAAATAAAACAACTTGTTGGTTTTGTCCTACACATTTCCAGAGTGATTATAGCATTACAGAATTCTACAACAACTTTTTTGTTTTGTTTTGGATTATTTACCATTAAGTGTATTTAAAACCTTAAAGAACTAAGATGAGGGTGTTTTCATTTATAACCAAATTTATTTAATTTGCTTGATTCAATTTAGAAGATAAAGCTGCATGGCTATAGAAATTTTCAATTTAATTTGTGCACTCAATAATAACAGGTAGGAAAGAATTATGTGAAATTTTAATTGCAATTTACAGGGACAATGAGGATTTAGTCAAATTAGCAGTGGTTTAACCTAAAATATTTTGATTATTTTTTAGTTTTAAAAGGATACATTTTTCAGTTATGTTACTACCTTAAAAAAGATAACTAAATTAATTTAAATGAAAATTGATTGTCCAGAAAACTCAGACCTTTCAAGAACTGGCTTCAAAACAGCAAAGCAAAATAAAATTGTTGCTTCTGCTTTGGTTTCCTCCAATTTATTTACTCAGCTGAACGCATTAACTGAATTAACAAACAATTTTGACTCCGTTTTTTGCATTACCCTACATTGCAGAACGAAGAAGTTTTTGATGAGTTTGCTGTCAAGAAAGTAACTCACTTTTTCAAAACCAGATTTTTTTAGTTCATTGGCATTTGAGCATGATTATCTTTCTTAAGTTATACACTGTTTTTTCCCACAGCTGCAATCGCAAATTATTGCACAACATCGGCTGTTGATGAAAGACTGCAGGAGTATTAAGTGTTAGTACAAGTTCATTCGTTGTCCATTGGACTGAGAATTAGAATTGAATTCTTGTTTTGAGTGGAAGGAGAAAAGTGGAAGAGGAATTGGAATATTTACCATGTTGGAATCAGAAAATTATGACCAAAATTTCTTCATTTTTTTGCTGGGTAAACTGAATTCTAATTAAGTTTACTGAACACTTAAATGAAGGAGAAAACTGAACAGAGGCTTTTAAAGCAGATAATGCCAGTCATGTTTTTCTTTTGATTTGGTTTGCGTTTTATGCGGTTTGTTCTTTCAGTTATTGTATGTTTAGCCAACCATCAGCCCCATCTTGAAAGTCAACAATAATAAAAATGTAAATCATCATCAAAAGCATGCCTTGCAGTGAGAGAACATTTCAAAGATTGTTTATCAGTTGTTCATTTTCTGCTGTCAGATGTTGAAATCTTTTACTTCCCATCATATTGCACAGAAATGCAGTTTTACTGATAGTGTCTACTTGTAGCTAAGCTGTGAAAAAGTCAAAATTTCATTTTGTAAAAGCAGTTATCACACAGAGTACTGCAGACCTGGGTTATTGGTCCTTATTTAGCAAGCTCACAGATAAGATGTCTAATTTCCTGGCCAACCTTTTTGTATGTGCGTGTTTGTGTGTAAGAGTGTGTGTGTATGTGTGTGGGCCCAGTAAAATATATAATATTAATAAAAAATAACCTATACAGCTTTTTCAGTTGCAGTATACAGATATTGAAATAAACACCAGCTATGAAGTCACTGGGAAAAAATAAGATTTTAATTATTAAATTAAGTGTTAATATTATATTACAGTATTTTTAAGTGCTGCATGAAAATTTAATTAGAAATACGAGATGTGTGGACTACCTGACTTAACATTGAGCACAATTTAATACAGACTCAATCAAGTTCCTCTGCTGTTGATTTAAGTTTGAAAAATTTCCATATCTAAATTAGAGCTGTTCTGAAAAAATGTAAGGGAGAAAGATGTGTTAACCATTTTGATGCTAAATTCTGTAATAGCAAATGTGCAATAGAACCAAGGTTTGTCTTCCCATAGATGGCTTCTCTGATGTATTGAAATAATGCACCTATTTTCAATTAAAGGAAACCTACACCAACACTTTTTCTTAACCTCTAAAAATACTGAATAGTGAAAAATAACATATTTTGATATCATCTTGATCACATACAGGGAAAGAATGGCTAAAAGACCTATTTAGTCTATCTGAGAGAAAAATCTGAAGTCACAAAGAATTATTTTGGGAACTCTTTCTGTAATTATTTTTTTACATAACACATTAACAGCTTTTTACTTCTCCTGATTTGGGCTGTTGGTGTGGGGTTTTTTTTGGTTGGTTAGTTGTTTTTTGATTTTGGTTTTTGTTTGTTTTGTTGGTTGTTGGTTTTTTTGTTTGTTTTTCCCTTTGATTATAGCTCATACTTTTGAAAGAAATGCAGCTACTGTAACAAAGTTGTTAGAGAGGGAGGAGAACAACTTATTAGTGGAACTATAGAACAAGCAGACCTAAGTTTGATCCCAGCAACTTTTTTCTGAAAGCAGAATTCTGAAACCAGAATTTCAAGCAAGAATTGCACGTCTGTTTAATTCTATCTGCTTTCATTATGCACTTTCATTATGCATTTTTCCATTCACTACAGTGTTTCATAGAAGAGCAAGTACATTCTGTCCTGCACGTCAGGTGCATACTGTAATTTCAGCTGCAGCTGAAGCTAATGCACGTGGAAAAATAATTTTGTGGATGGTTTTCTCTGCACTTCTTAAAATTTTTCTCAAAATCTATACTCCCTTCTTAGCACAGCAAAATGAAACCTTGATTACTGTTAATACTCAACTCATTTAATAGCATAAATATAGCTCCACAACTATATTAACAACCACAGAAATCAAATGGCAGTTAGGAAAATATAGGTGGCTACTATATTGCCAGGACAGATAAAGATGGATGCATTCATACCTGAGTTCTTGCATTTTTTTTAATGCCTCAATGAATTGCTCTTCATAATTAAACAACTATCTGTAGAGCTGTTCTTTATGTGTTTATTAAAAATTGTCTACCTCATTTCCTGTTGACACAAAATTGTTTGAGTGGCAAAGTAACTTTTAAATAGCTGACATCCAAGAAAATTAAGGGGACTGTTTAAATGGGTTAAGTTTGCTCATGTACTTCACAGGGAATTTTTAAACTGTAATCTTTACTTGAATACAGTTACTATTGTGCAGTGCTTTAATTCCTTTAAAAATAACATCCATTTTAGTGCATTTTAGAAGTCTGGACTCCGTAAGCATTATCTCTGCTGATGAACATCTGTCTAAAATGGCATAATTCCAAAGCTACTGCAAAAGTTAAAGTTCACTTGGTGATTTTGTCTGTTATTTAGCTAGACTTAATTTTGTAAGGCCTGAATTTAACCATTGCTATTATTCAGTTTATCTCTCCAATAAGAATACCCTCCAAACAATAGTTTGATTCCCTGAAAATGATGCTAAAAGCCCTCTACACAACAGCAAATCTAAAATGAGAACTAGAAATTTTATAAATTCTCTTTCAAACTTCAACATCTCAGTTATTAACTATTCCCAACTTCAGCTTTGGTGAGCTCATTTTAAAAGAAGTAGCCTTTATGATGTAAATTAAATAGCTGTTGTCAGATCTGTTAAATAGCGTATTATTTTATTTACCCCACAGCTGATAATAGAGTCATACAATTCACTTTAGACTGGTCTTCCTGTAAGTTATAGCTATGATGTCTCCAAAGGGATAAAAAAAGTCATATCCTCTACTTCTCAGCTTATTTTCATCATTACGTATATTCCTATGCTGTAATAAATCACATGAAATACTCTTTGTAGCTGCAGGGCTCAAGGAGTATCTTCTGGGCTTGATATTTATTTGAGCTCCAGAAATATAAATATGTCTAAATCTTGCTGAATGGGGATCTCTGTTGTATGCTGGTACAACAGTGTTTAGACAGGTTTGGAGTTAGAGAAATGTAATTAAATAAACCAAATGCAGTCATACTATACGCATAGTCTCAAATGTCTATTCATTTTATATGAAATATAAATTAATGAGTTTTACTGAGCAACAATATTCTGGATATGACCAGAAAGTGAACATATTGACCTCACCATGTTGACATGGGAGAGGAAAAAATACTCGTCTTCTTCAGCAATTAATGAGTGCTTTGCGGGAGAAACCCTGACTACTGCAGCAGTTAGTAGCCTATACCTAACCAGATGATGGGCTATGTTGACGGAGAAAAAAGTCTCTGTTGAATAGTGGGCCTGGTTCTCTTCTCATAGATTTCACAGTATCTTTGATGCAGAATAGAAGATCAGAAAGCCAAAGTAGCCCTGGTTTTCAGTTAAATTTCACTTAAATTCTATCCTATTTCTTCCTGGTTATTCTGCTAGAGGGCAAGAGATGAAAAGGAAAGATTTCTTCAGTAAATAGATACTGAGAACTAGGATTAAATTTAGAGGAAGACCCTCAGTGCTTTATTGGGTCCTCCCACATAACAGCTCTGCTTCACTGAACAGTCATGATGACAGGTTGGGAGATCTTGGAAGAACAGATCTTGGAAAGCAGCCATATTTTTGGCAAAGTATCTATGCATGTGATTAATTGATTTCTAGACCTGCTGTGTGATTCCATCATACTATTCCCAACTCAGAGCTTTAGTTTTATATTCTCCTCATTACCTTGATGCATGTGTGTGATACATTGCTCATTAACACTCTTCAACTTCAAGCTGCAGTGTCTATTTTCGTTTAGTTTAGTCTGTTTGTAGGGTTACACAGAAAGTGGATGGAGGAGGAAATGCACTTCCACAAGCTTTCCTATGCCTTCAAACCTGCTCTTGAAGGTTTTAAGGGATTGTCCCTCTTGGTTTTCCCCATGAGATTAGCGTGTAGGTTTTTCGAAAATGTTTTATAGTTTATGACCACAAATCTTGTATGAAGTGAGAAAACTTCACAGAGCTGTTTTGTTTCTTCAGTGTAGGATGATGTGGTTTATGTTCAAATGGATTAGACTGAAGATGGGGAATGGTGGAATAGCTAGTGAAACAGAACAGAGAAAGGTCAGGAGGAAATGGACAGAAACGGAGATATAGGAAATTCCATGTAAACATAGGAAAATGCTTTTTTACTGTGAGGGTGGTGAAGAGAAATGGGGGAGTCTCTCTGCAGAGCTATTCAAAACCCAGCTGGACACAGTCTTGAGTTGCGGCTGGATTAGGTGGTCTCCAGAGGTGCCTTCCAACCTCAGTCATCTTGTGATTCTGTAAATCGGTAAGGAAATGTTATCAGTAGTTAATGAAAGAAACCATGATCTTTTTGCCAAGAAAGGTTGGACCAGATGATCCTTGAGCTTCCTTCAACCTGCTATTCTGTGATTCCATGGTTCTATGATAAAGGTTTTCCTTTGCTACTTTTCAACTGTAACATGACCTGAAGAGAAGCAGTGAATAAATGAGATGCTTGCTTCATTTTGTTGCATTCTTATGGGAGAAGAAAACCAAAACCCTTTATTTGAGAACATAAGGCACATTTACTCAAATATTTTCATATTCTGAAACACTCTGGTCTTGTTTCCTGTGTTTTGGGATCCATATGCCATTGTTTGCTTTCTGGTTAAGTATAGGAATCATAGAATTCATTTTACATAGCACTGATAATGCAGACCATTTACATTTAGAAGCCTTTTTTATTATTTTTAAAATAAAATCCTCTGAAAGAAAAGCACACCTGGGAAAATAATTGATTACGTAGCTATCCTGGCAACCTTTTCATACCCTAGTTAGCAGTAAATGTTTTCTTTTTAGAACTCTTTGTCTTTTAAATCTAGTAAATAGAATATCTATGTTTTGACACAGAACTGGTTTTACTAAAGCTGCAGAGACTTTAAGAAGTTTGGAAGTCTCAGAAAGTTCCCAACATGAAAGGATTGTCTTAATAGTGCTTCATAAACTTGAATGCTTTTAAGTGTAAGTCAATATCTTCTCAAAGTAACATGGATCTAAAACATTGAAGGTTATTAAAACTTTATCAACAAAACTAATTGGAGACTGAATACCTATAATTACCATTAATTTGAATAAGTGTATTCTGTTTACCTATTTACATATAAGTCAGAAATCATAACTGCTTTGAAATCAGTGCATAAAATTTATCAAAAACTTGCAATATTTGTCATCTTTTTGAGTGGCAAGCACATGTTTTGCAGTTTGTAATGAAACATTTTTGACACAGATTTCTGACAGAGTTATATGATTATGGACCAGTAAGCATAGCTGCAAATATAAGGTTTCCTACTGACAACTTGGGCACTGGGTGGCTCTCATGGCTTTTCAGAAAATGACTTGTTTACCAGCTAAACAGGAAAGTTACGTGCCATGTAAATAATATAGAAGTAACAGGTTTGGAAAATCTGAGTTCACGTTCTACCTGCATTAAAACCAATTGGGCTTTTCCTCTTTCTGCTTGTAGTTTTTGGACTGCATTGTTTTTCTAGCCCCCACATGTGAACAGACCCACATCAGATGTGATTTTTGCAAAGCACAACAGCACATTTCACTATTCCAGCACTGAATCTACTTGCAACCTTTAATTGGAAAAGGTTGGATTATTGTTTTTCATTTAAACCTTTCATCAGCTTTTAAAATTGATAGTGCCTGTATTCACAAGGAATTAAGGAAGAAAATAAGTATACATTTTCACAGGCTTTAAATCACATAATTTGCCACTGAAATTAATGTGTATCATCTTGAATTATTATTTGATCTTTTACATAAGTGCTCTGCTATTTAAAAAAAGCCTTAATAACAAATCTACCAAAGTCAGTTCAAAGCCCTTTTATCATTTTTTTTTTCATTAGTATCTCCCGTTTTCATTTCGTTGCTTTTGTTCCTTACCACCTTCTTCATCCAGAAAAATAAGTAACAGCCAGTGTCGCTTTTGAAATGGAAAAATGGTTTCAAATCACTGGCAAAGCTTAATGACTTCTGACTGCTGAGATATGTTAATTTAAGCCAGACCAAATGTTCCTCAGCTGCAAATATTTGGTGTTGTTCACTGGGAACTGGCAAGATTTATGAGGGCCCAGTGGCAAAGGCTTTCTGCTCACATGCCTCACATTACAATTGTTTCACATGTTAGATGATAAAAGGCTGTTTGGAAAAAAAAAAAAAAAAAAAAAAAAAAAAAAAAAAAAAAAAAAAAAGGGAGGGAAAGGAAAAGAATCAACTTTTCACAGAAAATGTGTATAGGCCCAAAGAGGATGAGAACTTAGAAAGACAGCTATGCTTTTTTTCTGTCAGTGAATCTTCTCAAAGAACCATTTAACTACTGAATTAATGTGGTATTCTCATGCCAATCTACATTCTTTTCACCCTCTCAAAACATCAAAATCCATGTGACTGGATGGTTCAAAGCACTGGTAATGGAGCACAGAGGACTTTTTTGTTGTTGTTGTTGTTTAGCACAACTGTTGTTTTGACTCTGGCCAGTCCAAATGTACTGCAAACCGATAGTGGCCAGAAGTTATTAACCTCTTTGGTTATTTTGAGAAATCAAGCTAGTGAGCTCAGTTCAGTAATGAGTAGACAGGTATCTACATCATAAATAGCACAGTAACTTATGCAGATAGTCACTCTTGATAAGGGAATCTTACAGAGATAGGGCAGAGACCAAACTGTCTTCTGGGATATGGCACCTGCACGATGAGCACATCAATAGGAAAAATCTGTGGAAGCCTTCCCTGCCATTCGAGATATTCATTTGTAAGTCTGTACATTGGGAAGCATTCAGTCTGTCATTATTCAACAATAACAACAGAGCAAAAAAGCAGAGGGGGCGGGGCATTACACAAGTTTTGTTCATAAATTTCATTTTTTCATATGTACTTGAAGGGAAGCTTTTACCCTCATTATTAAGTAAAAGAAAAATTAATTCCTGACTGGCTTACATTTACTCTTTAATTTGTAACTGTGAAATTCGACGGTCTTACTATTTTCATGACTGTTCTAATAGGATTAGATCTCTTTTTCTTTCTGAAAGCAGAAGCTAAAAACTAATACTTGCATCTCTTGGTGTGCAGTGGAATGAATGAATGTCTCCTCTGCTGGGTTAAACAACACACTGCCTATAGCCCTTCTCCTACTCACACTTAAAAACCTTTGAGGCAAATGGAGTTTTGCTTTTCGAGTCTGTCTGAGGTTCTTCGTGTCGAAAGCCTAATTGCTGCTTTCATGCAGACAGGTAACCTCAGCATTGCAGCTACTGGCTTGCCACTGCTGATAGTGCTTTAATGCTTTACCACTGCTTTTTGTACCTCTTTCCTTCTCATACATAATAGAACCAGTAAGTTCTCCCCAAATTCACAGGGAGGAAGGGTACAGCAGCTTTGCTCATGCTCGATCACATCACACCCAAAACCAAACAAAAATCCTGCAGCATATCTCCGTGAGAGTCTTAAGGGCATCCCAAGCTGAGTGACCATCGGTGCGAATTCATTCAGACTTTACGGTGTGGATGTTTGCAATCAGAATAGATTAACCCTGATTATACAAATCAGCTACAGTGAAGGTCTACTAAGCACAGAAATGACTGCTCTAATGATTATAAGGTGATAACTCCTGTGCAGTGTTCAGGGTTTCCACTGAAGGTAGTGGGAGCCGTGAGGACTAAGTGCATTGCTGGCATTTCGAGCAGGAAAGAGAAATGCCTCTGCAGGGGTCAAAATGCCCCCTCAAGTGTTAAGAAAGGATTTCCACTTTTTCAAATGCACATAATGGTTCTCACAGGCAAGAGAAGTATCTCGAAATAAATAAACCAAATGCTGGTTGTTGCGAGTTTTTTTAATATTTATTAAATAAAATATGGAAAACCATGATGTTCATATTTGCATTTAGACTGAAACTATTGTTCCTTAGGGAAAAAAAATACACCATGTATTTGTGCTAAATACTTTAATTATGCCCTTCACTGGGATAAAGGGAAAAAAAGCTGACAGCCAGCAAAAGAAAAACATCCAGATTCTTTTCTTGCATTAAATATGACACAGATTGTAAAAAGCAATATTTTTACCCTTGAAATGTTTAGAAGTATTGACATTCTGTCCACTCAATTGTCAGCTTGTCTTTAGAGATAGAGCTTCCAGGTTCTTAGCATTTAGTAAACTGACACTGATCTCTATTCTTCTTTAAACTTATATGCAATTCTTGGCTTTAAAAAAACCTCCATGATACCACGAAAGGTTATTCTTGCTGTGGACATTTTGGAAATTCAGTGCTGTCCTTATACTTGTTTTCCTGCTCTTCCAAATGTGTATTGATTAAGCCTTATTAGTTTTATTTTAAGTCTCAACAAAGCTTGAAGAACGATTTGGGGAATATCACGGGCCCAGGGGAACACGTGGAAGTTTTAGATTGTGCTACTGGGAGGAAGCTCCTCGATGCCTCAGAGCTGGTGAGGAAGGTGCAGTAGCAGAGCCTACAAGGGGGTTTTACAAATCTCAGGGTCCAGCTTTGTGTGCTTTAAACTGAAGTCTGTGTCAGAGCCTGCCTTACTTACCCGAGCAAAACTCTGATGGAATTGAGGTGTATAGCAAACATGAAAGACTGGGGAAAAAAAAACCAAACAACCAAAAACCACAGATTTGCTCCCTTATGTACCAAATAGGTATATAAACAAAATTAGCTGCATGTTAATAGCTGTTAAAGCAATGAAAAGTATTGTAGAATAAATTGCCAGCCTTCCTTGCAGAAGCAATGGCATCACTTGATTTCTCTGCCATTACTCATATTGCCGTGTTTACTTTAGAATGCAAGAGAAGTCCCTTATGATTTAAATAAAGTTTGTCATGTTTTACTTCTATTGGCATGCAAATTCTTCAAGGATAAAATATCTGTTAAATTTCTGTTTTCTTTCACTCCTGCTTAAATGATGAGGCATGATTTGTGGTATTTAATGTAATCAGAGTATCATTAATTTTCTGCTAAAATGTTTCTGCATATGGACATGCAAAATAAGTATCTACCGTGCCATCAGTTGGTTAAAGAATCAAAATGAGGATGACAGTGTTTTTCTAAAGAAGATTTCTCTGAATCTTTCCACCCACAGGCTCTGTTGAAGGCAGTAAATAGTCCATTTTTGTTAATGAAGCTTCACTCATACAGCTGGGATTGTTTAATATTTTACGAGTGTTACTTTGTTTTGCTCTCAACGATCTCAGGCAGTTAAGGATTTATGAATCGTGTTTTTCTCAGCCCATCTGCGGTTTCCTATCTTCCCTGGCCTTGAGAATATGTTTAAATTTATTAAAGCGAGGCAAAGGCTCATTATTTCAAAGGAGAGCCAAAGTGACACAGTGAATTGGTTATTAATGGAAAGGCACTGCCATAGGGCGATTGAAATTTAATGATATCCTACAAGAAAAAAATGAGGGTGTCACTTTCCAAAAAGTCATGCTAAATGCCAGCCTTTTTAAGGTCCTGCCGCTAATTTTATGCCTGCGCACAGTAATGTTTTCAAAAGCGTTTAGGAAACACGGACCAGTGACTGTACTGATTATCCTTTTCACCTTCTCGCCTGTTCCAAATGGGTTTGTGCAGTGAGCGATTTAATCTCTAAATATAGGGAACGTTAAAAAAAATAACATTGCTGTTTTTCACAAGCTAAGGGCCTTTTGCAATCCTCCAGAGATGGACTTGCAAATATGCTATCTCCATATGCTCACAGTAAGCTCTCACACTGGCTCATCACCAAAAAAAACAAAAAAAAAGAAAACAAAAAACTTCAATCACTTTATTTCTTCTGCTTTTCTGTCATTCGAGAGATGCTTTATGTACACAGAGTACATTTATCAAAATTTAAATCACCTGTGATTAGAGTATACCTAGGAAATTTGGAAATGGATCCATTTTCTTTCAGAAGGCTGTCCCTATTTCCTGAAATGCCTTACACCTGTTTCTGGATTGTCCTTAGTTTATAATATAATGTTCATATAGATTTTGTCACTATGTTTTCGCAGTTTGAAAGACAAGCTGTGCAATTTCCTGGCAAAATCCAGTGTATTCTTCCCAAGTGAATGTTGAGGCTTGATTTTTATTTTTTTTTTTAATATATTTTTTTTTATTTGAGCTGGGTATAATTCTTAAACCACAGAGACCCAATAATGTGGCCTTAAGTGACTGTTGAAAGAGCTCCAGATGGGAAAGGGAGATGAGGGGAGAGGGGTAAATACCTGTATTAGGACTGCGGGATCAGGCTGATAGAAACTTGTTGATGATGCTGGTGCTTAATGGAGTATTATTGTTTAATGTTCCAGTGCTAGTGATAACTGTATGGTTCCTTCTAGTTAGGTGTTTCAACACATGATTTACTACAACTATAACCATGTTTAAGCACAATTGAGGAACACAGATTGTGGATAAATCACGGATAAGACAAGGTCTGTGTAAATGTCTGGGCAGAAAATAGCTTGTGATAACCATGTCAAAAAAGCAGGCTTTACATTAGACACCTAACAATGTTAGATGACTGCTCCTTTATAAACGCAGAAGAACTGACGGAGGATTCTCATGCCATGACAACAAAGCTGCTATGACTACACAAGCTTTTGTGTGACCTTCCTCAGTTCTCAGCCATTGGGATGCAGCATCCCCTTTAGTACTTCCCCATAGCTGTTCTCCTAAGATATCGGCTCCCCCAGAAAGCATACAAACGCCCAGCAAAGCAACAAGGGGTAGTAGCATAAAGGGATGTTTGGTATCAATCATCCTCGGTTAATACAGAAATGGTAGAAGTCCGTGGTGGAAAAGACACACTAGGTCACCTAGTTCATCTCCCTGCTGGTGCGAGAAATGTTCCCGACATATATTTTCTAGTGCCCTGTCCAGTCTAGTTTAAATACCTGATGCAACTCATTTATATTTATATTGTAATTTTCTTACAAACATAAATATAAAACCAAACTCCAGACGTTGCCCTTGACAGGCACATTAGTAACAAATCATTTTCTAACCTTGCTTATGGTAAATTTCCAACCATCTGCTGACAGGTAAACAGAAATTTCTTCTTTTTTTTTTTTAACTCCTGGAATACTTTCAGCTCACAGCCTCAACAAATGAAATAATAATAATAAGAAAAAAAAACCCTCTAATTGTAAAATGACAGCAACATGTTGTTTCTAAAGGGAGAAATGTCACCCTTTCTGGAGGTCTGGATCTGACAAGCATCCTCTGCACATGGGCCTGCCCCTCCTTTGTGTAGGATAACCTGTGGTCTTAAACATGCCACTGCATGCCATAGGGATGGAGGCAGCCTGAGACTGGTAGCCATCTCCCCACTTCTTACATATTAACAACCCTTAAAACAATAAGTCATTGCCAAATTTTGAACTCTTTCTGCTGCAGAGCAGAATCTGGAGGTGAGAGATTCAGTTTTGTTCGGTCTACAGAAAAGCTGCAGTGGGGAAGAGTTATTTGCAGAATGGAGCCAGGCTAAATGAAGTAAGTCGTGGTGTAATATTTCTGAGGAGGAGGTAGCAAACATCATTTGACACACCTTGGGTCTTGGGTCCATGAGTGGGCGCTGTTGATGTCTCCTGTTCCATGGGGAGCAAAGGCTGCTTCTTAATGTATGGATACCACTTGGTGAGAGGGTCTTGCTCTCTGATTAACATCAGGAGATGGAGGAGTTAGAAGAAAGGGTCAGCTTCCGTGAGGTGCTAAGTGTCTTCTTCTCTGGCTTAAATAATGGAAAAGGAAGGCACTTCAGACTGGGTGCAAGAACTGCTGTCGCCGGCACCATTCCTTCACAGGGACTTTCTGCTCTCTGGGGTGCAGGGTCAGAAGAGTCAGAAAATAAGGTCCATAAGACCAGAAAATAGTGTGTAAACTGAAGCTCTCGTAGGATTTGCATACAATTTTAAAGAACACGGGGAGAAATGGTGCCTCAAGGGCCTGCAACTTTGGTTCCTCTGAGCTTCCTGTTTTAACTATAAACTTATCATCCTATAACCTTTCTAACAAAGACATAAACACTTCAGCTACATATATTTTGATTGTTTCGTGACAGTTTACTGGAGGCTTAGCAATGACAGATTTCTTCATTGTCTTTTTGCCAAAATTTGTCCTTTAAGTCATTTTTGTTGACTGCCCCTTTTAGCAGCTCACCTCACAATGAGAGAGGAGACAATTAATGGGAGGGTGATTTATCACTGCCAAAAACTGTCAAGGACTTCTGTTGTAGCTGGAGAAAAAGCAATTTCACATTATGGCATTTCATTCCGAATACATTGTATTTACAGCTCACAGTTTTATTTTCAGAGCCTATTATCAGGTGAAACAGTTGCATCTGAAATGTTGTTTGTGACATAGGTGACCTGTTAGGATTTGATAAGTATTTACGCCAGAGCACAAGGGGCTCACACATCTGCTGTTGGCAGAAGCAATGGAAAAAAATAACCTGGAAATGAGGCGTTTGATTTTTCTGGTTCCTACACTCGAGCATCTGTTGCTATAATTAAGTGGCATTCAGTAATTGCAGAGCAATGGTGAAATAAACATATGCATTCTTGCCAGCTTTTAGGATTTGGTGTCCTTACAGTAGGAGAGACAAGCAAAGTGACTTCAGCAAGAACAAAGGGTTCTGTAACAAAGTTTAGCAATTAACTTTCCTATTGCATAAATAGGAATTTTACAAGGAAAAAGAAATATTACAGAGGGAGGGGGAAAAAAAAGTCTAAATTGGCCAGTAGCTTTTGTACATTTAGACTGATCACTGCAAGAGGTAAAGTAGAATATTGAAGTGGGAACATGTTAACACTTTTCTGTTAAATGTACGTGATTCCCTTGGGGTTGTGTTTAGAAACTAAAAATTGGGCAGGAAATGCTAACAAAAAAAATAAGCATGCAAGAAATCTATTATACAGACGGAGTTTCTAATGCAATGTACTACTTGAATTTGAAGGGGGAGTTGAGCAGAAGATCTCTGCAAGGGCCCCTGCTGCCTTTGTTTATGCAGCAATTGTGGTGTAGATGAAAACAGAACCTGCTGGTCGGTATTAGTTAGGAATCCAGATTAAAACAGGCTTTTTTAATGACTCATTTATAAGGCATTAGTTAAACAATCAGATGTTCTGTATTCTGTGGTGAGATTCTGTATGTGTTTTTTAAAAATAATTTTTAGAAGTAGGATGAATGGGGGCTATATATTTTTTTTTCTGAGAGAGGATTTAAGTCAGAACACTGTCTCATCTGATCACAGGTTTTGTGATGTGGGTTTTGTCTTTTAGGAACAGACTGTTCAACAAGTTATTTCAATAATAGTCCCTGTACTAAAAATAAAAATAAAACCGGATAATTGAATAGCAGTACCCATGTAACCCAACAGATATGTGGCAGATGTAGCATGTTATAAATTCTGGGAACCTAAGAATAGAAAAGAGTGTCTGGCTTTTGCTGTCTGTCGAGGCCAATAAAGAGTGAGCATGAAAAAGAGCTATTAGTATTGTTTGAGGAGGCCATTCTTATATCTGCTTTGGCACTTTCTCTTGCATGGTTTGGAGCAAGCTTGGCATTAACTGTGTGCCTGCCTTTTTGGCTGGTGGAGTAAGTACAAGGAACCACTGTGCAGGGGGCAGAAAAAATTGCAGTAATTATATAGAATAGATACATACATGCAGGCATACATACATAGATATCCACATACATACATGTAGAGAGAGAAAAAGAGTTGTAAAATTAATGAAGCAAGGAGAAAAATCCTTTTTTACCAGAGATGGGAAAGGGTTGAAAAGTGAAAATAGCTGATGATAGTTTTTTCTTCGGTTTCCATCACTTCCACTCATTTCTGCGTGGCCACAGCAAGCCATAACAAGTCAGTCAGAGCTTTAAAGAACTGGAATGTCATAGGATCAGGATCTGTATTTTAGCTAAAGGTAAATGTCAGGTTGCTTTTCTCACTTTACTGTTCAGATGGTGAAACTGAATCTGTTAATCATTTTTCTTTGTAAATACAAATATTTTAAGGGTAGGTATAGCTTTCTAAACTGATAAATTAGATCATTTTTAGCTGCATTTAAAGCAGCTACATTTTTTTGCATTTCCATGGTATAATACTGAAAAAAAAAAAAAGTCTGGTCAGGCTTGAGGATTCTAATAAACGTCATATGTAGATTAACCTGTTTTTTCTTTATTCTGCAAGTGAGCTACTGGGGTTTTGTGCTGTTTTGAGAAACCACGTGGAGCAATGTTTCCGAACTAGGTGAGAGTCGGGAGACTTTGATTGTATTTCAGGCTTTGCCAATAATCTGTTGTGTAAATTTGGGCAAAGCGCCTCACCTCTCTGTGCCTCTGTTTCCCTCTGTGCCTATTTACAGTCGAGTTATTTGAGGAAGGAGCTAACCTCTTCAGCGTTTCCACAGGACTTGGATTTCTTTTCTGAGCCCCAGGCACTAAAAATAAGTATTCTCACATTAAGTATTTCATTGAGCAATGCTGGAAGCTTTTTATTTTTGATGGAGGTGAGCCCACAGAGAGTGGCTATGAGCCCACTTCTGCCAGGCTTGCATTGGCTTCTGTTTCTGAGCCATTTGAGTAGGGAATGTGGCATTAGGACCTCTTATAATCAACGTTCTTTTGCCAGCATCCATTCTCAGCCTATTAAAAGAAAAAAAAAGAAAGAAATAGTTGTGAGAACTCTGTCAATAGTGAAAGATCTATTATGTTGTCCACTAAAAACTTAGTAGAGGCTATAGGAGCGGTTTTAATTGAGATTTTTACAACCGTTTGATAACACTGTTTTGATCACCGTATTTAGGGCTGGATTCCAACAGTGGACATAAAACCTCTGACTAATCCACTGAGTCACCCAGTCTCTGTCATATATTGCTTAATGGTCCATGCTGCCAGGAATTATAATAGCTTTCTAGTAATAATTTTTTTTTTAAAGAAACTTTATGGGCACAAAGTCTTATGTAAGTTGAAAACTCTGGTTCTAAAAAAGGCCATCAAAGAAAACTTACTAGAGCTATGGTAAACTGCAGAATTTTGTGTTTATTTACAATAAATGTATAGAGTCTTTAATCACATATACTGTAAGTTAGTGACTAATATTTTAACTTTGGTTGGTTAATGTTTGCAGGGCACTTACAGATGCTAGAATAATCTCTAATGTTTTTGCTCAATCTGCTCTGGAGATGGATGAAATAAATAGTTTAAACTAATTAATGTAACACCAGCTGTTACAAGTGCTTGGCAGACGTCTGTGAGTTTTGATGGGCAGAGAGCGGCTGTTGTACTTGACTTTATTTTAGTACAATGTTGATCACAGTGTAAGCTGGAATAAATGACGAGCCAAAGGAAGGAACAGAGGATGAATTCTGTGTAATGCAAAATAAATATTACCCCTTTTCTGGAAATATTTTTTGAGGTCGAGGGAGAGTTATAGTGGACTTTTATTAAGTCGTAAGTGCTGTGGCAGCAGCTGTGCTAGCCATGCTCAGTATGAACATGCTTCAGAAAAGCTGCAAAAATGTATAAGCATCTATGAAACTGCACATTGCGTTTAAATTCCAAAAAGTCTTAAGGCTTAATATGAGCACTTTGGCTGCAAATTTTATTTCTACCTAGTAACTGCTGTTAGAAAGAAGAGATATTTAAGACAGGTAGGGAAATAAGAAGTGTTAGTTCTAGAAAGTTCGTATGTTTGCAAAGAATAAGTTGTGTTTAGTGCTCTTTGCGTGCATGCGATTGATTCTATTGTATGTTTTTTATTAATTTATTCTGTGCTTTAAAGAATGAGCATGACTGCAAAAACTTTCAAGGTGCAAAACAGTTATAACAAACTGACTTCAATACTTTGTGCTGTAGCGTTAATTGATTAGTTCACCGTCAAAAAACACCACAAAGCAAAAAATATATTTCTGATGAGAATTCATAGTTTCCATGTGATTTAATAAGTAGTTGAAATATCCAAGTAACTTCTCCTTTAAAGTTGGAAGGTAGAATAATCATGTTGTGACAGGGAAACGATGGCTGCTATCTCTCTATGTGCCAGCATTAAGATAACAGTGTCATTGTACAGATTGTTACCCTGTGAATATGTCTAATAAGTTATTATAGCTTACTGAGCAGATGGCAAGTGTGCTCCTGAAAGAATTGATGGATGGGATATGATGTCATCAGTGAGATGACAAGGTTCACAAGGTACTTGACCTCCAAGAATAAGTCCTAACTGGTTAGAATTCTAAATGGTGAACTTTTGTGACACTGGCTAAATGGGAAATATGTGCAATTTGTATTTCTTTATGGTAGTGTTTACCCTCTTCACTGAACTCCACATAATGGGATTTGGTCCCCAAAGACTTGGAGATATTGTTGGTAGGTTTCACCCTGTAACCTTCAGAGGATTCCAAATACAAATCTATACATCTAAATTTTAACAAAATCCCACCGAATTATATTTATGAAGCCAGGTTCATATCTTTTCTTTCTTTATATGTATGTATGTATAAAGAATTTAGTGGAGATGCTTAATTAATTTAGCGTGTTCTCCTGAAAGAGAGAGCTGCTGACTCAGTGAGAAACTACAAAGCATAAAATTATATTTTATACTTTTATAAGCATGTGTTTAAAATTGTGGGCTATGCTATCATGACCAGGATCTTAACAGGGTACTAGTCATTTTAGTTATGACTAGGTTGTCCATCTCTAAATTGTATTAAAAAATCAGTATTTGATCTATCTATCTATCTATCTATCTATCTATCTATCTATCTATCTATCTATCTATCAAGGTATCATCCTTGTTTTTCTGTTCAAAATTGAAAAGCGGGATCTACATCGCAGAAGCACAGACTTCTCAAATAGTCCTCTTAGTCGTTTGCACAATTCATGAAATGAAGAAGGTGCATGTGGAAGCCTCAAGAGGGAGAAGCCGGCTACTGAAGTTTAGACAATGTCTGTAGCTACATCTGATAGACACCTACCTTCTCTTTGCTGCATGGAGAATTGATTCCCTTATTTAGAGAGTACTGCTGCCCTGGCAGACTGGATACGCTGGGCAGAGGGATTCTGCCCTTCATTTCTTTTAGGTACTCCATAAACCCTACTGATCACAAAGCGAGCTCGCTGTGTGCTGAGCAATTATGCAGGTAGGCAAATCCTTCAAAATTCAGAAGTAAAAGTTTGTACCTATACATTGTAAGTTGGAAACAGAAGCAAAACACACAAAAGGCAATATATAGACAACGTATTTAAAAAAGAACAGCTGAAATAAAGGGGATAAATGAATACTAAAGATACATGTGATGCCCTTCCTACAATGATAGTCTGAGACAGAAAGTTCGGGGTCATGTATCTTAACCCTGAAATTGATAAAGGTTAATAAAGCTTGTTTGTTTGTTTGTTTTTCCCCTGTTGTTTTATCTGTATTTGGCTGTGATCAAAAGCAGAAAGATAGGAGGAAGAGGCATGAGCATAGTAGTTAGCCTTTTTTAATCTTAAATAAAGATACTAATGGTTCCTTAAAACACTTATTGTTATTTGACTCCTTTGAAAGGAGTGGATATATTCCTTGTGGAAAAGTCTTCCATATGATTTGATTGCAGAACAAAACGCTATATACAAAAATAAACTACAAAAGCATGTACATGCATACTTGTTCTGAATTCTTTATGCTATTTATTTTGAACACTGATAGTTCTTTGAGATGTTTGAATATTCATGTGACAACGTAGGGGTTATTTACATGAACCGAAACAAGAGCAAACCAGATGAAAGCACTATAAATCCTGTGAATAAAACCAGTATATTATAATTTTTACATTTTATAATGTTCTGAGTTTCAAATAAGTAAATATCGTTTGTAAAATTTCTACTACTGTGGAATATTGTTCCATTTCTTAAATCAGCTTGTAGGTGCAATAAAGCTTTCATAAACATGTTACAAATTGCTACCATCTTTCCTGTATAAATAAGATGCTGAGGGTTCCTAAATTACTTCAGAATTACAGCAGAGCTTTGGATTGAGTTGTAAACACTGTAACAATGTATCAATTTTAGAGTAATTACTTTGAAAATATGGATTACAATTTAAAGTCTCCTTCTTTTTTTTTTTTCAGGTAGTTTTAAATCCATGTCCTTAATCATCCAACCCCATGCAACTGCTTTAGTCACATTGTAGTCCTGCATCTAGTTCTAACAGTACAGGAAATATATAGTCAGTAGAAGGAAGAAACTATGTCTCCCAGATCATACTCTCTTCCTTGTACTCCAGTAGTAAGGGTAGAAGTATTGTGTCTGCAGGAAATAGCAACTTATTTACATTGTGACTTGTAAATAGTTATCTCTCCGCATATAGTTTACTGTCTATATTGAATTATTGTTTCTCTGGTTTATTGCCACTTTGTTTAAATATAGTAGGAAAGCAGTAAACTGCTCAAAATGTGCTATTAGTAGGGCAGCACAGAGGTGAATCTTTAAACAAATATTTTCACTGTCTATAGTGTGCACACTTTGGTAGTGGGTGTATTCAAGGGATTTGGTTCTCTTCTTGTAAGATGATATTAAAAACCAAAGTGAACTCTTCTCTATAATCACGTCTACAGTTTGTTAGCATAATTAAATAATACTCTGTCAAAATGTTTAAAACCATCAGATGAGTTTATCAAATAATTTGATAAATTATTCATTTGAGTTTTCATTTTTTTTTTTAATAAAACAGAAAAAAACAGAATCTACCTCTCAGATTGTCATAGGTGTATTGATTATGTGGCTAAAGTATTTTCAGGAGCTAAGTCTTTTGTACCCAATCTGATCACTGCATACATGTCTGTATGTGTGTGTATGTGCTAGAGACACGTAAAATTTTAACACAAGGTAGATGAGTGTTCACCGAGCTCTCTTTGCCATATGGCCCCTGTGGAGGATAGAAGGCCCTGGCTGGCTTAAGCCTGCCATATGGACCTGGTGGAAAAAGGTAGGTCTTGCACACAGAGCAAACCTACCATATGGACTGGGTGGAGCACTCAAAACTCTAAACATTTCTCATACACCAGGGCCTTTTACACAGAAGAATGTAAAAACATACATTATACATTACACACAAAAGCCATTGAAAAATGGATCAATTGTTTAAGTTTAATATGATGCTTTCAAGCAGTGTCCAAAACTATATAAATAATCAAGGCTTATTTTGAAATAGTAAAGAGGATCATCAATCATTTACAACCAACTATTTTACTTTGCATTTAACATCTGCTGTATAATGGGACTGTACAAACCACCCTTAATGCTGTACAAAGACAGAACAGCCAAAAATAGCGATAGGGTTAAAGCAAAGTTTCTCCAAATGTGATCCCATGGGGTTTTTTTCCTCCTGTTCTTAACCCAAAAGAGAAAATTAACGCTTTGTTTAAGAGTTGTGAGGCAAGTCCTGGACTTAAAAATGGCTGCTGTACTCCTAATCTTTTGGGGAATTGAGATTAGGCATAGGATTTGATCACTGACTCAACCTTATTTCCTCTATGAAACTGAAAAGATCTGTGCCAGATGAAGCTCTTCTGTTTTGATCCCTAAGATGTCTATTGCTTTTGTATTCAACAAATCTTCATTTACTTTCCACACTGAAAATGGTGTGGTGCTACATAGTGGTGTCTTTTATAGACCACAGTAGCGTGGTAAAATGTTCATTATATTGTATTTCAAACCACTGGACCTAATGTTGAACCTTCCTACACATTCCCATGTCAATACAACTATACTGACTTGAACTATTTATACTAAAAAAAGAAAAAAAATAAAAAAAGAGTCAGGTCAGGACCACTCCAATTATGATTATACCGAAATATGGGAAAATGAAGCATAAACTAAAGATGTATTTTGGAGACCTTATTTTCCACTTTCTTATCTGTTTTGATAATGATTTGGATCTTGTTCTTGCAATTTTACTTGTAAAAATGAAGAAGCAGAAAAGAAGTCAAGATCTGTTTTCTTTTGCAGATAGGGAGATTATTTAAGCTGATTCGTCCCTTCACATTTCTGTCACAATCTTTTCCTTTTCTCTACCTGTATTTTTTTCTCCTCTGGTCTCTAGTTAGACTTGAAATTTCAACAAGCAGACTAATTTCTTCATATCTTGGAAGAAGAAACTCATGAAACAAAGAAACCTTAGAAACAGTAAGTGTTACTGAGAAAAATGTTAGAGAAGAAAAAGATTGTAGGAAGCAGTAGAATATACTGAGTTATAGAAAAGCTAGGACAAAGAGAAAACAAAGTTATTCTGAAAATAATAATTAAAGAATTTAGATGTTTTTGAACTTGTTTAATTGTAATAAAGTTTGGTAGAAGAGCAGTCTTCATCAGTATCACTGATTTATTATCAAAAACTGAAAAAAGATATCACTGAAGTTGCCATGAACTCTTCATGTCAATCTTCTGGGTACAACAGTTCACAAAGCTGTGCATTGTGGTCATCTCCTGATGCAACTCTTGCTCTTTTACTATCTGGGCTAAAAGCCAACCTGCTATCAGGATACTGAATAAAAGTGTTATCCTTAAATATGTAATGAGCTCATCAGGTTAAGATAACAAAGCTTGTGCAATTTGTTCCAGTTTGTTTGGGCAGGAACTGTTTTCACAGTATCATCGTGGTAAAGATCTTTTGATTCCTGTTTATGTTTCCTGATTCTGTTATGATTCTTGTTTGCGTTCAGTTATCACATACATAAATAATCCTAAAGTAGTAGAGAGCATTTGAACCACTCAGGATTAGTATTTTGCTTATATTACATAGCATTTATAATTGCTTCAGAAATGAAATAAATACTTTTTCAATGAGGTTATTGGTATAAACATTGAAACACTTACAGAAACTGTGATGTAAAACAATTAGTAAAAAGGTCTGTCCCTGTAGTGGAGTTACAATGCATATTTCCTTGATATTATAATATAACGCTGAATGAAATATCTGAGTTGCATGAAGGTTTTAAACTGGATCCTGGGAAAGATTTTAATTTACCAGCAAGTATATGGCATCTTTGCTGTGTAAGGTGCCTTAGTTTTCTGTATTTAATGGAAACCAAACTGATCAAGGTTACGTGATGACTCCAAACTATTTTCATCTTCTTAAATCAGTGCTGAACGTGAGCCATAATGTACAAATAAAGAAAGGATATTATTTTGGTCTTTTGTAATACGTATTCTGATATATTAGCATAAATTATATATTCCAAGACATGAAGATAAATGCAGGCCAGATCGTGGCTGTATTTTCAACAATAAAAGCAATAAGAGCAAGCTGACTTTAAAGTGGTTGCCTCAAATGGAGCAGAAAACATTAGAGGTAAAACTTCTACATTATTCTATCAGTGAGCATCAAGCTAGTGAATGCCATAGAAATCTCACTAATGGACTCATTCTGGCAGCTTGTTGCAGATGTTTGATGAATGAATTGCAAGAGGAATCATATCAGATGTAAAAATGCTTGCCTTTTCATTCTGAATTTTGTTTCTGAGCACTCTGGGGTTTAGGGATTTTGGTTTGTTTATTATTATGGATTTCTGTGAAAATCAGATATTAGGATATAATCTATAGGCAATGGGTTGAGAAATGTGGCTATAATATTGTAAAGGACTGTTTCTGATGCTATAAACTATGAAATTCATATTGAACTCCCATAGGCAGACAGCCAAATTTCTATTAAGATATCATAACCATATAATCCAAAATGTGTACATCAATTATTGTCTACAGCATTTACATCTGACTACTGGACCCATTCCATAGATAAACACATTAAGGATGTTTATTATATTTGTTTAAAAAAATCTTGTAAAATAATTTAGAAATGAGTTAAATATAATAGGTAGTCTCTATGCAAATGTGTTTTTTTTAGCCCCCAAACTAAGGAAGCCTCCATGCTTCATGACACTAAAACAGCTCATTCATTTTGTACCTTTCTGGATGAGACTTTGTCAAAATGGAATTCTTCACATCCTTTTGGTTTTAGTAACAATTCCTGTAGTACCTATGAGAAGAGTTAAGATCTTGCAGTTACTAGATCACATATTTCTGTAAAAATTAAGTGTGTGTTGCCATTTGGGTACTTAAGCAAAGAGTAGACGTTATTGAACTATTGATGATAAAACACCTGTTATCTTAACCTCTAGAAAACACGACTGCAGGACTTGACCAACACAGTCCCCCTGGTACTTTCTTTCAAAGCACAGTTTCTTGCCCTGGTTTGTAGAATTCCTGAACCTGTTACCGAATATCCCCATACAATTGTGTTGGATGGGTTGATCTGACCATTTTTATTTCTTTTATTTTATCGGCATTTTTGCCTCTAAGAGTGAGGCACTAGTACTTTTGTGGTAGGAATTTGGTCATGGAGAAAGCTTAGGAGCAGGTTTTCTTAGTTCGTTTCTGGTTTGCTATGCATTTTTAGACTGGTCATCTTATTCAGTGGTGCAATTAATACATTGTCAGACTGAATAATAGAGGTACTTGATATTATACTTTCTATTAAAGAAGTTATTAAAATCATGGGTATTAATAGTGTATCACAGGAGAGTGAAGTGCTTGTAAGTATACATGTTTTAAAAGTATTTGGGTTCTGCAAAAAGAACTGTCAGTGAATATCACAGAATCACAGAATGGTTGGGGTTGGAAGGGTCCTCTGGAGACCATTTAGTCCAGTCCCCCTGCCGGAGCAGGAACACCTAGATGAGATTACACAGGAATGTGTCCAGGCGGGTTTTGAATGTCTCCAGAGAAGGAGACTCCACAAACTCCCCGGGCAGCCTGTTCCACTGTTCTGTCACTCTCAAATAAAGAAGTTTCTCCTCATATTATCTAAAATTTTATCACGTTACTTTAAGAAGAAACATGACAGCATTCAGTATGAACGTTGAGTTAAACAAAACATTTATATTAATCAATAGATTCGGTTTTACAAATTCTGGCCAGATTAAGACTTTTCCGCTGGGACAGAGTATGAGCCACCAAAATTTGAAGTGTTTAAACCTCTTTTGCCTTGTCTGTTGGGCTTCTCTGACATATTTATCTGTGAAGCACCATTGTATTGACTTCTGTGCCACCACTTCACACCAGGTACCAAGCAGGCCTGGTCGGCCTTGCCTTCTTGCCAGCGCTCTGGGGACAAGGGTGTGGGCCAGGTTATGTGTTGCTGAGTGAACAGCAGCTGATGAGGGTTGCACAGACACATCATCGTCTATTCATTCTCTGTTTGGGCATCTGATTCATGCTGTCGGCAGATTACGAAGAACATGGGCCACGTGACAAAGCAGCAGGAGCATTGCTGCTTAGTCCCCCATCATTGCGACATGGCTAGATATTGACTTTTTTTTTTTTTTTTTAGCTTGAAGAGAATGAATACTAGAACTATTAACTGAGCACAGACCAAGCAAAAGTGTGAATACAATGCAGTTCCAGGTATTACCATAAAACCTTCATCTTTAGAGAATTACAAGTTACCAGCTGTGCTCTTATCAAGAATTCCCTTCTCACTACTGTTATGCTTACAGAAAAAAGAGTGGTGTTATGTCAGCTGACAATGACAAAAGTGCTAATATTATTGATATTCCTTATTTTTTAAATCACCTTAAATCCCTACATAATAGGCATTTTTCAACTTTAGTGAAACATGTCCAGAGGATTATTAATCCAAATCATGTGGCACTTGAAATGATCCAATAAAATCTAACAAAACGTAATTGTTACATTCTATAATGTTTCGCCCTTAATTTTGCAGCAACCATACAAAGACAGTTAAAGTACAAGGAGGAGCAGGCAGCATGAAAATAAGTATGTGCACTGTGGATGTATTGCCTTGTGTATTGCTATTATCAGTCAAGATGTGCATATTTGCATCCATAATTTTGAAAATGCGAGTTTTAGTGTACAACAATAATCCAGTCTTTAAGTCCAGTCCCTAATTTAAAGTTTGATGTTATTCAGGAATTCAGCTCAGACTCAAAGTACTTGGCTTGATCTTTGATTCTGCAAACATTTTGGAAAGCAAGATATGCAGACAGGCTCTCTAGGTGAGGGAGCCAGCTTCTGTAGCCAGTGCAGTAAAGGAGATTAAATGGCCAGTATCATGAATGGTGGGGTTTGATTTCCTAAGCGTGTTTCCCTTTACTACATAGATAATTATGCACACCCTTCAGCACAACTTTAGAAATAGCTCAGAATGACTCTTGTGAACCTATAGGGAGACATATTTTCACAACCCTCCACATACACATAGGCGTATAAGCAGTTCTCATAGAATTCATACGAAGCCAAGAAACATTCTTGTAGCTCTCAGTATTGCTTGGCTGATGGAGTAGAGCTAGCAGAGTACTAATTGGGACATTTGACATGAACCAGTAAAATACATTCATACTTTTTTCAGCATCCAAAGCACAGATGGCTTTAATGTGCAACCTATCCGTGCCAGTAGCGTATAAGGATCTTGAAAAAAGAAATAATGAATATAGTTCTCATAATTAAGAACTCCAGATTATAATACTATAAATTGTGTTGTATTTATACTAATACATTTTTTTAAAAAGCAATAAAAATATTTAGTGTACCTTTCTGACCATCATTTTATCTATAGGAATTTATATTTGTTTAGGGTTAATCAATGTAAGTTACTGTCAAGTGTTCAAGATATTTGTTCTATATAATTATCAGATATATGCAGAATCACCTCTGACTATCCCATTTATTTTGTATTCCTGATTGTTCTATGCACTTTAGAAATTGTGTGAAAAATTCTGTGAGTGAATAAGATATTTTTTTATTACAGGGACAGAGAAATCATATAATTTTGTTTCGCGCATTATGTGTTATGATGCCAAAGTACACAGAGTGGAAATACCGCTGGCATTTTAAGATTCACTTGTGTGGTAAAATACATTTATTTAAAAATATGAGTGATAATTTATTCTGAAATATTGTGAAATCCTTAGAATAAATAAATCAGCAAATACTGCTTGACCCGGCCCTAATAAGTAATAGGCTGCAACATAAGATAAAGGTTATTAAAATAATCCTTTCATTGAAAGAGAAAATTAGATAAGTTGCGCTGATTGACTCTGAGGCCCTCCTAGGGACATGTAAAATGAAGAATAAACTCAACTTGATCTAGTCCAAAAAGCCTGAAGAAATCCTCACAGCTGGAACATCACCACTAATTACATTTTTGCTTTTTGGATATATTTTGCCAACTCTTTCAGTTCATTTATAGTGATGTTATACCAGTAATTCCATAACAAAACTAAAACACATGGCCTTTAAAGAACAAACGTTTATATACTTGCTATTGACAGCTATAAATTTCATTTGCATTGGACCACAGTTCTTGAAATACTGGAAGAATTATTTCCATAAAATACACTGTGTTAAAAACCCAAAACCACGGTTTGGCTGTTTTGTTTATTTCTTGATGAGTCAGTATAATTTTTTTGCTCCTGGGCACTCTTTCTTCCCTCCTTCACCACTGAATCCCAATCCTATTAGCCCTTTCCAAAATGTCTGACCACCTTGACTGTCCTTCTTTCCTATTTTCTCAACTCAATGTTCGATGACTTCTTGATTAGTCTCTGTCTCCTTGTCAAGTTGTCCCTGTTTCCAAACCCTCACATCCCTATTCCCTTATTCCAGCCAGCAATATATTCTTGTTTGTTTTGTTTTGTTTTGTTTTGTTTTTTCTCTATGTTTATAGATAAATTGGCTTACAAGGTATCAGCATAGAAGGGATATCACTGAACCTGCGAGGAACAGAAGTCTGTAATCTTGTGTTCATGGTGTGATTCTCCCAATGGCTCATTTGCCATTATGGAGACAATTCGATGACAGGATGCTCAGTGACCCCATGTGGCAGTGAAGAATGACCCGCAGGGACTGCAGTTTTCTTAAAAATTATTAAATATATACTAGGAATGTATTAATTGAAACTCTCTTTTCCAAAAAGGGCAAGTATCACCTTAGAATATTGTATTTTCAGTTGCTAGATGCTGTCTGCTAGATGCTTACTGCTGTCAGTAAGATGAGTCTTAACTGTTGATGTGCATCTAAACCTACCCCTGTAGTGGACATATAAAACTAGATTTTTATGTACTTTCATTCTTCTTTAGTCCTTTACATCCAGTTCAAGTGTGCATATTTTGTAGCAAAACAGTCTGTAAAGGTAGAAGTAATATACAGATATGTGAATTCTGTAAAACCTGTTTGTACAAATATACATGACTGCAACAGGTAGACAGCCACCGTGTGCAACATACACATCCATTCCTACTAGCTATGGTCCTTTCCATGAAAGCTTTTAATCCTTTAGTCATATTTCATTATTGGTATGTTCCTGTTCCCAAGGTCCTCAGGCAAACATACCAAGCCAAGAAATAGAACTCGGTAGACGGCATGTGCAGTGGTACTGGTAACTCAGAGAGCACCAGCCTCTTTGAAGTGTTGCAGAAACAACCACCAGCTAGTCAGTCTCATTGAACATTTTATATTCTCCCCTTATTTCCAGCTGCCACAGTTGCAAATGTTTTAATTTCAGAGTATTTGGGAGTCCTGGATAACTGTTTTTATCATAAAAAGAAAAAAAAAAAAACCCAACAAAAATGTAGATTGAAATAAAAATTGTTTTTTGTAAGAGTTAGTTTTAGTGCATTCCTTTTACAGTTCACAGTCATGTGGCATTATGCCTGATTATGTGCAGGGTGAATCTTGAATGACCAAATCTATAAAGCAGCCAAATGATATTGGAATTGAGCAAGAGGATTTTTTTTTACTTTATTTATTTTTTTTTTATCTGCATGAAATTGGTAAACATTTCAGTTCAGCACATGGAACACTCTGTTCTTTTGTCTTAATATAAACCAACAATTACAGGCAAATTAAAATAGAAGAGCTTCTCTCACCTGAAACATCTAACTCTGAGGAAGGTGAAATACAAAACTTTGTACTACAGGGTGTTTGACAACATCAACCAAAATTATATTAAGCCAAATGGACTAGACTGTTTCCACAAAAATCTATGCACCAGATTTATGATCGTAAAGAATGAAAACAGGATTCTCTTTCATCATTCAAATGGTAAGAATGAGCCTGTTTTAGGAACAAATACATGTGAAATATTTTACAGAGAACAAAAAAGCGTCAAGATGCATTACAAAAAAAATTAAATGGTTACAGAAAGGCAGTAATCTGTATAGTATTTTTTGGAGCCAGCTATTATCACTTGCTTTCAAATCCTGGCAATATCAATATTCTCCAGTTTGATTGGTGACCAGTCTGAACTTATCCTACTCGCTTTTAGGAACAAAGACAAGAGAATGGCTACCTCTATTCATCTATTATTGTTTAAATAGCTGTCACAACATCCAGGATGTCTGTTTCCATGTTATCTGGTGAAAGAATAAAATAGAATGGCAACAAACCAAATACAGTGAAAAATGTTCATTGTATTTGGCTCAAACCAGCTGCTGTTCACAGATAAAATCTGGTTCGAACAAAACCAGGTGAATTTTGGAAATGGAGGAACAATGGATGGATTGGATGTTTTAAAGATACGTGTCGCATCGAGACTTGACTATTACGGTGATTTAGTTCATATGTCAAGGCACATATTCATCTCTGCTCAGATCCTGTAGAGGCTTGGGTAAGACTTGTCCTATCCTTGTTTATTTGTTAATTTATAACATCTCAGTTCCCAGCACAAACCAAAGCAGGCCCGGACACTTCTTTGTTCTGCCTTGTTCTTTCATTTTTTCCCCTCGCTTTTCTTTACACTGTTGTGCTCCCAACTCCAACAATAGAGTGGTAGATTGACCCTTTTTCCCCTCTTGCCCTGACTTGTCTTCAAATGCTTCTTTTGATGCGTTCAGACTGAAAATGCTAAATCTCTGTTTCCCAGCAAGGGCTCATATTTTTTTTTTTCAGCGTTGCTCTGCTAGTAGGTTAACAGGAATGTTGGTACTTCCTTTGCAAGAATTTAAAAGATATTAGGTTAATGATAATTTGGAAACAAATATATATATCATCGTATTGCAAAAAGAGGACTCCTGCAGGGATGGGAGATTCTAAAGTATCTTAATTGCAGGCAGTCATATTGTTTGCTACTAAGATATGTGATTATGTTTTAATTGGCTGTGTTTACAGTGTGGTTTTTCTTAAAAATGCATTTTTCCAAGATTCCCTCAATCATTGCTTATCACACATCCACAAATATCCATGCTTCCTGTGTATAATATGTACATTTTCTCTGTTCCAAACCTACTCACACTCAAAGTTTATTTCACATGGGACATCAAGAAAACAAAGTCACATTAGTCTGACTTCTTTTTTCCTGAGCTGACGTTTCATTAAAATAAGTTCATAGTAAGTTCAACCCTCTAGTCTTACCCTTCAGTGTAAATTTATTTCTGTTACTTATTAAAACATGAGAGTTTGGATGTTATTTTGAGTTCATACCCTTCTGCATAACTTTAACCTGTTTTGAGTTATTTTGCATATTGCAAAACCACGTCACACATTGTTAGGAAAATCTTCACGAATTTCACACCATGTTTCGAACATGCACAAAGTACATCAAACTTAACATACATTTTAATTTTAAAGCACTAATACAGTAAAAAATCGTCCCTTGCTTAAGTTCTATAACAAGACCTGTGTTAGGAGCTTTCTGTATCTCAACAATTGCTTCGAACAGCATCTTTTTTAAGTGAATTAAGGCCTATGGAGTTTTAAGTGGGTCAGTTTTATCTAGCTTGTTTTAAAATGTTTTGACAAATTGAGACCTAAAATACTAGTAAGATTCTAAGTTGTCTCAGAAGGTATGACAGGTCATTGCTCCATTTCTCTGACATACATAGAGGGAAATGATGGTTCTTTTAGTTTACTTTCTCATTTATGTGAATCAAATCCACCATGCGTACTAGTGATTAGACTCTTTCTTGCTACATCATGCAAGACCAATACCTTTGCTGGAACTACTGACACAAAGAAGTCTTTTGCCAAAAAGCTCAGTGATGTAAGAAATAAGAGGTTTTGTAATGTGTGGGGTTTTTTTAACGTTGTGTAGGAATTATTTGGGAAACTATTTGCAACAGAGGGAAGTAATGTTTTAAGCTATGCAATAATATTGCGTAATGTTTATCAGTGTCTTGTCTAACCAGTTTTGTTTAAGTTTTGGGTTGTTTCTTCTGATTAATGAAAGCATAAAAAATTCTGACGGCAGTTTGGAAAAAAAACATTTGGTAATGATTTTTCACACTAGAATAGTATTTGAGAAGATGAACTAACAGGATGATCTGAGAACAATAAGCTAGTTTGCAATACCCAGGAATACATAATGTATTTTTCCTAATGAAGTGGCGAATATTTTTATAGTGTTTTAAGTGTGGGGAAGAAAACCAATTCATATTTAGGGCCAAATGTTAGTATGTTACCGCAAAATGACTACACAGATATCCGTGTTGCTGTGAGTTAGCATGAGGACAGAAGATACATCCACAGAATATACTTTTCAGAGCCTGCTTTGAATCTTGGTAAGCTAGATAGGAAGTGGTTCAGTGATCTACAGCCAGTTTTTCTCAGCATTTTGTGATATGACTGGGAAACTTAAATACAGCTGAAAAAATCTTTTATGGCTCTGAATGGGCTGAACCTTTCCTTGGTCAGCATCAGTTCATTTCAGAAAGCTTATCTTGGTTAGCTTTTGAATTATGACTTTATGAGAAAGCAGTAATGGGAGCACAGATTGTTAAAAATAGGGGACATGTATGTCTTACTCCTTGTGTAGGCTATTCTCAGCCTGAGCTGCAGTGAAGTAGGAAGAACAGCTTCCATGGTAGGACTGATCTCTCCAAAAGTAGATCTTTCCACCTGAGCTTGTCAGTGTAGGCTCATCTTACACTCAGCAGACACTTCAGAGAAAGATTTGTCTCCTGCTGCAGTAGATGCTTGTGATAGTTCAGGTGGGTTAGTACTTTAAGCTGGTGTCTGCCTCTCTCCAGTGGCTGTAGAAAGACCCAAGTTGGAGCAGCCCAGAAGCAGATGTCCAAATGCCTGCTTGGGTGTTTCTGTGTGGGGACATAGTGGGTGAAGCTTTTACTTTTGCACTGTAAATACTGGCCAGCATAACAGAGCTGGTGAGGAGATGGGGCAAGAAGTCTGCACATGTTTGCTGGAGGTCACTTCCTTCTGGAATAACAGTGGATGGGAACTGCTGGAATTAACTGGGATTTGGAGCCGTGGTTTTCTGGTCCCAAGGTCATAAAAGCTTACACTCTAACCCTTTGTTGCAGCAGATTTCAATTTTCCTGGTCCTAGAATATGTTCACTTTGGAAAATACTGTAATCCAGTCAAAGAGAGCTCTTTTTAGGCAAGTTGGATCAGAACTTTCTTATAATATAATTTCTAATATGCATGATAGGATAAATAAATAGAACTGTTATTGAAACAATAATTACATAAAGTGCAGAAAGAAAGAGAAGCTAAAATACCCCAAAACATATGTATCTCATAATGACCAAAGCCCAAATGGAAAAGAGCAAGTCCGACAAACTTTTCTGTAGTCAAATAGCTGTGCAGTCATCTGCATAATACCAAGAGTACATTCTGATGTCCTTGTATTTTATTGAGATACATCAATATGTGTCAGCTAATGGCTGAGCCCTTGGTAAGAAGAGTATGTATAGATATATATATCTATATATATGTATAGATAGTTTTCCTTTTGAAGAATTCAGATTAACATCTGATGCAAAGAAATTGACCTAAATTTCTCTATCATATCAACAGTAGTCTAAAAATATTTCAAGAAGTAAAAAAAAAAAAAAAGAGGGTATTGAAGTTTCTAATTTTTTTTCTTGCACTTTCTAATCTGTTCACAGATTATCTGTGAAACTTTAATCTTAGAAGTCTTCAAGCTGAGGGAGTTTTTTTTCCCGTGGTGATGTCAGAACTGATCAGATCTGATTGTTACAGAGATCCCACTAAGGAGTTTAGCACTAATTGTTGGAAGATGTCCGTGCTTAAAAAAATTAGGCCAGTGATTGTAACCATGCTGCTAATTTCATGTATTGTTCAGAGCATGTTTCAATTCTGGGAATCAGGTGTACTTTCTTGATTAAAAATGCATTGAGGAACTGTAGTTTTTCTTGGTGTTGCAGAATCTTTTGAGCTGTAAGTGAAACCATTAAGAGCGGGAAGGGTTAATTGTATGGGAAGCCTTGTTTTCAAATACTTCTCGTATACAAAATATATGCCATGCTAGAAAATATTCTATTGTCAATCCAAATAGAACACAAACTAAAATGAGATAATTGGGAAGGTGCCCATAAAGTCAGCCTGAATATATTATCACAAGTATATGTGAGATAATATTTGTTTTAAAAAGATTCTATGGCACTGTAAACTCAGTCTCATTAGAGACTGCATTTAAAAGGCTTATAAAGTTACTCATTAATGTTATCTTGTTGTATCTCCACAGCTTTTTCATTAAAGAAAATTCAGCAGAAAGCATTTTCTCCTGATAGCAGGAACCAATTTGCAATAAATGTTCTGGAAACCACTAGGGAAGCCATTACTGAGGTCTAATAAAAACAGACAAGCGTAACTTGTTCTATATTTTTGTTTCAATCACATACAGATGAGACCCCGCTCTCCACACCAACCGCAAGAGACAGCCTTGACAAACTTTCTCTAACTGGGCATGGGCAACCACTACCTCCGGGTTTTCCATCTCCTTTTCTATTCCCTGATGGATTGTCCTCCATAGAGACCCTTCTGACTAACATCCAGGTAGGCCTTTCTGTAGATCAGCTTAAAGGGATGGAGAGGAGCCAGTTGCAGATTTGTCTAAATTAATACAACCATTCTAGCTTAATCAGTTCATAAGATTATTTGGATCAACTAATTTACTGAAACTTTCTAGTAATTTAGGCTTTAAAGGAACCACAGCAAACAAATGAATTGAGAAGCTGTCAGATATAGTACATAAATATACACATTGTATATTAAGCCACATCAAAGAATTCGATGAAAATTACATTGGTGTGTTTAACAACATTTGTCTTAAATGCTCTTTTTATTACAGGCTAATGAAATGTATCTTACTGTTCAACTTTATCTCATTTACTAAGCAGAGAAACATTTCTTTAATAAATAGTTATTTTAAATTGCTGGAGTGCCAAGGTGGAAATGATATTTAAAGCTATTTGAAATGTGTCTCCCATAAAAGCATTCACAAAAAGCACGTCTTTTATAAGTAAGCTCATTTCACTTAAATAACTGTCTTCAAAGAATAGACTTCAAAGGGTATTACCAAATTTTCTGCAGATTTCCTATTCGGTAGTCACTATGTCTATTGTGTGTACAATACGGCCTGATTCAAATAGTATTTAAGGTATACACTAGCATGTAGCTTGAATCCAAGATGTTAGTGTTTCCCATTAGAATGAAATTTTTTGTGCACAAATTCAGTGATCATGTGTTCCCCAGATGCAACTTTTGCAACAATAGGATTGGATCTTGTTTGCAGAAGCAAAATAATGCAGCGATGTTGTTCTCATTCCAGATAAGCCTCATCTTTGTGGCTACTAGCATCTGATGTATTTGTCGCAATATTTTTCCCTGCTCATTCCTGCAAATGCATAAGATGAATTGTATTCTATTCAGAATAGGCTATAACTGTATAAGGCCAAATCCTGCTCACTTTACTTTCTTAAGGAATCTTGTCAAAGTTTATGGCACTTCAGACTTGTTTTATGAAAAGTATATTATCCATTCATTGGTGATAGTGTGAGATCTAATAATGAAAAAATACTGCTGTTTAAGAATTAAGTATTGCTTTATCTGCCTAATCTGAAAGAACATATTTGTGATTGCTTTTGTGGTTCCGAGACTTAGGATCTTAAATATTTAAATAATAAACCAAAGTAACTTAGCAACAGTTAACATTCTTTTGACCAGTCTGCTACAATTTGAAAAGAATGAATTTTTTCTAAAGGAAAAAATACTGTTAGCAAAATATGTAATGTTTTAGCCGTGCGTGCATGTACAGGAAAGTTCTTAGTAATTTTTTTGACAAATGTGTGCACTCAATGTCTCTAGACAGCAACCTAATGAGCAAAGCATTCAGCATCAACAGGTTAGCTAATCTTGTGATTGAATATGAGAGTGGTGCACTACTTCAGGATAAATGACCAGGATTAATTTGCCAAGAATTCATTCAGTTTTGTTTTACAGAAAATGTGAATGTGAAATTTAGTCATAGCTTTTTAAAATTTCTTTTAAATAAAAACCCTCTAATCTTATCTGGGGTGAAGAGCTAAAATAAAATGTAACATTGTGAAGAAACCAGAGACTTTTATGCCTTTTCCAATTGTGCTTTTTTACCTACTGCTGCTCACCTTGCATTTCCACATCATGGCAAAATCACAGTTCAGGGTAAACAGGTGTGACATAAATCCTTTTGGATTTTTTCAGTATGTCCCCACCTTGCATTACATGATTTCCACAGATCTCTGGGAATCCTTTCATATGCCATTAAGGCATTTCCTACTACCCCCGTAGATTTAATCTCTATTAGGACTACATTAGAAAAACACTTTCTACACAAGTGAAGTATTCTCTTTACAACAGTAGGGTCTATTACAATGAACAATATGAACAATATGTGGCAGTTTCTGTAATCAATGCCATTTAAAATGGTTTCCATACTTAGTGATTATTGCAATCAGAGTGGGCCACCCCAGGCCCATAAATGAGTTAGATACTGTGATACTGATACTTTCTGAACTCAGTTATATGTATTGGACTAAAAGTTACTCATTAATGGGATTTGTAGAAAGAAGAAACTCTTTACTATGGTCACTGCTTGGAGTATCATTTGTGACTTTACTAAGAACTGCAAAAGCGCTACCTGAGAAGGACTCTTGTCACTGGATAAATTCCTGTTTGCTCTCCTTTGGTCCAGATGGATTTTACATCCATTTCAGTTACAGAGGTGTAAATTCAAAGTGGATCCTTCACCATTCTCATGTTGCAGGTGTGCTAGCAGTGGAGCAGATCTAACATTCTAGAAAAGATCATCTGGCCTACAGTCTGTTCCCTGCTGCCTGTACTAAGGTGCTTTTGAAACAGAAAATAGCAGCAATCTAGCCAAGGGCTGGATGAGTGGTCTTGGTAAATGCTGTTCTTTTTTTCCCCAGGGTCATGCATGATGAAAATGCGGATATGTCCTTTCACAGAAAGGGTATATGTCTGCTTGTGAAATGCAAGTGCACATCTTTGTTAGGTCATGGGACTGGGGTGCACGCACGGCCTGCCACGTGTAGTGCTGGAGGTTGCCTGTGTTTTAGGGGTACGATAGTCATGTGAACACATAGGCAAAGAGCTGCACCAGTGTGCACAGATGTGATGGTAGGTACCTGTGCTGTGATCCACATGTGTGTATTCAGTTGTGTGAGGTGCAGAATCCGAAGGATCTGTATAATACACACCATAATAATGGGTGCCTCCAGAAGAAGTTGCAGAGTCTGCCCTGGTTTAGAATAGAACGGGATTAGGCTGCTATACGGGCACTAGGAGCTTTAACCTTGCCTTTTGTCAGGGCAAAGAGGACCCTAAAATTTGCCATGGATGGCAGGGCTTTTGGGTATGTGAGCAAAAATGTCTAAACATTTTGATATTTGAAAACAAAATGTGCTGAAAGCCTTGCAGGTGCTGAGGAGCTTAGGTGATGGAATTTGGGGCCTAACTCTACTTCCATCTCAGAAGCCTGACTCTTCCTTTAAAACTGGCCACTAAACACAAGTGAGTCTGTGTCTTCCATCCATACTAAATGGATAGCCCCTAATCCCTAATTTGTAATTTAAGGCAAATGTTAGACACGCCTATTTGCCATCGCTGTCACCAGGGGCTGCTAGTTAGGTTTATTTCCTTCTGTATATCATGTATATGTTTTTCTTACTTCCCCATAAATACTTATTGAAACAAAAATACAACATTTAATTATTTGTATATTTAAAGAGGATGTAATAACAATATACAGTACCCAGAAAAAACAATGTTTATTTCTTGCTGGGGACTGCTGAAATGCAAATAATAAACTGTAACAAAATACAATTAAGCAAATACACACATAAAATAAAGAAATGAGATCAGGGACATATTTTCTTATTTAAACGTATATCTGCACATCTAAAAAGAAGGGAAAATAAATTTCCCCAGAGAGCTTAGATTAAGTGATATATCTGTTCCTTCCCAATGTAGATTTGTTGATTTCTTCCAGATTAAATACTGGCAGCCTGTGTGCAGCTGCAGGGAGGTTGGAGGGTGATGGAAGGTGGGTCACAGCAAAATGCTGTGCGGATGCTAGTGAGAAGGCTAAAGATGTTTCTCTATCCCTCTCGTAAGTTCACCTTTTTGAATCATGGCCCAATTATGCCAAAGTATGTTACAGCCACAGCCTTTTGTGATACTGCAGTATTCTTGGATAATAGTAACATTATTTTAAGCTTTTAGAATCTGAATTTTTAGTGTCCCTGAGCTGAGTTTCCATTAGTATCTAAGGGATGAATTAGTTGCACCCTGATAGCGATATTTCTCTGTCAAAACTGTATTGTATTGATGCAGTATTTTAAAAGAGATATGTAAAATAAGTTGCAAGTATCCCATTGATATTAATAAAAGAAATGCATGATTACAAACTAAATTCCCCTAAGAAAACAAAGCAAACTACTGGCTTTATTGCTGTGCGTCTCCTGCACTGTTACCATCTATGATTAAATGCACAAGAGGAAAATACTGCAAACACTGGATAAAGTAAAAATCACAGTTTTACTTCTTGTTGTTTTATTTATCTTCTGCTGAAATTCAGAGAAAGATTACATTTTTCACAGAAAATGTTAATGGAAGAATGTGATTTATACTTGTGCAGTATGCCTTTACCTGTGATGGATATACTTAACCTGAGATATTACAAAAATGTCTTTCTGGAGTCCTCTGTAGAGATAGTCAAACTGTCTTATTCTACCTTGCTTATCTTACTAAGTCAGTAGTCAGTTACAAGTAGCAAATATTAAAAAATTTATATGTGAAGTGAACTAAAAATGTATATGTATGTATATATATATTTGGAAGCCTTTCACTAGACAGTTTTAGTAATGAGAGCATGCAATTTATATGTAATTTCCTGACTAAAAGAGAAGCAATGTTATTTGAAAGTGTTTTCACCAAGAGCAGCTGATACTGCAAAAGGAAGCCCCTGAGCTACAATTCTCTGTCAGCTGAGAGGTTTTACTAGGAAAGGTTCACTGTGTGCATACCTTGTTCTTCTAGTTTTCCCTTTTCACTCACTGCAGGTGATTGTTGGAAACAGGACATAATCCTCTACATAGACCACTGGTCTAGCTCATCAGGGCATTTTGATGTCACATATAACTGTAGCTAACTAAATTGTCTTAGGTGGAACACACTGTAGATCTAGATAGAAAGAGCTTCTATATACCTTCCCCTCCACTGCTTTCAATTTAGGAAACACATTATTTGCATTTTTAAAAAAGAATGATGGGTAATACTAACTTTAAGGCTGAGTTGAGATTTGATATATGTTTAATTTCTGTAGGATCAGTAGCCTGCCCTAACATGATAGTGTTTTCAGATACATCGGAGAATAGGAAGAAACAGCAGCCATATATCAACTTAACTTTTTTGAGGGGAGAATTCATCAGTAGAAAATATTAAAACAAGTGCCCTAAAGTAAATAAACTAAATCAGAATGATCTGTAAATGTCCAGCAGAAAAATGTCGATTTTTGATGTGATGTTGAAATTAAAAGAAATTATTGACAGTGACACCGAGGGGAAGAATAGCATGCCATGTTTGAAGCCTGGCTCCAGATAGAGCCATACTGTATTAAAAACAAATCTGGAACCTGAGCATGTTCACTACAATTATCGTTATCCAGCCTCCATAACATCTGACCTTCCCTAAAGGGAAATATTTTCTTTTTGTTAATGTCCTGTGTTGCACTGCATTTCCCATTGTCATTGGCAGCATATTGATTTAATATCAGGTTAGAGGATTAGCCATAGCAAATACAAGCTGGACATACTGTATTTTGTATAATCTTTCACAGCTGATCCACTGGGAGAATTAATAGAATTTCATGCAACTCTGAAATTGCTATTCCTGTTCCAAGGGGCACTGATGATTTTTAGATGCTGTACTTTTTAGTTGTTTTTCTCACCCCTTCTGCATTGAATACAGGGAGATATTGAATGTTTCCAGTATTTTAACATTAGAGCTGTCATTGGCAACAACAGCACTTTTGCATATGCATCAGTTTGGCTCTACTGCAGGTTTTTTTTCACATTGGACGCCTACTGATGTGCACTGATTTAACTTCTAAAAATGAAACTTAATTTTGTGTAGCTCATAAGTAGTCCCTAGTGGGTCTTGGCTCCAAAAAGCTAATATTTTTCAAACATAATCAGCAGCAATAGGTAATGTATTACCCTTAGCTACGTTAGCAGCAAGTATAAAAAAAGGAAGGCTGGGGGAGGAAGTGTGGTGTAGAAATTCAATAGAAAACGTAATATGCTTTTAGCAGCTTTGTACTTTGCAGCAATTCTTAATATAAAATTACACACAACAGTGTTGCACTCTAGCATTATTCTCTATATTTATTCATAATGATTGTTTCATATTTAAAGAACACCAAAATATTGTGTTTTGTCAGCCAAGGACAATAATAGTTTAATAGTAATTTATTTTAAACTGCTACTGATAATACAACCAATCAACACATTAAGTGGTGCCAACATTGGCGTCTTGCTAAATAATCTCTAGGCTTTGCACTGAGAGTACATCTTTCAAAGATAAGTCAACAAGAGCAATCAGAGCAGAAAATTAGAATTTGGTATCTTAGAATTAAAATACAGCTAAACTAAAGTTTTAATTGGGGTGATCTAAAAGGGCACTTGATGTAATGATCTCTTTCATTTGTTACTAATTGTTTGTTCCTGATGAAGAAGAAACATGTACATGAATGTAGTTGAATTGAGTAAAGATGGCAGTTGCTTTAGCAGCTCGATTTATTGTTAAACAAGATGGATTGTAAGAATTTGGGAGGAGAGTGTTTGCAGCTTTAAACTTACTTGACACTTTTCATCAACAAATACTTCTCATGTAATTTCACTTGATCTGTTTTATTAGCAATTTGGATGAATCCCATGAATTGGAGATTAAAATATTCTAGAGTTGAAGGTTAGGCCCAAAGCAAGTATTGATAAAAAACTCCTACTTCAATTCCTTACTATTTCAAATGCATGCCATATAGAAACACAGTTTATGATGGTTGTAAATGTAGGAGAATATGGTGGGGGAAGGGAACAGAATTCAGGTGAACATAATCTTCTTAAAAAATAGATTGGAAAGGCTTTACAGGTATTTTGAATTGTATTTTACTTTGCATATGTCTGCAGAGCTTTATATTTAGCTTTATGTGGTTTTCTTTAGTGGTCATTCAGATTCAACATTCAACACAGAATACCTTTGCGTTTTAGCTATTTTAGAATAGCATTTGATCTTTTTAAAGAAAACTTATAAAACTTTGAACGTATTTGTGAGCACATTTGCTGTGTTACCATTGTTAGATACTTTCAAATGTGGTTCTATACTTATGTAGTGTATATAATTTTGGTGACCATCTGGGCCTTGCAGTCGGAAGGTGTTGAGTTCCTTCAGCTCCTGTGGACCTTAATAGACCAAGGTGTAATAGAGCTGCAAAGCATTAAGCTCCGAAGGAGACAACACTTGAGGCAAGAATTTAGTTGAGAATTAGGATGGGGAGTCCTGAAAATAATAGGCCCTGAAAACAGACTTAGAAGAGGAATTTGAAGGACACAAATTTCAAAGCAGGCATTAACATTGGGAAGACTCAGTGAGATAAATGTATAGACTAACACTCATGAAAAATACTTTTTCCCTTTCTCAAGTGTCATCATGCTGGCTTCTTTTTCCATTCCTTTTTGGAGATATTTCAAACAATTTTAGTGAAAAAATGTGCAACCCAGAATGCAGTTCAGGAAGTGTGCCCGAGGGGTGAGAAAGCTTATCTGGGAGTTGGCGGACATGGTTTCATGTCTGTAATGTGGTTGTTCTGAAACCATGTTGAGTGTGAACTTTTTCTCCGTTGGCTGAATGCTTCCCTAGCAGAGCTATTGGGGAGTACTCTTCAGTCTCTCTCGCTGGCATTGTTTTGCTTTGTATCAGTAATTAAATCTCTGTTGGGTCAAATTATCTCTACAGTTAAGTTGTCAAGAGACTTGCCTAGGATACAGAAGAGTTAGGTTCGTATCCATGGAGGTTCGCATATGCATATCCGTGCTTAATTATCTACTCTATTATGATAGCGTCAGGAGGAGAGATTCAGGTGTAAACCTAAAAGCCTGATGGCCAGGCTTCTGGAAAATGGAAAAGGAAATCTTTCCTCTTTCCATGTTAATTTATTTCAATTCTGTTTCTCCTCCTCTTTTTCATACCATATCTCAGTGTCCTAACTATCTAGTTATGTGCTGTGCTATGATCTTCCAGTTTCCTTGCAGAAAAGAAGGAATTGTGAAGTTGAAATTCTCAAGAGAGGCGTAGAATAGGCTGAATCATTATTTCCTGATACAATAACAACAAAAAAAGGTAGAGTTTATTTCAGCCATCCCAGGTCAAGGCACTGAGAGATGATTGTGTTTTTCTATCTGCTGTGACATAACAACTTTACAAGGTCAGGGAATGGACTTTTTAAAATAGAGTTATCTTCCTTCTTTGTGACTGTCCTCCGCTTAGCATCCTAATAACCCTATCTTCTTTGGAAGCTCTATGAAATATGAAAATATTTTAAAATAATAATAATATTTAACAACAATAAGGAGTGAAATGACAAGCCTTTAAAAGAGCCTTTTCCCCTTCGATAGTTTCCTTTAGCTTGAGTTTTGCTAGAGATGGAATTTACCATTCTGTGGCTGATGTGATTGTGAGATTGCCAATTCCTTTTCAGCAGGGCAGCTTTTTGTTTTGGTCACAGGCAAGTACCGGGTGGAGGCCTGTCTCTTTTATTTCTTGCAAAGAATAAACCTATCGGTATTACTTTTTCACAGCAGTTATATGCACTGGCAAAGGTGAGTTTGCATTTCCTGGGAAAACCTGACTCCTGACTTTTTACAGATTTTTGCCCACTTGTTAATTCTAGTAAAACATTGCTGTGGATAATTGAGAGGATTTCACCCATTAGCAGAATTGTTTCATTTGTAAAATCTCACTTGACTGATCGAGGAAAAATAACAAGTTATTTATTATATCAGCTGTTCTGATAATTTTCAAACATTATTCAACTTTATCTTTGAACAGGGTTTACTAAAGGTTGCTATAGACAATGCCAGAGCTCAAGAGAAGCAGGTCCAACTGGAAAAAACAGAGCTGAAGATGGAGCTCTTCAGGGAACGAGAACTGAGGGAAACACTTGAAAAACAGTTGGCTGTGGAGCAGAAGAACAGAGGTATCATAATTAAGCAGACATAAACACCTTGTAATTTATTTCCTTAGGAAACCTAATTTTTTTATCAAACACCTGTGTTCGATCAAAACTTTTTCCCTTTACCTGATGTTATGTCCAGGCCAACTGCAATACAGGAAGTTTTACAATCTGCCTGATTCCGCATAGGATCTTTGTAAGATTTAGAACAAGGACCTTCCTTTTTCTCAAGGTTTTTCTTGAATATTACTTATTACATCAGTAATACACAACACGATTATAAATATCATAGGTGCTGTTATGGACTTGGGCAGGTTGTGATCATTATGAAAAACTATAGCTACTTAATACAAAGACAATTT
The DNA here is from genome assembly GCF_964273445.1 of Streptopelia decaocto. Classification (NCBI taxonomy): domain Eukaryota; kingdom Metazoa; phylum Chordata; class Aves; order Columbiformes; family Columbidae; genus Streptopelia; species Streptopelia decaocto. The sequence continues at coordinate 170,247,385 of NC_138663.1, forward strand.
ATAGCAAATTTAAGAATATGCAAGGTTTTAGGAACTCTTGTAGTTGTTCTTGTGTGCTAGGGTCATATATTGCGTATTTAGGCAAACTCTATGTGATAAATATAAATAGAATAGTAATATATAAGCCTTTCATAATGCATAGTATATCACATGTTTGCACAAAGAACAGTTAAGATTCTTCCTGATGAGGCAGTAGCATTAGTAGCATTTCAGACATTAATATCAACCCATTGTAAAGCATACACGTATAAAATATTTTTAAATCATTTCATTGATAGTAAAGGTAAGGCAGTTTACAGTAATTTACATTAACTATTTGCATTTTGAGCATGTTCCCATCTTTCTTTATAGGTCCATTTTTCAGTATACATGTGTCTTGCCCTTTAATAGTGTCTAATTACTTTGCAAGGGACAGTTAACCTCTGGGGCTCACTTGCTGTTTAACACAGACCATGACAAGTCAGATATGTATTTTTGCAGGACTAGAGTTATAACTCTCTTCTTGTCCAGTTTAATTTTCTGAGAACCAGCTAAATAGGGAATCCCAAGAACACTTGGATTCACAACCAATATAATTATACCTTTAACTAACATGCTAGCAGTAAGTACACAATCTAATCCTGTTATGTGCCTTGACCCATTAAAGGGTAGGACTGTCACATCATTAATTTCAATTTTTTAACTTTGAGAATACATTTTTAAGGACAAGTACTATTAACAATTATCACGGGTGTGCAATGAATCATCCCTTTGCCCACAACAGGCCTAGTTTGCTCAGTACAATTGCACTACTTACACTTTTAAAGTAGTTTTGTAAAAGAGCTCAGATTTTCTTCACATTCTTCTATCTCTGTCTCACAACTGCTCAAATATATATATATTCCTTTTCAGAATTAGGTGATCACATGCACAACAGAAAAGGTTGAGGGGACCCATCTGACCTTACTTGAGTTTTGCTATCTAAAAGTTTAGCACCTTATTTAGGTTAATATAAATTCCCTTTCTGGTCAATAAAGAAATAGATTCATATATTCTTCTCTCAGACAGGTAGGTGGGGTCAATTACACTATGAAGACTTTTTTCTCTTCCCTTTAACTGTGGAAGGAATATAGTTTGCTAGGCTGGCCTAGCAAACTATATGTTTTGAACAGTTAACATTAAGCAAAATGAATTTCACTCCAAGCTGTTTGTCAGGAAGGAGCATGCCATAGTCCCTTATTTTGTTCAGAATGCTGAAATAATTGACAATGTTATTTTCGGCATGATGCATTATGAACTTTTTTATATGTGTCCCTCTAATGATGGTATTGCAGTGGTAAAAGACTCAGACCAAAGAGGAATGGATTTGAACACTTAATGGTGGTATGCAGCAAAGCAAATATAATGAGGATGACTATCTCTGCTAGTGGATACTTCTGCACAAAAGAAAGTAATGGATTATTCTTAAAAATGAACAGATCCAAGTAGGAGAAAAAAAGAAATAAGGGCAGATTGTAATGATTGTGAGAATTTATTCTTCAATTAAAGGTAGAAAAATACATAGGTTTTACCTACTATTAATTTTCCAGATAGCAAGCGTCATCTCTTAAAGATTCACATGTCTTAATGTCTTAAGAGATACCATCTGAAAAAACTGAAATACACTTAAAAGCTCCAGCAGGAATAGCTGTCACTGTTTCCCATACAGGTCAAAACCCATTAGGTGGATGGGATCTTCAACATTAGGCAACATCTATCTTTTGCTCATCATGTTAACACAAGTCAAATATCTTTTTCTTTAGTGGCTGCATCTGAATATTTGTGCCATTTTTTGGAACATTAAATTCACTGCTGCTGCTGTATGTTCCACAGAGCTGCCTATTTACTCTACTGTTTCCTTCCTTCTTTGTAAATATTCCAATTAGTGATTCCTAAGGCTGTAGGATGTGTCTCATCAACTGGTGAAAGTAGGATAATATCTCTTCTGTGAGCAGCTACACAGTAAGGGTTTGCTAATTCTGGCTCTGACTGCTGTAGTCACATCTACAATGTGTCAGCCATGATGACATTTTAATTCAGAAAGCAACATATGTTTCCTTCTCATTTATTGCAATCACTTGCAAAGTACTTACAATGAAAACATAAAAACCATGCAATGATTCAAAATGTATTTAGTTTAGCCTCTGTGTATATGCTAGATGTTCTTTGATAGTACAAGCTAATTAGCCTGTAAAGTAGTTGGTTCTGTATAAAATGAGAAAGAACCAAAATTCCAAAGTCTTGGGTGTAAATTATGTAGCTATTCTGACTACAGGATATGTGCTTATATTCATTTTGTGCCTGTACAGTTCTGTATAGCAACACGAAATATCCAAGTTCCTCCAAAAAGTGGTTATTCTTACCATACACGCTAAATAGTAAAAACAATGATAGTTTCCTTTAAAAGTTCTGTTATTTGCATTTTTGCCTTTTCTGAAAGATACCACCATCACAGACTACTGGAAATGGGGAATATAAACGGGTGGTAGTATATTTTTATGTTTTCCAGCATTCCTCCCTAGGATGAATCTCACTCACTGGAGGAGTGAGATACAGTGCTAGATAGATCTTAGCTGTCAAACCTAGTATCACCTAGTATCTGGTTTTGGTAAGGATAATTGTTTTAGTGTGTGTAAAGGATTCTTTACTTGGTAGTTTAGTAGATAATTTTTTACTTAGTGTCAAAATAACAGACTCTTCAGGAAAGGGTTGTCCAGGAAGATAAGCTTCTTGCATGCACATCCCGAAAACCCTAAATGTGCTATGTAAGAATAGTTGGGGTGTGGTGCGGGGGATAACAATATGCTCTATGAGTTTTATGATTTCTTAGAGGCTCACTTTGGCTTTCATTAAATAGAAAAATTGGTTCACATTATACTTTTCCATCAGGAATGTGACCTGTAATATGTTCCTGAAGTTAGTGATCATGCAAGTCTTACTTTTGTGGTTGTAAGTCAGTGGTAACCTAGAAAATAGTGATGAGGTTTCATCCTGATCTTACAATCCTTTTACTTGTAGAATTCGAACGGAAAAGGTACAAGGAAAACATTTTTCTACAGTGGAGCCTTCTAATGCTTAATTTTAAAATAGTCCTTCCTTTCCTAATATTTTTCCTCACATTAGACAAAGCAAAGTAATCTTTTCTTGGCTGAGGGATCCAGCACCATAAAGGATTCGCTACCAAAAAAAAAAAAAAAAAAAAAAGAAGAAAAGGAAAAGACAAAGGGGAATGAGGATAAGAAATAAATATGAGGAAGAGACCAGGACCAAGTGATGGGATAGCTTGCAGGAAGCAGTAGCTTGGAGGAGAGTTATAGAATCATAGAATGTCCTGAGTTGGAAGGGACCCACAAGGATCATTGACTCCAGCTCCTCTCCCTGCACGTGACAACCCCACAGTTCACACCATGTGTCTGAGGGTGTTGTCCAGTCTCTTCTTTAACACTGTCAGGCTGTGACACCTCCCTGGGGAGCCTGTTCCAGTGCTCCACCACCCTCTGGGTGAAGAACCTTTTCCTAATGTCCAACCTAAACCTCCCCAGCACATTTTCCTGCCATTCCCTTGGGTTCTGTCATTGGTCACCAGAGAAAAGAGATCAACACCTGCCCTCCTCTTCCCCTTGTGAGGAAGCCATTGACCACAATGTGACTTTGGAAAGCTCAGGGCTGTTCCCTTGGGCATGAGGACCACAGCATGGTGGGGGCTGAGACCCTCCTGCAGCCCAGGCACCCCAGCAGCTGGATTTTCCTCTTGTGGGAGAGAAGCTTCAGGCAGGCAGGCAAGAACTTTGTCACTGTGTGTGCACTAACCTTGTGCTATGAACAATAACGAAATGGTGGACTTAAATCCAGAAAAAAACACATAACCTCCAGAGACAGAGGCACATCTACACCAGATGATGCAAAAAGTATATTTCGTTGCTGGTTCCAAGGTTTTCTGATTTGTACACTCACTGATTCTCATCTGTTTGTTAAAAAAAATTACATGCTATAGCTGAATATCAGGTATAGTTTTCAATACCATGGTGTAGAACAGTAGCTCTTAAAACATCACAGTGTGATTCCAGCAGATTTCCAGTAGTTTAAATTGGTATTGTATAATTAATCAGTTTACATGAACTGTTGCAGTTGTAGCTTTCCTCGGGACTCTTAATAGGTAATCATGTAGCCAAGTTTCGGATCTGAATTTGAGTACATATTTTTTTCTTTTTCGTAGCAATAATTCAGAAAAGGCTAAAGAAGGAAAAGAAGGCAAAGAGGAAATTGCAGGAAGCACTTGAATTTGAGACTAAACGACGGGAGCAAGCCGAACAGACACTGAAACAGGCAGCTTCAACAGATAGTCTCAGAGTCCTAAATGGTAAGAAACCAGTTTTTTGCCTCTGTGTCATTAACTTCCATTTAAGTGCCAGAAGAAGCTTGTTATATTGAATATTTATAACATGATGGGAGAAAAAAAAATCTCTTTTCTTTCGTGCATTCCAGTGGTGCCTTTCTCTTTATTGTTTTTTATTGTTGTTGGTTTTGTAGGGTTTTTTTTTGTTTGGTTTGGTTTGTTTTTTTGTTTGTTTGTTTGTTTTTACTTTATATAGTATGTGCAAATAAACTCACTGGAGAGAATGTTCAAACTAGGACAATTTTATATTATTAACTTGAGAAGTCAATTTTTTTTCTTCTTTTTCTCCTCCCTCCCTTTATGCTTGGAAAATCTATTGCTCATTAATCTTCCTAGTCTAACAAAAAATTGTCCTGGCCTCCAGTCATTGTTCAACATTAAAAAAACTGACAAAGGTTGATTGTATTGTAATTCAGCATTGGAGTAACAGGTTGTAAAAAGGGCTATAAGAATCAAATGAAATATGTGTCAGTCTTACCTTTCTGTGTTTCTAGACTCTCTGACCCCAGAGATAGAAGCTGACCGCAGCGGGGGCAGAACAGATGCTGAAAGGACAATACAAGGTAGGAATTTGCAAAAGGCTATAAATCTAGATCTTGCTATATGAGTTTTTCCTCAGCTTTAGACTGCTATTCAAGCATGTAGCCTACCATCTGGGCCACATCAAAACAAGTTCAAACAAGGTCAAGTTCATCTTGCTTGTTTATAAGAGAGAATACATTCTGTGCTGATAGATTTTCTTTAAATTAATAGGTCATTTCTGTTTATACAGAGCAATTAAAGTAGAATAATTAATTTGAAACAATATTGGGTTGAATCTCAGACATGCTGAATGCAGTTTTTTGAATATATATAGTTAGATTTGAGATAACAATGTTTTTAAAGGTATATTTGAAACATTTTGAGCCTTTTAACTATACAAATGGCTAAACCTAATGGGTAACATTCAAGGCATGATGAGAATTTCATAGCTAATATTCAGTGGCAGTTACTGAAAGGTATGTTTCAATAAGCTACTTCAAGCATTAACGATAAATAATCTGTTTATTCCCTTCTTGGATTTTTCATTTACCATATCCCATTATTTACATTTTAATAAAACAAATCTGCTGAGTAAATTTATATATGAAATACTAAAGAGAGCCATATTACTTCCCCTGTGAATCTAAATATATATATATATATGTGTGTGTGTGTGTGTATATATATATATATATATATATTGCAAACACCAAGACATTAGTAAATAGCAAGTTTTTAAGGTGGTATTTATGTTATAATATCTTCTCCAGTCAACAGGCTAAATCTACCTACATGAATATTAAACAGTAAAAATAGCATTTGTTTTCAATTGTAAATGAAGGTGCATTTTTCAGAGGCAAGCCTAAAATGATTAGCTGCAGTAATCACTCTCAATTGCCTTTATTTTGCATTTCGAAGTCAATCATCTTAACAGTATCATTTGACATCTTCTATGTGTTATTTAATCACTTCTTCTAACTCCTTAAGAGTTGTTACTGGTGTTCCACAAGGAGGCTGTAACAACAGAATTAAAAGTTAACAAGCTTTTAATGTATTGAGCATATAAACAAATACGAAAGAGGCAATAAGTTCTTATGCAGGACAGACACATGTATATAAACAAAAACATTTAGATTTAAAGCAAGTTATGTCTGCAAAGTCAATAACTCAGAAGCTGGAGTATGCCAGATTAAACGTTGCCTGGGAAATGGGTACATGTTATGAGGTTTGTTTTTCCCGAATCCTACTTTGCTTCCCATAAAATGTATGCCTTATTCAAAGCACCATTTGATGTAATTCATTCAGTAAGAATCCAGTCATTATGTTGTTTTGTTATAATCCAGTCATTTGGGGTTTTTTTTTGGTGCAAAGGTAGGCTTCTAATTTCTTGGCAGACCTATTGCACTATTCTATTAGACTAGTCACTGCAGTATCTGAGCTCTCTGCAAATATTAATTACTTTGTCTTCAGAACATTCCTGCAAGGATATGAAGTTTGGAGTATTCCCATTCGAAAGCTGGGAACTAGAGTCACAGAAAGATTAAGGTGACAAATTGCTTAACTTTCAATTAGCAAGGATGTGTTTTTTTCAGGATACTTTGCATTGTTGGCAAGTGCATTCAATGCATTTAAAGTCATTGTTCCTGTTGAATTCAGTTTTGTTTACGGGCTGAAATACCAAGCTGGACATTTATAAAATGAGCAACACATAATTACTGAGTATTTTAGAAGTACATATTCGAAAGGATTTATCCCAAACTACATAGCAAGAGCACTTCACCTTTTTAACCACGATTATCCATTCATTTCCATCTATGCTCTGCCTCCTTATGCTCATTTCATATATTTGCATTTCTGCGACAAATGAAATCAAAGAAGCAACACTATCAGTAATGATGACCTTTCCTTGGTTCATCTGTCCAAGGTGGTACAAGGGGAAAAAAACCACCAACAAAACCCACAGACGATTGTTTAATTAAAGACTGGACCATAATATATTCTGATTGTGATATTGGATCACATTGCAAAGGCAACCTTAATTCTGACATTTCCTGTCTCTACTTTGCAGTCTTAACATATAATTAAGATAAGGGTTTTTTTTTTTAAAGAAAAGGGAAAAGGAAAAAAGAAGCAAGAAAGAGTTGCAATTTCTTATCATTTAATATATTCAGCTTAATTGTCACAAAACAGTTCAGAACTTTTAGATCTACCACCATATGTAACCGTACAACACAAATGTAACTGTAGGAGCTTATTGTCTTTGTGGATCAGCTCTTACAGGCTGAGGTGTTTCAGAAATAGTTCAAGAAATAGTTAATGGCAGACAAGTAATGCTGAATGTCAGGACTGTTTGTGTTCACTTCCAATATTGGAAAGAGGATTCCCTTTCACCATAAACTCCCTTTTCTTTGTGTCCCCCTTAGCATATATCCTTCCATCTCTGTGTTCCAGGTCTTCCTGGTTTCTTCTTCCTCACTCCAATTCCACATTTTGTCAATGGCTAACCTCACTCTTTCCTTGCTATACATTACATTGCATTTATTTTTCCTTAACTCCACATTCCCCCAGCCTTCCCTTTGGAACTCATTTTGATGCCACCCTGATTAATTCCTTAATTACAAGCTCTTTCTCTTCTCAGTTTCCCCCAACCTCCTATCTCTGTCTGACCCTTCCTGTTGCGTCCTCCTCTGGTCCAGCCATTTCCACAGCTGCACTGAGGGTCCCCGTGACCCCTCTCCTGTTGAGTACCACATCTCCCTCTGTGTTCTCTGCTTCCCCTCGTCTCCTCATTGAGCTCCCTGCTGCTTTCAGTACACATTCTGTTTCTTCTATGTCTGTCTGGATATCAGGGAGGGAAGCACTGAGAGAAAAGCAAAGACAATTTCTCTGTCCTTATCTCAATATTTAGCGTGGCAATTGTTTGCAGGAATGAGGAGGGAGAGTTGCACGTAAAGAACTGCTTCATTCCTGCAGCAGCGGGATAAAACATGCTCAGCACAGATGGGATCCTCAGAGAATTTAGCTGCAAAACTCCACACAAGCTTTCCAGTGGGTGAAACTGGGATTTTTCCAACGCGTTTTTTTGAAATTTCATTCAGGCAACAAAGACCATGTTTTTTTTCCAGTTTTGCAAGATTTCAGTTACGTCCTTACATTGCATCTGTAAAATATATTTTGTGTACTCTAGTATGCAGTGTAGAAGAATTATGATACAGAATATACAATATATTCCATAATAAAGAATATAATGCTATCTCTTTAGTGTTTCAGGTTCTGGGAAAAAAATACTTACTAGGGAAATACTTATGCCTTTCTTATTCCTCTCAAAAATATAGCGGTATCTTGGTATCAAAGCATGTCTGGGGTAATAGTCTCGTTATTGATAATCATTAATTTTTTTTCAACTTACTCTGTTAGCATGCTGTGCACTTCTATAACTAAGCAAACACAAGTAGGAAACCTGCGGCATTCTGTGGGCAAGTCAAATAACTGAAATACTAAGTGTAATTTCAGCATTTAAGAAAATACTACACAAGGAAATAATAATTAATAGTAAAGATATTATCTATTATAGATAAAAGGATACTTGTCAACTTGAAGTGATATTTAATGCTGATATTTTTAACTGTACTTTTGTGAATAAGGAATAGGGCTAATTTAAGTGTAAAGATAATTGCATTTGTCAATAAGTGGGCCATGTTCTGTTCTATTTCTCGTCATGTAGCACTCATTCAGATTCACTTTTAGTTAATGTAATCTTTTGTAAAATTGGAGAGATAATAAAAAGAAATTTGAATATGAGACTATAAAAAGAATCAGCAGTGGATATTTTAGGGTCGGATTTTTCTAATACTGGGTAGATAAGAGTTTGCTAGAATATCTATAAAATACTAACAAATAATCATTAAAAAATAACCCAAATGTGGGTCTCATATTACTTGCGTATTTTTTAATAGATACAAACAGATACTAAGTTATTAGGAACTGGTGTAGACACTGGTTTTAAATGTTTTCTTTCTTGCTTCTGTTTAAAAAAATAATAAAGCAGATTATCCTCTTCTCCATACATATTGTAGGTTCACTAGATGCCTATGCCTAGCTCCCAATCCGGTTTCCCAAGACCCCCTCATCCCACACAAAAAGGTACCATACAAAGATAATGTTTGACTTTTATATACTGTTTTGTTACCAGACCTCTTACTAAGGACTAGAACAATGACATTTACTGCCGCTCTTACTTTCTTATTATCATTGACCTTTTCTTCGCCATCTGGTTACTTACCATGTGTTTGTCTGCCTACATTATTTTTTCTTTTCCTCTTTAAATCCCACATTCCTGATTTTCTGTCTCCCAGTAGCTTCCCTCCCAAGTCCTGCACATTTATCTTCATTCCATTTAATCACCACTCCCTTTACGCATTTTCTAAACTCATCTAAACATTTTCTGTTTCTGCACTGTCTTCCACATTCACCATTCTTTTCATATGGTGTCCTTGTCATGTCTTCTGCTTGCCAAATCACTCCCAAATTGTTTTGTGCTTTCCTCCGTAAGCTATCCTGATAAGAACAGGAAGCTTAACCCAGTTTTCTCTCAGGCTGCTTTTTGTTTGTCTTCTCCCTTTCTTTCCTATTTTCTAGCAATTGCCTCAGCCTATATCTTTTCTACTTTCTTCCAATTCATCTCCAACTTCTACATGCCATCATCCCAGCTTCTTCTGAAAGCAGCTCCATCATTTTCTGCTAGCAGTCTTTTCACCCTGTTCAGTTCCCATGAATTCTCAGGCCTATCATTTTTTTTTCCCCAAAGTCTGTGTGTGTTCCAAACGCTTTGCACTTTGCCTGTTTTCAAAGTTTTCCTGTCTTACTCATTTTTTTCAGTCAATTTTTCCTTAACTACGCATTCTACTCTAGCGCGAATTTTGTTCCTTTTTGTCTGTCAATCAAAATTTCATACCTCAGTTCCTTATTCTGCTGCAAATATTTTCTTTGCCTTCTAGCACATTATCAGCCTTTCTCCAAATGAGTCTGTTATCTTACTCTCCCTGTCCCTTAGCAAAATGAACTTATGATTTCTAAACTCTTTCTCGCTGACTGATTTTTCTTGCCTTTTTCTAGTTCATCACCTCTTCTGTAGGCTCATATTAACAGCGCAGTTAAGTGCAATGCTAAGTGGTCTCAGCTTATGCTTTCCTGATGTAAGAAAAAGGAGCCACTCAACTACCATGCATATAAAAGCTTCCAGGGCCATTTATTTTTTTTCCCTACCAGAAAGGACAAGGCAGGAAATGGAGATGTTGGGCAGATGCAGGAATAGAGAAAGCAAGCAAGTGCAACTCAACACACTGACTGCTTAGTCCTGTCTGAAGTTACTTGTAAGGCCTTTGAAGGCTACTGAGGAAAAGTGAGAAAGAAATTATGATTTAACTTTGCCCATACCAAGAACCTAATGTGTGCATTTTGCTGCCTAGGTACTAGGGGAAAGTTGCCCTGCAGCTGCCCTCCACATCAATAAAAATCGCTTGGATACAACTTCAGTCATTTGCCTGAAAACCTAACCTAAATTGTATTCTGTGTTGGTTTGCAACTTTGTTAACCTATTCTTCAACAAGAAAAATCAGTGTAATAATCTGAGCAAACGATAGTCCTTGATTCTTTTTTGCTATATTTGTGTTTGAAAGATAGCTATCTGAAGGACTTCCACATTGAAAAGAACTTTTGGTGGTTCTGTGAAGCTCGTGCATACAGTTCCATTTCTGATTTATAAATCTTGGACAAAAGCATGTGAAATTGTGTGATGATATTTCTTATGAGATCAAAAACTTTATTGGAAAAGGCCATTATCAAGGCTGTAAAGTCAAGCATTCCAAAATGAGGAAATGGTAGAATTAAGGTTGTCTTCCGCACCTTTGTTCAACCGTCTTTGTGTATGCATCATGATATAATCTTTAATTATATGATTAGATACTGTATTTTTCACAGTACCCTGTCTCATTCAGTGCAGGGGACAAGGAGGTAGTTGAATAAGTGGATATCTATCCAATATTTTCTTTATCTTCAGTGCTCAGTGTGGATTCTCATGCTTTATATAATACCTGGTTTATATATAATACTTTCATCATTAGACATCATGCTTTACAGAAGAGGTATGAATGATTATCTCAATTTCTTTCATATGTTAAATCTTAATTTTGGCATTTCCTAACAGTTGAGTGTTTTGCTTCCCCATTTGAGTGATGTCCTTATGCTGTAGGTAACCATATCATGGGGTTTTCTTTTAACAACTAAACTACACACTCAGAAGTTGAGCTGTGAGATGACCTCTGACAACCTTATAGACTTGAATTTTTAGATTCACAGTGATAAAGCTAACAAAGTGACCAATGAACGGTAGTATCGTATGAGAAGTGTGGTCTAAGGAATGACCATTATGCCATGAGTGTTTTACAGATACTTGTTGAGATAAAAAAAATCTGGGGATATATTTCATGCTCTTGGGCACTGAATCTCCCTGTAATTTTTCGTGCAACTTCTAAGTGTCTCCATCAACGTTTCTTCCTCATCTCTGGCCTTTGTATCAGTCTTGATGTCCATTTCCAAATTTTAGAATCTCTTTTTTGTCTCTCTTTTGTCTTACTTTTCAATGCAAGTTTCTACTTGTATCCAGTCGGAATTCCAGCCTCTAGTTTTAACTATTTACACCTAATATCCATGTTAATCAAGATCCAGACATCCCCAGATACTGGCTCATAACACTCTATCCATATGTCACATCTCCAGTTACTTGTCAAGATTTCTCCCTCTAAGCGATTTATCTTCTGATGCCTTTACCTGACTTTCTTCCCCTGTTTTCTGTCCCCCATCTTTCCACCTCAACCACCGAGTCCTGTTCTTGTCTAGTCAGTCCAAGTCACTTGGTCCTCCAACTTTCAGTCCCAGTTGCTGTCAGCCAACCATTTCTTATTGCTAGCTCCCTTTCAGTGTCTTCCTGTGCCCTGGTTTCTGTGTTTCTATCTGTGTGTTTAACCAGTCTCAGTCACACCCCCCAGTCACATTTCCTATCTTTATTTCCAATTCCAACTGCATCAGACTTCTTGCCCTAAGTTCTCTAAATTTCAAGTTTTATATGAGTTTGTGTTTGTAGACTTAGATTACTGTTGATTGCTAATCATAGATAGGACACATTTTCAGTGCAAGTCTACTTTCAAATTAACTAATGAATTTTTAAAAATAGTTTTCAATATCCTCAAATGACATCTTTTTTTTTTTTTTTTTTTTTTTTACTGGGGACATCAGTTCTCTGTGCAGCACATTGAACAAAATGCCTTTTCTTTAGTCTTTCCAGCATTTATTTTGTCCATGATATTTACTGTTATGACCAACTTGAAGTCCATTTTGTTTATTATCCTTCCATAAACTTCCTTCAATAATTGCATCTTTTTTCTAGGGCTTCTATCTCCTACCTTTGCATTTCTGTCTTTTCCTCTCTGTGTCCCCCTTCCTCTTAATCAAAAATAATTCCATTTGCTCCCATCACTCTTCAAAGATGAGGTTATCTATCCGTATAATGCTATGTAAACCAATGGTCATATATTCTCTACAGTACTGAGTAAACTGAAGAAAAGCACCTGATGCTTTATATATTCTACTGAGTTTTTTCTTGCCTTTTCTCCCATTAAAACATCTTAGAAATGTTGATATGTATCAACCTGTAAATTCTGCATTTTTATTCAATTGACACTTGCTCATCAGTTATTCCATTTTTATTGCCACTTAGTAAGTACTATGGATTTGTTGTTACTCATTTATATTGCATAGGACTTCTTGCAGGAAGGTGCTTGGGGTTAGTATAGAGCCAGGATCCTCAAATTAATTTATCAGGTCATTTTCAGAATGAAAATACATTTTCACTTTCCCATATGACATTCCTTCTTGCTGCCCCATTTCAACACTGTTCCAGCTTCCCATGTATTATTGCTTTCCCATTTTCCTTCTGCTTCTGTATCAACCCACCCCCCTTGACAAATATTACTTCTGAATATCCCAGGTTCTTCTTATTAGGCCACTTCTTCCACCTGCGAGGCAATGTGTGCATTTATGATCTGGAGCTATGTGTCTGCTGGTTGACCAGGTGGTCGACTAGGAGATAGAGGCATTCTGAGGGATCAGTGACAAGCTAGGAGATAAGAATTTTCTGCTGGACATCTTGTTGCTGCCTCTTGGCAGCTGGGCAAATCAAACAGTACATGATGCTTCTCAGCAGCTGATGGGCCAAACAAATGGTTTTTCAAGCTGCAAGAGACCCACGGCCCACCTGTTGTGTGGGTCTGTTGTAAAGGTTGAACATTTCAGCAGGGAAAAGAAGTCAGAAGCTGGAAACAAAGCTGTCAGAAGCCTGGAAGGCAAAGGGGTTTTTTTTCTAGATATATTGAATAACTGCCCAAGGAAACATCTGCTACTTAGCTACGCTGTTTATGGAAACAAACAGCTGACTATTCTAGACCTACAGAAATACAAAAAGGTTCTGTGAAGCAGCAAGGACAAAACAGTGGACTGTGTTTTGTGGGAATGAACTTTTCCATGATTTTTAGGCCACTTAGCCTGCTTATTCCATTAGGACAGATTAAAAAAAAAAAACAAGAAAAAAACAAACCCAAAACCAAACCGAACAAATAAAACCCAACCAACCAAAAAAGAAAACACAAAAAACCCACAACCAAGAAACAAAGAAAACCCACACAACCTGCCCCCCCCCCAATAATTTTAATCTAATTTTTCAAGAAAAGGTCTTTTTTTCAGCTTAGTAGTCAACAGTTGGGTCTGTCCACCTTTGTGAAATACCATGTCTTGTGAGACTGTGTCTTTCAGCAATCTGACAGATAGATGTTGTATTTTTCTTTTTACCTGTCTGATTATCAGATTTCTTCCTGAAGTTTTCTGTTTTTAACAGTTCTGAAGTTCAGTCAGACAACTAGTTTCATTCTCTATAGCTTTATGACCATGAGCTAGCACTGTGCCCTTGTGGCCAGGAAGGCCAGTGGCATCCTGGGGTGTATTAGAAGGGGGGTGGTTAGTAGGTCGAGAGAGGTTCTCCTTCCCCTCTACTCTGCCCTGGTGAGACCACACATGGAATGTGTCCAGTTCTGGGCCCCTCAGTTCAAGGACAGGGAACTGCTGGAGAGAGTCCAGCGCAGGGCAACAAAGATGATTAAGGGAGTGGAGCATCTCCCATAGGAGGAAAGGCTGAGGGAGCTGGGGCTCTTTAGCTTGGAGAAGAGGAGATTGAGGGGTGACCTTATTAATGTTTACAAATATATAAAGGGTGAGTGTCACAAGGATGGTGCCAGGCTCTTTTCGGTGGCAATGAACAGTAGGACAAGGGGTAATGGGTTCAAACTGGAACACAAGAGGTTCCACTTAAATTTGAGAAGAACCTTCTTCTCAGTGAGGGTGACAGAACACTGGAACAGGCTACCCAGGGGGGTTGTGGAATCTCCTTCTCTGCAGACATTCAAAACTCGCCTGGACGCCTTCCTGTGTAACTTCATCTAGGTGTTCCTGCTCCGGACGGGGGATTGGACTGGATGATCTTTTGAGGTCCCTTCCAATTCCTAACATTCTGTGATTCTGTGATTAACTGCAGACATGAGACAGGACTATCTCTGTAATGTGACTGCCCTCCTTAGGGTTATTCTAGCATCTCTAGGTAAGAGTAGTGATCTGAGCTGCCAGAAAAGTATGAAAAAGACAACAAAATGGAGCAAAGCTGTCATAGTGACCCACTCTAGGGAGTGATGTCTGCTGTCTTGTTATTGATCCTTCTCTGCATGCCAGAGTTTATCAAACAAATTGATGCATTGGTGAAAACATATGCACATATGCTGTTCAATTTTACAAGCTGAAGGGGAGTGTATTTTCTGTATTACTCTTCACTTTTGTCTTTCTTATGCTTAAAAAATTATTTTCGGACCTAGTGGTGGTGTTTAAAGGGAGGAAACTGTTAGAAGTTCAGTGTTTAACCCTCAGTGACATTTAGTGGAGCTGCTTTGCTGACTCTCTTTGGTCAGTCCACCCAATTCTATTTTGTTTTTGTTCAGTATTCCTAAAATATGTGCTGGTTAAGCATTGTTCCTATTTGCAGTAGCACATACTTATAAAGCTTCATTTTCCTTCTGATTAGTGCCTTAAACTTCAGCTGCTTTTTGACTGCAGTGTGTAACGCCTTGTATTAATGTCAGGGTCATGCACTTATTATTCATCTGTACAGTGCTATGCACTTCAATGAAATTATATATATAATAATAAATAACAACATTAATCTGTGTGCACCACCTTGAATTTCATTACTGTTGCAGAAGGTATATCTCTGAAAATAGACTCTCTAATTTTTATACCATTTAGAAAGTGCTAGGCTCTCTCCCCGTACACTAATTTAAATATTTTATTTTGTTTCCCCTGAGAAGAATAAGCCCTATTAACTTTACCAGCTCACATGTTTGAAATACATTTGTTTTACTGATTTTTTTGGCTTGGCAGACAATCCAGTATAGTTCAGATTTTAAACCTAGATTGTACATCAGACATTTATGACATCTCTTGCTAGTTTGTCTGTCTTGTACTGTTGAAATCTGAATACTCGATGAGGAAACTTGCAATAAAGATTTATTTTGCTTCATGTTTCCTTGACCATGAATAAATACTGAAATTATCTTGCAATGCATGGAAACCAAACAGTTATAAGTATGTTCCTGATCCCCCTGCCTCAGAGTCCAGCACTTTGGCAGGTTTTCTACCCAAGCTAATCAATTAAAGACAACATTGATTAACTTAAACAGAAGGTCGTATTGATTGCAGGCAGTAACCTATAAATAGACAATTGTTTCATAGTGCTCGTAGGTCACTGTTAGCTACAGCTTTAAACTTTAAGGTACATAATCCTGTTATCTATCACTCAAAAAGCAAAGGAAGGGCATAGAGTGAATAAACAGTTACAGATATGTTGCAAAGTATTCATATAGAGTCCTCTTTCCATTCAACACTTTTACATAAACTTTTTCACATTTTCTTTGAAATTGCTATCTATTGCAATTTGCATCTCATTTTATAGCTGTATATATATGGAGCTGCTGGAAATCAAATATGTTCATGGCTTTTCTACTGAGATAAATGATTAATCAATCAGAGGCTTTCTTCCAACATAGTACTTTAGTACACTTTTAAAGCAACTATGTGTAAAATTAATGACATAGCATGAACAGAGTCAAGTGGGAAAATTCAGAACAATAAGAATATTAAATAAAACACATTGTGCACCAAAGAGGCTATTAAGACTTTATATAGAATTGTTTTGACTTGTTTCATTTTCGTTCATCTCTTACTCCCCCTCTCCCCCAAGTTCATATTATTCAAAGAAGGAAGAATAGGGTGGATGAATTCTTACCTAACAGACCTTCAAGGTCACCCCAGTTGTCTTGCTACCTGAGAAGGATGCAAACCACCATCCCACCTATTTATGTTTCCAATAAGTATTCTGTTCCCTTCATCTTCTCACTCAGAAGGTAACTGAAATCTGACCAGGCTGGTAAAACACTCATTTCTAGCATAGTCTCATCAGCTGAAAAACAAATCACCATTTCCTTTCTAAAGAATGAACTAAAAGACTCTCTTCTTTAAACCAGGATAAAGAAAATGATTAAAACAATAATAGCTTCATCATTCCAATGAAATGGTGTTTCTATAGCTTACATGAAGCAGATCTAAACAAAGTGGATTTCTAGTTCATTCTCAACTGAGCTATAATCCTGTGCCTCTTTAGGTTGGTTGAGGAACCAGATCTGCTGACTGTAAGCAGTTTATCAGTATTTGCCTCTACAGCATGTAGAGAGCTGCCCCTTTTCTCCTTCTTTTTCTTTTTTTTTTTTTTTTTCTCTCAGCCATGTTTACTTCTTGGACAAAGTGTCATCACATCAGCTGTAATGTTTGTCATAAAGAAGATTGTTTCTTGGCATTGGTGTTTTAACTGCTCTAAAGATTAAAAAGTGCCTGATGTTTGTGTATCATCTCCTTATAAAAGAACTTAATCTGTCAGTATTAGTGTTGCATTCTTCTATGAAATCATTAAGACTTCATCATCAACAGACCACGAAATATTTAGTGGTTTGAGATTTTTCTAACAGTTGCGCTTGCCTTGTTGAGATGTGTTGTGTGAAGCATGAGGGACACAACTCTTACGCCAAAATAACAGTACTAATTTTCAGGTCTGCTAAAAGCACTGTGCTTTAGAGAGCTACTGCTACAAACTAGTAGCTTGTAAGTTACTTGATCCACTTAGCACACACAGGAGGAAATCTATTAAAAAAAGAGATCCATGGCTCCTTCCTGAAAAGTACTAGAGCGTGGGTAGGTGAAAAGAAACATCAAATCCAGATTAGATTTAAGACCTTGAATTTCAAGTCAATCAGATTTAAAACATTAAATATGAACAGTGGCCATCCCATTCAGCAGCCCTGGTTGACTCTCAGCCACCACCTGCATCAAAGAAAATTTCTCAGCAAGCCATGTGAGCTAATCCACCAAGTAAGGTCATAATCAATTTCCCATCTCATGCCTGCATGTCTGAAACTCTGGACAGACATTTTCAGAGAGAAGTTCAGATATTCTTATCTTGAAATTAATTCTTACACTGTTTAAAAAGTGATTTGGTTGTCCAGAAGTAGATGACTAGTGCCATTTGAGATGCTCCAGGGCATCTGAGACATCTGTATGCCATTAATCGGGCCTGTGGAAGATCCAGGCCTTTCTGGAGCAGCAGCTGGAAGCCACACAGGACATGGGAGGATGACTGAAATCATACCAGACATTGAATCAGGCTCTGTTTGCTCACTCAGAACACCTTTGGATATGTTACATTATTGACTTGGGATATACTAAATGGAAATTTATAGCTTCTTATGTATTTTGAATAAAATTATATTTATTGCTACATTAATTCCACTGTTCTAGCATTTTTAGTGTAAATACACAAATATTCATGGGATAATTTCTCTAGGTCTTACTGTCCTGTTATCTGTGAACTGGCTTGCATTTTACATAGTGTTTGACTGAGATCCAAAAATGTGAGGTGTGGAACAAAAAAGTAGGGTTTTGTTTGTTTTCTTTTTAAAAAATCCCAAGGCCACTGACTTGCGAAAAGATCTGATATTTTTTACCACATGTGACTCAGATAGCAGCCTTTTGGCCAAGTAGAGAGCTGGCCCTTGATGTGCCATCCCAGAAATTTGTTAATATGCCCTAGAGGATTCTTGTACTTTCTTTGTTCTTTGAACCATCTTTGCTTCTGCCTCTACATTCAATATGTAAATCTTTCTATAGCTGATTCCATTTTTTCAGTTAAATAAAAAAACCCTGGAATTCAATTTCAGCATGAATCTTGCAAGACAAACAGCTAAAGAAGGTCTTCAGCAGTTGGTCTTTAGCAGACATTCAACATAACTCATTTATTAAGAGTGTATGATTCTTTTGAATTGCTAGTGTAAATACGTATATCAAAACAGAAAACAAAATGAAGCATCAAGCTGAAGGAAAGCATATTTGTGCATAATAGTTATGAGAAACTGTTTAAGGACAGATTATTCATGAGAAAACACTAATTTCGTAAATCTACCAAAATTAACTAGTCAAAAAATAGGCTTTTAAATTGCTGGTATTTACTTTCAGAGGTTACTTCATCTATTACAATGTTTCTACATGAATGTAAGTTTATGGTAAACAGGTGTTTGTTTGTTTGTTTGTTTGTTTGTTTTACTGATTCGTTGGCAGTCTTGAGGTCTGTCTCAGATGAATTGTTTTGAACTATGTCAGGAATAACTGGAAAGCTAGTGGAAATGTTATCATTATAATATCTGAACTACTCTGCAATCTTGAATGGATTTAATGTTGACACCAGGACATACTCCTGTGATGCAGACCAGAGCATTTATCTTTTTATCATAGAGGGGTTAATAAGCTTGATCATGGGTATGTTGGGAATCTGTGACAGACTGAACTTAAATCTTGCAAGAAGTAAAATTTTCATTCTGCCCCTTATGTTTTTGCCCTCCCTTTTATATGTTCCTTCATGCACTCTCATTGGAAAGACATACACAAAACTAGATGGAATTTATCACTTAAATACTGGTGGTAGGATTTATGTCCCAAAACTTTATGCTAACAGAAGACGGGTACCGCATCATCTGTACTTGCTCTGTGCCTGCTCTGCGCTTGCTCAGACTGATGACTGACCTCTGTGTAATGACAAAGTGCACCTGGTGTAAATCTTTTCAAGTCTTTTCTTTCTTAGACACAGCTTCGAAAATACAACAACATATGTTGCGTAGCATTATTCAGTTATTACTTGATTTGATATGATTGCCCCTCACATAGCAAGCTGACCCTAAGTGTTCACCTTTTTTAAGAAAAGACATGACATAAACTCTTCATTTTGTTACTTGTTCATAAACATAACCAGTTCGGTTAAAATACCTTTCATAATGGCATTTAAAAGGTTTGACGCTAGAGTAAAGTAATGGGAAATTGATTATTTACTTTATACAGGTTCTGCCAGCTTCCTAACTCCAAAGCTCCATTGAGTTTCTTTCTTCAGCTTCCTGGTACACAGAGAGGCTCAACACCTGCTATACTTTTCTATTTATGGAATTGAAGATACACCAGTAACAGCTTCCTGTACTTCAGGAGCTGAAGACTACGCACGCACGCATTACTACATGCTTTTCTTTCAGTGTTTTGGTCAAAATCAAATATGTAATGTTTAATTAAACCCAAGTCATCAAATGCAAATCTGTCCCCAAGTATTAGGCTGTGGCAACAGCAAGAATTGCCAGTATTTTACATGGAAGAGTATTCAATGCATTTCTTCTATGAGTTAAACCCATTTTCCACGAGCAATGGTGCAATAGTATTCATTAAATCCTTTTCTATGATCACCCCTGCCTATATGCCATACCATGTTCTTGAAACTCCTATCCCCATTCACGATGAAGATAAAAAAAATAATTAGTAAATGAATATAGCCAAGTAATGTCATTTCCCTTAAAACTTCACACACAAATATTTTTTCACAATGAGATGATGACTATGAGATGTTAGTGACTGTGCTGGTAAATGACTTCTTCAATTCATGCAGGAAGTTATATGTATTCATGAACCCATATTCCTGATGACATTCCTGATCTCAGGTCTTGCTGTCAGACACACAAATCCAGTTTCCAAGCCTGAAGGATTGTTAGCGAGTTGATCTTGTGAACATTGCATGAGAGTCCTCTCAACTGGGGAGAGCAATAGGGGAAAAAAAGACAAGCGTGCTTATTTAGAAGCATCACTCCAATTTGAGGCATTTTGATAAGGAGTAACGCACAAGGTGAAGGGTAAGTCAAAACCTTTCAAGTACCGTGTTTCCAGTTGTTAAAAGAGAAGAGCCAGTGAAGGAATTAAAAAGGAGTGACAATTCAAAGAAGCAGACTAGGAAAATATTTTTGCCATATGAATTTGTTTATACAACTCAGACAGAAGTAAGCTTTAGTAGGTAGGGTACGAGGAGAAACAGCATATGAATTTGCAACTAGAGAGAGGGATAGGAAAAATGAGGGGAAGAGACTTTTCATGAGAAGACATTTAGACATGATGTCGTAATGAAAAGTCAGAAGTAACAAACAAACTGGATACCTTGATTTTGAACTTCACTCACAGGCAAGATGAAAAGAGTGGTTCATCATAGTGACTAAGAGAAGTAGTCGTGGGGAAGAGGAGGAGGAATCTGAATGGGTACATGATTAACAGCTCTGTTTTCCCAGCCTGAGATTGTAATAGCAGCTAAACGTTCACACAGAGAATCAGAAAAGCAAGCTTGAGGTTTTAGGTCAGACAAAAGGGAATAGACCTGGTATACAAAGGGCTGTGTCGATTGTCAACATGGATGTGGTGGCTGAATTTCTGATTGTAGATTAGATTACTCGGATATGAAGCATGGAGAGGGAGACAATGGGAGGAAGATCGCAGCCCTGAGAAACTGAAACAGAAAGTTGAGGGAGAAGCCAAAAGAACAAACTGAGAAAGAAATCAGCCATGTGGATGGTTAATAAGAAGATCCTAACAAAAAGAGAACAATGTTTGAATACCAAAAACCCTTTATCAAAGGCTAGTCTAGAAAAGTCTAGGAGGGAAGATATGAGGTGCTAGTTCTAAGATTTTGCTAGAAAGACAAAATTAAAGAGAGTCACATTAAATAATTTTGTAAAAAAGTTGACTGGCTACGGAATTGATGGTTAATGAGGGAGGTTTTTGCAACTATTACGGTCATTCATCCATGGGTTTAACTGACACATTCTTCCCAAATTAGGAGCATGGAAGTATCATATCCATGCTGTTAGAGAATAAATGATTATTCAAATAATAGGAAAGTTTCATAGCTTTTAACTTCAAGTTTAAGTCCCTCATTACATTTTCTCTTATCAGCAATTTCCCTGAAGACAGGTTTCTGTTTATACAGAATTATTACAATGTGAGTTCTAGAAATTTTCTTGGATATTTTTGCTAAACCTCTGTAGTAATTACACTTGAGAATTTTCTTAATGGTGTAGTAATCATCTGTCAAAAAATGTCAAGCTAGACATGGCCACATTTTCTCTCCCCTTGTTATATTTAAAGAGAAAATATCAGTTTCTGTCAGATGCCGTAGATTTACCACCTGACTGAAAGAAGAAATAAGTTAAATCACTGCACTTTAGTATCTGATCCCAGATAAAAAGTATGTTCACAGCAACACTTCCAAAGGGAGATGCCTTCAGTTGGAACTTGGTAAACAGCTGGAAGGCCTATCTCCTACAGGGGAAAAAAAACCAAACCTTTAATATTTTGAAGGGGACACGTAATGTTACATAAGATTTAATTCTGCAACAAGCTAAGAAATTTAGAGTATAAGTGAGCAAATGCTCTTAGCAGCCTTCTAGGGACCTGTTTTGTGAAGAGTATCAACTAGTGATTTTCACTGCTTGTAGAAAACCTGGTTTGTACTGGTGTATTAAGAATGAGAGCATCTGAAAATCTTCCTCTATAGACTTAGTCAAATGCATGCATGTGTATTCACATTATGGAAGCAGAACAGTTGTTTTATGTTCTCGGGTTTGGAGGGGATGTCATAAACTCTTTTAATAGAGCAATGTTTTCCTGTGAGTAGCTTAAACTACAGAATAAACATATTATACATTGTGTATCGTATATCAGAAAATATGATGTAAATGAACAATATTGACATCAAAGTTTCAATTTAGGAATCTGAGTGTATTGTTGTGGAAAGCCTAGTCAGTTATATTTATAGTTTCATATTTTTACAGGAAGAAAACAGTGTAGAAATCCTGGGATCCCTCATGCTTCGTGCAAGTGCAGTAGGTTCTAGATAACAGGATCAGGTCCACAATTTGCACTTCTTAAAACCGACAACAAAATCTAAAAATAAATGCCACCACCATACAAACTACAAAGTGAAAAAATGCTCTATCTTGCATTTTTCTACCTCCTGTGGCTAGGGACAGAATGCAGACATGCCACAATAATGTTTTTTATTTCTACTGTTCAAACCATATTAATGAGAACATCATTTTGGAGAACTAATTATTTCTATTTGTCTTGTGTCACACTTTCTAATTCCCCTATATTAGCACAGCCAAAGCAAATTAATTGCTTTTCCAGCAGTTGAACCTTGTCCAAGAATGAGCTCACATTCCCTTCCAGTTTTGCAGTTTCTAGGAGTGCATTGTGTCAAAAATTTCTCTTGATACTAAACATAGCCCAGAGAATATCTTTACAGATTTCTGTTGCTGCTCACTTGATGAAATTTATAAGTTTAAGTGACCCACTAGGAAAGATAAAGTTCTTAGCTGCAAGATTATACATCAAAACAGTTAAAGTGAAATTAAAATTAAATGAATGAATCTCACTGAAGCAAAAAAAGCAGTAATTAATGGTTCCCTTAATTGTCTTCATAAAATATTTGCATGGGTCTAATTTGCATAATTTGCATGTATTAATTAATCTTTCAAAGGAATTTTGTGCTGAGAGAAGCCAAAAAATCTCTTTGTTTTATTTAACATCTAATGAAATATTTATCTTCGTTAATGAACTTCTCATCTTCATTAAAATAAAAATTGCACAAGTTTGTATGTTTTAAATGTTTTTATAATTGAAGTATACAAAAAAAATCTCTTCAGACCTACAGTATTCGAAAAACAAACACATTATTGCACATTCTGTGTCGTTTTGACTATAGCAACGTTTAAAATTTGACAATCCCGGTTCAGTCTACCAAAAGTTTTTGAGCGGTTTTAAATTACTTCAATTTCATGTTAATTGATTATTTTTTTATTTTAATTTGACAAGTAGGGATGACAAGGTAAACATTTAGGTGGTTTTGTTATTGTCAACCTGTGATAAATAACATCTTTTATTGAACAGATAGATAGCATGTATAGAAAAAAAGACTAACATTGCACATTAAAATCTAAAATACTGCAGGAGTTTGTACATGATAGGAGTTAGTTTATACTCTACTAGACTAACAGTTGAAGAAAAATAGTGTATGAGTTATTGCCTGACATTTAATGGTTGAACCTGGAGTAAGACCGATGATGGTAACAGTTATAAAAGACGGTAGTGGCAACGGATGTAGTTAAATGACAGGTTGTGGTGATCAGGAACTTAGACATTATCTAAAATAACTAGACATCCAGAATGAAAATATGAAGTACAAAAAAAAATCAATGTTAAAGTTTTATGCAAAATTTGAATATGGAAGTGTGAGGACATGAAATGAAGTACTTTGCAGAAAGGTATTTCTGTAAAAAGAATAAGTCTAAGAGGACAATGATTAGTTTTTCGGGGACAAAGGTGAAGGCTATTACTTAAAAATGGGACCACCTAGAATCCCAAGGTAATGCATCAGCTACTTAATATTGTTGGAAGTAGTGCCTGTGGAGAAAGAACTGTATGGTTAAAATAAAGTAGCTCCTATACAGAAGGTTAACACTGTGCACAGTAAGATTTCTGAAATGGAGTTTCGTTTTTTTCAAGGATAAGTACAATATCATTGGAATAATGAAAGTATACTTGAAATAGGGAAATGATTGGGGATTTAGAATACAAAGAAATTATATTTGCACAATGAAACAGCACGATGGGATTTGTACTCATTTTCAATACACCTGCATATGCTTAAGTCCTTGCACAAAGAGTTTATAAACACGTCAGTGTGTTCAAATTCATTTTAGACACGCAGTACCTTGGAAGGCCAGCCCTGCAGAGTTAGAAAAGTAGGAGCTGTTTAAGAGTGCTTTAAAGATACAGCACTCATTGTATGAAAGAATTTAAGAAATGAGAGGTTTAAGCTATTGAGATTATATACAGAGTCATGTCGTCTTTACTATATTATCCTATAATTTTTTCAACTGAGAAGATATAAAGGAACTTTGCTAATACCATAGTGGCAGCATAGATATTGCTGTGTATTATGAAGGTGTGGAACTTGTGGAATAGCTGCTGAGGCAATGTAATTATCTATAAAATACCCAAGCAGTATCAGTGGGAGGGATATGTCTCACTTTACACATTTGTGGGGTAGATGTCTTTGTCTGAGCTATTTGGCTGAACTCCTGTTAAAGTCGATGAAGAGTAATAGACACATCTCTGCCTTTGAAGAAAATGAATCATACCTTCCAAGTTTCTTCATTGATTATAAAGGGAGTCTACAAAACTGGCTCATACACCTCTATCTGCAGTGTAGGTGTCTGAAGTTAATGTGATGAATCTCATCTGTTGTGTATTTTCGTTTTTGCTTGCCTCAGAATTCCAGCATCACTTGTGACAGTAAACAGACTATGAACAGCTGCATTTCAGTCACTTCTTGTACCTGCTGATGTTGGAAATGAGTAATTGTGCATCACTTATGGAAAAACATCCACGCCCAACAATTCCTTTTCTACTTGATATAATTCTGTTGTGTTTCCATACCGTGCAGTTCTGAAAGTTGCATAAAGTATGACCGTCAAATGTAGAAAGGATAACTTGAATTCTGCATTAATCCTGAACTCCTCAGCATTTATTTCAATTGGATGCTACGTGTGAGGCACAAGGCATGAAACAACAGTCTAAAGAAGCATTCCAAAAACTCTAAAATAAGAACAGAAGTGGATATAAACTGAAAGGTAGAAAAAGAGGTAGATAATGTATCACAGAACTTTGGAAGGGGAAATGGTATCATATTACTAATATAATAGCATTGTATTATTGTTACTGCATTACTAGATCATTACTAATTTGTAAAGGACACCTAGTAAATGTTTCTCCATTGTAGTTTTGCTTGCAAACAAGACATGGGCTGAAATTAACCTGACAACCAGAAAAGTGTATAATGTAGGCATCTACATCTATACTTGTCACCCTCGACCCTCTGTGGAGGGAGTGAAGAGAAACATCTACAATACCATTCATCACTTCAGAAAGTAGGTGTCTATATTTCTCCTCCGTCTATGGAAGGAGCATAACCAGAGTACCCTGGTGTAGACGTCTACAAAGAAATTTACTAAACTCAAGTAAACTCAATCACATTCCAGAATTGCCAAATTTCTGGAGGTGAAAAGGTTATTTTATTTTATTTTATTTTATTTTTCATTTTTTATGGATATTATTTTTACAGCTGGGGTTGAAATTTTACTCCAAGATAGTCTAATTGCAAAGGATAAATGTAGCATGTGGTACAGTCACAGGAAGTACATGCTAAGGAGTCATTGTCTTTGCACATTTCATATTTTGCAGCAAAGAATTAAGTTGATAGTATCAATTTCACAATCAAAATGGTAGCATTTCTTTGGGTTGCTTATATGCTTTAGGTCTGATGTTTTGCTGTTGAGTGATATGGTAAAGGAATAACTCATTTTCATGCTTCAGTGCATTTTCAACCCATGCCTTAAGCCAGAACCCAATCTCTATGCATCCTTTATCTGCTGATCTCTTGATGGCAGCACTGATGCTTTGGTATCTCACAATGGTGTTGTGCAACTTAATTAATGTTTGTAAAGTATTCTGAATCTTGGATGAAAGGCACAATAGAAATTTAGTTATGTTATTAACTTCTGCTTTTATATTTTCTTTGGTGACTGATCAGAATCCTAGGCAGTAAAAGGTGTCAAAGAGAAGTAATGCAAGATACAGCAATTTACAACTATTATCAACTAAGAGTTAGTTTCACATCTAGAACAGGAAAATAGATGGTAGAATATTTTATGAGATCTGGTAAAAAAAGGCTTCATAGCCATAATTTTGTGTAAAGGTAGCCCGCCTGGATTTTGTAAGATAAATGTACTAGACTGACTTCCCTCAATTATTCTGTGTTAGATCAAAACTGGTAAGTTACTGAGTGATGGCATTTTAGTGTAATAGGTGACAGTCTCTCTTTTATGACACTAAACTAACTGTGGGGTCAGAGGTCCTGTTAAAAAGAATGAGAGTTCAGCATTGACTTAATATATTCAAGAGGCAAAGAAGCAGTTAGACTTAAAATGTAAATAAAACTGTATGGTGAGATTATATCAGGCAGGCAGCTCTTTGAATCATAGTAAGAGTTAAGAAGGCAACCATCTTCCTAAAATATCACTCCAACTCAATTGCTCTGTTACTTTTTTGTCAGTTAAAAAGAAAATGAAAAAAGAAAAAAAAAAAGAAAAAGAAAGAAAAGAAACCAGAAAAAGGAAAAAAAGTACCCTTGTCATTAATAAAGCTATCTTAATTTAAACTAGCTGAGGGTTTGATGGTTTAATTTTAAAGGCAACAAAGATTTTAGGTTTTGTCCTTTCTCTCTTTTCCAGTATGATGTTAAAAAAGGTAAACCACTTTTATGTCCTTCAGAAATAGGAAATATTTATAATATTTTATTTAAAGATAAAATCTTATTTAAAGATAAAGTCTTAATGTCTGTAATATTCATATAAATGCCTTACTGTAAGACAGCAAAGCAACCATGTCAAATCTATTCTAAATATATCATTTTCTAGCAGTGTTTTTTAATATTGATATAATTAAGAATGATAACATAAAACAATTTAAGCTTTGTATATTTCAAGCACTCAGCTTGGTTTGGAACTTGACCCATTTCTATTAGTATCTCAAGTTCCTATGACAGGGAAAAAAAAAAAAAAAAAAGGCAATATATCAACTAAGAAAAGTACGTATAAAGGAAGTGGAACTAAAATTAACACATTTGGAAGGAATACTTAGCCAGCATCTATAGCTAAAATTTGCTGTCAGCATATATATATATAATAAGTATTCTTCCAGTGAACTGCCAGCTGGCTTGTAAAGAGGAAGATCTATTCTATAGAATAGAAGGCTAGCTTAAAAAAGAAATCTTTGACTTTTCAACCCTTCACAGGAAGTATTTTGGTCATTGTACAGTTCCATAACACCTGAAGGACGTCCTGAGAGACAGCAGCATATATAATGATAATGTGATGTCATTTTGTTTTTCCTAGTTGATACACACAAAGTGTGTATCAGTAATGGTAAAAGGAACATTTTTTCTGTTATATTCTTGTCAGCCTTAATTTTTTTAAAGTGATGCAGCCTCTAATAGCTTAGGAAAAGCAGCAATAGCATAATAGTGTGTTTTGTCATGGACGTTAGAAAGGATGGATCACAAAGTGCTACAGCTGGCCTTGGAAACGAAGTGTTATGAAGTCAGGACCAAAAAATTTACAGTGCTGGTATATGTGCATGAAATTAGAATAGAGATTGTTAAAAACGTACAATGCTATATTAGATAATTCAAGTTTTGACTTGTTTATTTAGTCTCTGTTGATTCTGCAGATTTTGCCTGTGACAAACGGTCGTTGCAACCCTTGCATTAAAAGACATGTATTTTTCATGATATTGTTTCATGCTGCAATATGCTGGCTACAAGTCCTTTCAAGTAATCAAGCTATATTGAATACAAACATAAAATAAAAAGCAGCAATAATTTGCTCTCATTTTTGGCTTTATACTCTGACTCAAAGATACATGCTCATATCCATTGAAGAGAGCACAGTGTGTTTGCACGTTGATGAATTGGACATAAAAATATTGTGGTTGGATCAGACTCCTTAGCTTCACTGAAAACACTGGAAGCAGCATAAAAGTGGGATAACTGACTGGAGGATCAGTTCCACTTTGAACCTTATCATCAAATTTGTTATGACAGTCACAGACACTATCACAGCAGTAATCTGGTTCCCAACGCTAAAGTATTGAAATGCTACAACACTATTAAAACTTGCAAAAATCAATTCTATTCCAGTGCCAAATGGGCAATAGTTCCAGGGTTTGATCTTAAACATTCAGTCCACAAAAGAGTCCTAACTTTAAGAATTAACAATATAAAATTTCCCTGTAGGTTTTTTTGAATTTTTGCAAAACCTGTGACTCTCTTAGATTTTCCAGCTAAAATTAGCTTCATAGCCAAGTCTATTTTACCAGACCACACATTCAGTAAATATATTCAAGATATACTCAGTTCTTGCCTCTGTTCCTGTTAAAATGGCATAGCATTAGGGGTAGCACTAGATGGGCTTTAAAATCCACATTTGCAGGCTATAGTATCACAAATGCCATCTTAAAGACCATTTTAATACATCTATCACCTTGGAAGGTTACACCAGAACTGAGTTCCTGCAATGGAAAACAGAGCTGGTTTGTGTCTCTTTTTATTATTTAATGTATATACGAGGAATAATCAGTTGCTTTTCTATGATAAGCATATCAATTAATTGTATTTTCATGTTGTGGACTCTATTCCTTGTATTATACTATATGGGTAAAGAGCATCCTAAACACTGTTCCAGGGGAGGTCCTGTGATTTGTACAATGCCATTAATAACTTGCTATTGAAAATAGTGTAAGTGGAAAGCCAGGGGGAAAAAAAAAATGCAACTATGAAGTTTTTCATTTCCTCTGTCTTGACAAAATCACACTTCCAGGCAAGAAAATTTTACACTTCAGATATTTTGCACAGGTCATTTCTTCTGACTCCAAGGTAGTCACTTGATCCCAGAGTCTCTGGTTGAGACTGCTCTGTGGTTTAATTTAGCCATTCTCTTTTCCATTGTTTACTTTTCGATGATGGACCACGGTGCTAAGTTCTCTCTGGGAAAGCATGCTGCTTCCATATGGTCTGGGATTTCTGTCGTGGGGTGCATCCAGGACACAGTCTGCCATGACATGCTGTTTTTTCTGAGGAATCTCTATTGGAAAAGACTCAGAGTGGTGCCAAATTCAAACCACCTGGCCCTCAGGCTAATTGAGTTTTTCCTGGGAGGGTAGAATAATAATTTTGAAGTACCTATCTGAAATTATGTTACCACTGAGAGGGAAAGGGAAAGGTTGGCTTGTCACCACAGTACTTAAATGCATCTATGAAGATGTGCCCATGATGGAAGTTTACAGTCAGTTAGGGAAACTCGTTTGAATTATGAATTGAAAAACAATCTACCTGAGCCAGCATTAGCACTTGTCGCAGAAACAGAGGTCACTTGTAATTTAAAATGCTGGTATTTTTCGTTCCTTACAGGAACAAACACATTTTGCGTAAGTACTGCTTAATAGCTAACTACTGGATTAAACCCCTGATACATCTGTCGTCTTCCTCAGATTTAACATAAGCTGTTTTTTTTCAGTTTTGTAGTTATGTCACTCACGCTAAGCCTCGGGAACTTCATTAAGGTCTCTTCGTATTTCTGTGTGGTAGAAGGGTTATGTGTGACTTCAGTTCATTGCTCCTTTCTTAGGGCATAACTTCTCGTTTGGTTTCTGTCACCTTGATGCTGGTTCTGCAGCTGACTGGTTGATGCCATTGTCTTCCATAATCTTGCTTTCATACAAAATACCTAAAAGCATTAAGCTCATATTGCATATGTTTTGAACATCCCATGCATCCTTAATAGATTTTCCATAAGATTGCCACTGTGCAATCTATCTATTTTACAGCCTCATTTCTTCCTCTTCTGCATGTGACTATTTCTTCATGTTTGGCATTGGGCTGTTACTCTGTTTTAGCACACAGATGAGAACAAGGGTGGTTGGGTATTAAAGAAAAATACGTTGTTAATGTGATATTGATATTAGAATAGGATTCCACACATTCCAGAATTGATATTTGTGGGCTAACGTGGGTAGTAAATCTTAAATGCTTTCTTTAAATGGCCTCCATTTTTTCCAGTAACCTTTGCAACATTTGAAATGACATCTCAGTAACTGGGATTAAGGAAAAGCCAGCTCATGCTCCTATAGTAATTGTAGTGTTTAATCTGAAAATAACAAAACACTAGTCTAGCTTTTAGTTACTGAAAGTTATTTATTTAGAAAAGAAGTAACTGGTAGAGTGAGGTAAGTTTGTGATTCTGTGAATCAGAAGAGATGCTCCACGTAGGAGTAGGTATTAAGTAAGACTTTTCTTACGTTTTAAAAAGTACTCTGGGCTAAATCTCAAGAAAATATAATGTTTTAGAAGAGTTTATCTTCATAAATGATTTGTATATGGCTGAAAGAAATGAACATTACATTGTCTGGTGATGGAAACAAGAGACTGCGAGTACTAACCATGGCCACAACCATTCCTAGTAGAAAACGATGCCCCATGTTACCTTTTCCAGACTTTCATAAAAGATCTTTGTTAATCAACACTTATGTGATCTCTAATTGTAAACACAGGTGTTGTGCTAATACTGTTAGCTTCTAGTTCAGTGATTGAAAGGATCTGTGTGTGTGTTTCTGTATGTGTGTGTATGAAAGGTAGTTCTAAAGAACTACTAACTTGTGTATGCTTTTGCACAGATATTTTCTGTTATTTGATCTCAACTCAGTAGCAAAAACTGCTGAAAGTTCCAACAAATGCTGTGTTTTATTCAGATTTCATTTTTTCTTCTCAAAATAGAAAACTAATAATTTTTTAAATTTGAGAATTAACTTTATGATTGAAGTTTTTTATCTAAGGTGATTACTTTGGTGATGATGTTTAGCATAAAAAAGTGGTTTGAGCAAAGCACTAAAGAAAGGAGGCAAAATTGAGAAGAAAAGTGGAAAGAAGAGCAATCAGACTAAAAAGACAAACAGTATTTTCTGTTTCCATCAAGACTTAAGAAAAAAAGTGTCAGGCAGAAACCACATTTCAGTGCTTAGATCTCAACTCTTTCTCAATTTTATGCTTTTGGATCTGAGATTGCTTGCTGATTGGCTTGCTAAAAAGGTAGTTAAAATTAAAAAAAAAAAAGTTGTTTATGTTTTTGAAAATACGATAGCAAATAAAGCACACTTGTTTGCAGAATTTAAAACTGTTAAATTCTGGACAGATTTTTCAGCACAAGAATTATCCACACCGTGTTACAAACAGCACCAAACACAATGAGCTGTGGTAGCTTCCAAGCTGATCGTATTTAGCTGTGACTTCATCTTTTAATAACTTTTCCACATGATTCTTCAGCTGAAGGTGTTTTGTTTTGTTTTTTGGTTTTTTTTTTTTTCTTCTCTGTCGTTAGGGTTTTTAAATGATTTTGGAGTTTTTACCAACAGAACTGACACAATACAATGCCTTAGTGACTCAGGTTCAGTGCTTGTAAGTAATCAGTTCTGTTGTCTTTTTTTGGATACGCTTTTGTTTTGTTTATACAAATAGAAAAAGGGTTGCTAAGTTCATAAGGCAACAATAAAAGACAGTGTGATTTTTTAAATCTATTTCTTTCGAAGAATTTCTCACCTTGCCATTTCAATCTTTTCACTGCTTGAAATGGGAAACTCTGTGTGTTCTATATGATCTTTAAATAATAGAAGGTGACATATTCAGGTAGTCCATCCCTTTGATAGTTTACTGAAGACCAGATTGCTGACCCTTAGCTTGCTCCCACAGTATTCAGTGCTATAATGAAACATATATTCATGATGGAAACACAGATGAAATTACTGAAAGAAGATCCTGACAGTTCAATAGTTAAAACAACTGCAGAATGTTTAGGCACTCTTTTTAAAATATCCATGGTTTAATTTCGTGTCTGGAAACTCAGACGTAGAATTAAAATTGCCTAAGTATAAATTATTGTTTTAAAAAGAAAGATGTGAACATCTCAGTCTCCTGAATATTTGCATTGAGTATTAACGCAAATATATTTGTACATGAATGTTAAGTAGAGAAATGAAAGGTGTATGATTAATAACAATATGCAAATTTGAAACTAATTTATTGGTGTTATACAAAGGGCAAACTAGGATAGTGTTTGACCAAATATGTTTACATACTTCATATTTGCATGAGTTTATTGAACATGCAGTGTGAAATCACCCATCTTTGCATAAAAACTGGATAAGCACTTTTTTAAAAGAACAAATAGGTGACATTTCAAAGCCTCAACAGTTGAGCCTGCTTTCCTACACCGCCTGTACTGCGCTCTAATTCTGCTTGGGAAGAGGGCAGTGGATCTCCATCCATGTGCCCCAAAACATGGTCTAATTTTTCTATCAGTGTCAATGTCAGTGACAATGTCAAATCCCTCTGTCCTTCCTTTTCAGTGTTGAGTTATAAAGCGTTCTGATTAACTTCAATCACTGGGAGAAGTCTTTTCCTTTTTGTTTTGCATTTTATTAGGAAAATTACAGAAATTTATGTTCAGTTGACTTCATGACTGCACTTTGCAAAAGCTGGGACTTAGGTTCTCAGTCTCACTCTGCAAACTCTGAAAAAGACTCAACCTCATCGTAAGTGATTTTCCTATGATTAAAAGGCTAGACTCCCATTTTTATCTTCCTGCTTCAGTAGAAAATAAATCCTCTTTTGTCTCAATTTTGAATAAAATATATGACGAGTATGTAAAA
The DNA here is from genome assembly GCF_964273445.1 of Streptopelia decaocto. Taxonomy (NCBI): domain Eukaryota; kingdom Metazoa; phylum Chordata; class Aves; order Columbiformes; family Columbidae; genus Streptopelia; species Streptopelia decaocto. The sequence continues at coordinate 170,280,251 of NC_138663.1, forward strand.
ATATATTTTATCCTTAATTAGCTGCTTCCTTTAAGTTTTTCGAAGAAGGGTCACAATTTGACTAAGATCCCTTCCAGCTGTCACAATATGCTTGCCTTTATTTTGACTTCCCATTGCTGTCTTATCAAATATCACATGAATCATTACCAGTTGTTTGCCATCCTTTTCTTTTGTTTTGTTTCTCTTCCTCCAAATGATTAAAACATCAGGTTGAATGAAAGGTTAGAAGTACACTGTGATTCACATTTGCCCCATCTTATTAAAACAAATAAACCAACCAGTTATATAATTTAAATGTGCTTGAGCTGTGGCTTGCAGATGCTTTTATCAGCTCTGGGCTGAAGAGGTTGTGTGCATTCGGGCATGCACGTACAACTGTTCTTTGAAAGGGACAAACCTCATTAGATTACAGGTGCCTGGAAATAACTTCTGAGAAAATAGCTGCCATTTTCAATAAAGCTACTTCCTAACAGGAAACACAATTTATTATGTTCATTAGCACAAGTGAGCAGCTTTTCTTTCATTTAGATAGAAGCAGCCCCATTTAATGTCACAAATATTTTATTTCTTTTAACCTGTTGGACTGGGCAGGGGTTATAATATTTTTCACTCTAATATTCTTGGTTATAAAATGTTGAGGAAAAGAGATGTAATGATTCTTAGGTTATAAAATATGAGTTACACTAACTTACAGGTTATTTAATTTACTTGCCACACCATCTTTTCTTGCACAGATAGTCAGAAATGCTTCATAATTGCCTCAGTTTGCCAGAACTGAAGTTAGCAGTTTTTAATGGATGTAAGGTGTGGCAACAGTGTGCATATACTGATTTTCAGTATGAAGTCTGCTGTCTTTAGTGAGCACATGAGCCAGTCCCGGGGATTTTGTGTTGCAACACGTGGTTTTAAAAGAGGACTCTAAGCTCAGGTCAGCTCAGTCAACAGCTGTGGAGATGGACTTCAAATGCATTTTTATGAGCCAAGAACCTATCGTTTCAATTAAATAAGTATATGCATGTGATTTGATGTTAGTGGTTGTGGGTTTTTTGGTTATTTGTACTAATGTGGTCCTTATATATGTCAGGTAACACTACTCTACTTTGCTAAGGACAAGAAAACAACCTGAAAAACCATCACCACACAGAATGTCTGTTACCTAAAAGAGAGGGAGAAGAAAAGAGAAGGGTTAAAAGAGAAAAGAAACAGAAAAAACAAGTGAAATCACAGATAATTTCAGAGTCAGAGCTGGGAACAACGTTCCCATCCTCTCTCTTTTAGTTGTGTTCTTATTAACAAGAGAGAAACCAATCTAAAGTAGGTGTTCTGTACTTGGAAAGCACAAAGAGGTGAATAGGTCAACTCTTCAAATATCCCTAAGACCCTTGTAGGCACTGGCCTACACGTATCTGGCAAAATTATGTTAATTGCAATTAGGAAGTCTGGTGACTAAAACTGGGCTACTGGATTGTGGGCTGGCATTTACTGCTCTTTGGCTCAGAAATTACAATCAGAAAAAAACAACAAGAATAATACTAAATTAATAAACAAAAACTTATCCAGACTTTGACTTCCTAAATTTCCAAAGCTCCCACTACAATTTCTAATCTTATCATTCATTTTCCTTCTCATACATTATTTTGTCCTTTTTTCTTTTTAACCTGGACTCTGTGGGTTTCTTTCTTATTAGCTCTCTGTGACATGCTACCACTTCTATTTATTTTTTTTCTTTTGGGGGGTTTTGTTTGTTTATTTTCCCCAAAACCCTCACTACAGGAAATACTTTATCCTGTTACTGAGGAGAGTTTTCCTCAGTAGGTGTGTCTATGATAGCAATTGACTGAATTAATGAGTTACACCAACACCCTTGATGTTGATTTGCAGATTTCAGAAATCAAAGATGAGTATTCTCTTATGATAGTTGTGACGATCACTGTTATTATGTTTATTTTTAAAGCAGCTCGCAGCATACAAACTAAAATATGGTATGTTTAGATGGCAAACAATCCCTGTGTGACTTGCATTGAGTGGCAGAAATACAAACTTTACCATCTAATGGATGATTTATTTAGTTTGCAACCTAAAACCAAACTTAACATTTCATTGTAGATTTTCATCACTTTACAAGGATGCATATTAATAGGAATAATATTTGTGTGAGTTAATTTTTTTATCTCAGAAAACATTAGGCCCATAGAGATATATTTGCTACAAGCTGCCCACAGAATACTCATGCGAATCATTTCCCAGCTGACATCTCTGTGGAAATGCTTTTCAAGGCATATTATTTGTTTCAGCATTACAAACTTTTGTGTCAGTTCCATTTGTTTGTTTTCTATAACATTTATGACCCTTTAACTATTTGGGCATGTTCATTCAAAAACCTCAAAATGAGTCTTAATTAAAAAGGGTTGATCTAAAAAAATACTCCCTCGCTCTGGCTAGAATTTCTGTCCTATCAGTCCACAGACAAAAACAAATGAGATTTAGGAGTAGTGGTGTTTTCAGTTTGAGTTACTAGCATGAGCTTGTGTGATCTTGCTGAACACTGCCATTTGCAAAAGAGCAATTAAAACAGATTACAATCTGCTAATCATGCACACTTCTATTTAGACGTTTAGCAGTATTTTCCCAGTTTTTGTTTTTGCTTGACTTCCTAAGAGTGAAAGGGAGTTTTATGTATTTACGTTGTATATAAAAGTATGTAAATTTGGAAAACTTTGCCACAGATCAGCAATTCTCAGTAGGCTAAAGATACATTCAAACGTTATAAACATTTTTAGAGAACACTGTGTGTGCATTTGTGTAGTATATATCTTGTGTGCATAGATCAATGTTTGTGTGAATAGCATATTCCATATTTGTTTTACAGAAAATTGTTTTTATGAAGGTAGACAAATTCTGCATTTGTTAACAATAGAAAGTAACGCAGCACACATATAGCTGTTTGGGGGCAGGAAGCAGAGGCGTGCTCATGATTTGGAATTTAGGAGTAGGGACCTTTTCACATTAAAGTTATGAAGGATGAGTTTGTTTGATTCGCTGATCACTGATCACCCTCATGATTTGTAGGTTTTGCTTGTGATTTTAACCTTGGAATCATGAAGGCCTGTTAGTGGCAACGCTCCACTGGTGTTCAGATAGGAACGCTGGCTACACCTAGAGGCGAAAGTGATTCAGGTGGCTTTGGCAACAACGTTGAGAAGTTCCAGTCATTTCGAAAGAACCTCTGAGCGATGGGAATTGAAAGAAATGGTTGGGAGGAAGGAAATAGGAGTCTGAATAGGGAAAGGGATGGCAATCAGATATAGGTATTGTATTTGGTCACCATATCATGATGCAATGTTATCATTCCTCTGCAGAGCTCTGAGTTGCCTCTCTTTTTCCTAGCACGGTTTGAAGGCTTCATATTTGTGAAGTGCAGTGCTTTTGCCTGGTGTACATTCTTCGTGAGTGGCTACAGCAACTTCTCAGCTATGCACAAGAATATGCTGAAAGAAAAGTATAAAGCCTAAAGAAATTATTCCTCCATCTTCTCCCAAACTCACAATATGAGAGGGTGGCGGGCAGTTCTACAGATAGATTTTGTGTGCATAGATTGTGATTTTTACCATGTCGACACTAAAAGGAAGGATATTCATTTTGCATCTCATTCTTCCCATGACTAATCTTGAGAAAATAAAGGAAATATTTCACAATTCTTAGCAACTTTCAAGCATATTAAGTATTACTTAATCATGGAACTATTGTATCTATGTCATAACATGACAGGATTTATTTTAAACTTGATGCGTCTGATGCTTGCTGTGATTTCCCATATGTTAGGAGACTTAGTCAAACATGTTAATAGAGAGCATATCTGTGTTACAATAAGTCTAGCAATGAGATTAGTTCAGCTGCTGACTTCCTAGATGGCATTTTAAGTCCATTATCAATACAGATGATTTAATTGCACTTTTAAAGGTCCATCATATAGTCAGTTGAGGAACAGGAAGATTTATGCTTATTGTATACATCCATCCTAAATGTTGGCAAGTTATATAAACAAATATGCTTTTATTTTGTAAGTAAGATGCTTTCTACAGCTGCCCATTTCTATTATTGCTCCTCGTCTATGGATACAGAATACAGGATCTGATAGTGTCTTCCATTAAAAATGAAAAACCTCTATTGACTTCACTGCCAGGTTAGGTCCTTAAGCAGTTTAAAATAGAGCTGACTTTTCAAAACGTGATGCTATTCTCTGCAGATTGTTCATCTTTTGTTGGTTGCTACATGGATTCTGCTTCCTCCAGCTTTATTTTTAATTGCGAATATGTTTTAATAAATATTTTATTTTAAAAGGTACATGGAGATCTAATATAGTAAAGCAAAATACAAGTTACTGACTGTAGGTTATCTTAATGTTTAGGTGTGGGAATTATGCATAGCACTCATCAGCAAGTGTGTGTTCAGGATAGCCAAAGTGCTGGTATATATGCAAAGTAATTCTCCTACAGAGGTATCCAGACAGCTTTAGTGCTGTAAATGTCTATTGTGTTTATTCAATATGTTTGGGAGAATTATATGCAACCATAGCCACTAGTAGCTCTAGCTATCCTGTACTTGATGATGCTGGTTTTCTTTTAAGGTGGTTTATCTGGCCTGCAGTTTTGCCAAGCTCCATTTCAGAGATTTCTTCTTTCTCTCCTGAATTCCCATAAGCATTTTGGTTGCTCTTCATGCATCAAAGAGGAAAAAAAGTCTTCAAGTTAAGGCCTTACTCCATTTCTTTTTATCTCTCTTCAGTGCACACAGATCATAAAGAGCAAAGGGAATGTGGAAGTGGTGCCTAGTGGAAGCGCTCTTAGTGGTGGGAAAGCTATTATCTACTCTGCCAAAAAAGCTAGGAATATAAAAAAAACAGGAAAATGTAAAGATGGTAAAAGTAGCAAAAGATGGAGGAAAAGGAAAACCAGAGGGACACTGGATGAGAATCACCACAATTCTGCTGGTTCCTTTTTTCCCCTGCAGTTCTGATAGAAACCAGGCAATAAAAACTGGAAAGGGGTGTGCAGAAGGGATGAGTTTTCCCAGCTGTATGTAATGTATATTTGGCTGCTTTTAAGTTAAACTTTTCTATGTCCCAACGATTACAGTAAGCTTGTGGGAGCGATGCCACACATTTTGATGATAGCCAAGCGTTTGAAAAATTTCACTACTCATTTATATGGGTTCATTTCGCACAATTGTTTTTCTGTGTATCCAATAAGAATTTTACAGATTGATTTGGAACAAAAAGGTTAAACTGAGAAGATCAAACAGAAACAAAACCCTCTGAAATCTTAACATTTACTAATTTCATTTGGACGAAAAGCAGGGCTTCATGCAGACTTCAAGACCTGAGATACAGCTCGTACTTCCAGATGCATTATATTCTAAAATATAAGTAATGTTTCATAATTATGCACATTGGAGATTCAGTATGCTTCATAATGTGCTTTACTCACAAGGGAGCAATGCTTTCTATCCTATAAGACAGAAGAAAATAATAATGTACCAATTTTTCTCTCTGTTTCCTGTTTAAAATAAAATCTTTGTATTGGTCTGGGAACAGACGCATGTAAGATATTCATGTCCCTAGTGAAGAAAAAATTGCTTTATCCTTGTAAATTCAGAGAAAATACGTTATGGCAGAATGTTCTCTTCAAGTTTTTCTAGATCAACAGTTACTGGGTAGGTGAGCTTATTGTTTCTCCGGTTCCCTCTCCATCACACATATCTCACTTAAAAATATGCTCCTCACTTGGGTGGAAAAACGTTGAGAGAGATGTGCTTACATCTTTAACATAGTAATTGTTCAGTTAATCTCATTTATGGGGTAGGAGGCTATACTTCACTGATAGCGATTAAATATCCTATACTGGGTTCTATATAAATAGCTACAAATGTGCACAATGGTTACATTACATGGTATATTTAACAACATAGCTAAATCAGAAAGTATGAGCTATGCCTTTAGTGATGGGAGTACTAACAATTGCATGCAAGGAGATTTTTGCTCTGCAACCATGAAGGAAATAATTGCTGTTCAGCACTATTCAGTTAAGTTTGCATATCAGTAAAAACACATGCACAGAGGCTCCACCTACATTGCTAGTGCCCTAGCACTGATAGGAGTGCAGCATATATTAAAGCTTTAGAAGGTGTTACAGTATTCACAACTTGCAAAGTGCGTGTAATTTTTAATGGAGTTAATTTGACCACTGTCAGATGAAATTGCAATGGTGATATTCAGGTTTGTTGGGGTTTTTTTAAAACATGAAGTACTGTAAGTAGCATTTTACAGATTTATGGAAAGACTACCTTTGCTGAATTTTTAGATCTTGTGAGGTTTTTCCTCTTTTCAGTTCATTGCAGATATAAATATATAAAACAAATGTTTGTTTTTCATATTCTAGATGGAAGACTTTATTTGAAAACTACTGTCATGTATTGAATTTTTCCTGCTGAAGATACCTGTGCTACGGTAAAGAACTTTACAGTAAGACATTGGCTCATAAGGAGTTCTGTGGAAACAAAGCATTTTCAAGCCAACTTCCTCAACTTCATTTATCAATGTTCTTCAAAAATGTAAAGAATTCTGCAAGAGTGTCCTCCTTTGGTTGTCTCCTGTGGCTCAACCCGGAGACCTTGAGAATGTTTGTAAATGTACAGTAGCACTCTTCTTACAGTGGAAATCTGTGTCTCTGCGCCGGACTATTGTATCCAAAATTACAGGCAGGTCAGAACAAGGCTGAGTATTCCCTTTTTCAAGGAATGCAGACTCTGGCCTCCTCTGATGATTCTATATTTGAGCACATCAAATGATCCTTCCAGCGGTGTCCAAGTACACTTACAGACTGTTAAATCATACCGAAACCAGCAAGACAGCTCAGAAATGAACTTGTAGAGGGCATATGAGGATTCTTATTTAAAAAAAAAAAAAAAAAAAAGTGGAAAAAAAAAGGAAAAAAAAAAGGCAAATGAAAAAAAATTGCTACATTCAGTTTTCAAACTATGATCGTGGGTTTTCTTCTTAAAGACATTTTTTCCACATGCTTTCCAAGAGACCAACACATGTATGTTAGACTACATTAAGTGAAATGGAATTTTGTGTAAGTGAAAAGAAATGCTGAATGTAAACAAACTGTTTTACTGTTCACAAAGTCTCTTTTCCTAAAATAAAAAAATGCGATAAAAAGAGTAATAATTTCTTGTTGTAAACCGGCAGGGGTTTATGAAATGAAAGACTTTGCTTCTTATCAAACTGTTGGTCACATGTACAGTATATAACACAAATCACACAAGGAAGGTATTATGTATGCAGTAGAAATCTAGAGTTTAGGAAATGAAAATTTTAGATAATATTGTTTTGTCACCCTGTTGGTCAGAAAGACACCTTTCTAGTTTTAACGCATGCAGGCATGTAAATATTTGTCCTGAAGTCACAGTATTACTGAATGAGATCTTAAGCATCTGGTAACAAGTCAGAATTCTGTATCAGCCACTTTTATTTGTATATTGAGCCCTGCTTAGTGCCCTGATTAGTGCACTTTTAAGAATGGACTGTGGCTGAGCAGCGAGTCAAAATGCCAGAAATATTTTTATATGTTAATGTCATATTACGTCAATGTTGCTTAAAAAAAAAGAAAAAAAAAAAAGAAAACCTAACAAACACTTGATGTATCAGTCCAATTCCACGTAGAACTGAGTGATACAGTTGAAGTCTATTGTCCTTCCCTCCTTGTCTTAGGGGTGGGTGGTTATGTGTTACTTTCACTGTCTTTATGAAAGATACAATATGTGTTTTCACCTTTGTGCTGATAACTGGAAGTAAGCTGCAACACAGTGCTTATTACATTACGAAAAGTTACGTTCTTTGCTTTGCATAATTTTGGGTTACCCCTTTAAAGACTGATTTTGTGAATCAGTGCTATTACTGTAAGTTTGTGATTATGCTTTCTTCATCTAATGTTTTATGCATATAAAATATTATTTATTACATGGAAACATATCAAAACCTTAAATGTCTAAGATGCCTAACTTAAAGCAAATATTTCTTTAAAAATAGCTCTGATTGGATATTAATATTATTTTGTCAAAAAAAAATCTAATGTTTTGTAAACTCTAGCACTGAGCTTCTATAGTTTGTAGGTCTTCCTTGCAATACTGGTACACATTTATTTTGTGCAGTTCATATTTACTCCACCACAAGGTTTTTTTAACAGTAGAAAGATGTATATACAAGTTCACATCATGGTAATTTTTTTTTTATAGAAATATTGAGCAATATTTTTCATTAAATATTGTTACCTAGATCTTTGTAGTGACATTATTTTCTAACCACAGTTCTTTCATAATTTTCATAGTTGCTTGAACACATATGGGATTCTGTACTCCAGTTTTTTCATATGCAGTCTTTAAAGGGTTAACAGCTGTAAAGTTAGATGGACTTGTGGCAAGCTTTTGAATCATTCATATCTGAAAGAGAATTAAAAGCCTACAACTGAAATATGTAGTAGCATCTACCATTGCTCTGCTCCTTGCATAGAGTCACCTGTAAGTAGGTTTAGTAGTTTTACAGTATATACTTTCAAGACCTTTGGGAATGCCTCAGTGTTTGGCTTGGTACCTAAATGGAAATGTTAAGGATTAAGGGGGAACCAATTTATAAGCTGGATGGTTAGAAAGAATCTTGCTAAAAACCGTGTAAATATTACAGACCATGAGATGTTACCGTAAGTTGAATTTTTTGCCCCTCTTTAGTTATACAGGTTTTGGGTTGGTATTTTGTTTTCGGTTTTTGATTTTGATTTTTTTTTTTTTTTTGCATAGATTATGAAGAAAAGTCGTGCTCATGTTATTGTTTATAAGCTTTTGTAATCTTAAAGATATTAATGTCTAGTTGTTCTATATTATAACCACATTTGCGCTCTATGCAAGCCCTTGGAACAGAACATACTCATCTTCATGTAGGACCTATGAAAATTGTCTATTTTTATCTATATATTTAAAGTTTTCTAAAAATGAAAAAAGGTTATTACGAATTTTGTTGTACAAAATCTGTACAAAAATCTGTTTTTACATCATAATGCAAGAATTGGAAATTTTTCTATGGTAGCCTAGTTATTTGAGCCTGGTTTCAATGTGAGAACCACGTTTACTGTTATTGTATTTAATTTTCTTTTCTTTTCAACAATCTGCTAATAAAACTGTCTGAAATCTCCCTGTGACTTTATTTACAGTTCATCTTTATTAAATTTTCTGAAATGTATAACATCAGAGGTATATTTACTTTCTAATGGGAGGCATCTAAAAACAACATAAGTCAGCTCTTTGTAATGTGAGGAGAACAATGCTGAATGATTTTATTTAACATGCAACTGCTTCTATCTCTAATATGAATTACTGTGGTGAAAAACATCATAAAAGCACACTCTGTGGTTATTGTTTAACAAGCAGATTTTCCATATTTTTTTTTCCTGCCAGCTAAGCAAACTGCCCCCATCTACATGATTTATTTATGTACATTTCTCAGTTTATGAAGCTGTTATTTGTACCTTTTTCCTTTATATGGTGATATTCCCATGATTCTTATTTCACAAAGCTTTGTGCTGAATAATGTAAAGTGGACACATTGATGGAACAAAACATATTATTCCCCCAACTACAAAACTGCAGGGGTAATCCGGTGGGTTTTGTCTCAAATCTCCTTCACTTGATAAAACTTCAGTCTCCTAACACATCTTTAACAAACAGCAAGTATTTAAACATTTAGATGGGCATTTGGAGAAAAATACTTTCAGCTTCGCATATCTATGCTATTGAAAAAAAAAAAAAGTGATTTTTTTTTTAATGTAAAGGTGGTTATTGAAGAATAAAACTGGAAGTAACATAGTTTTGTTTACAGAAAATTCAGAAGTCAGAGATACATGATTGATTTTCAGTATTCTCCCTTATTGCCCTTCCTCGCCTTGCCTTCCCATCTTTTCTCTTTCCTTCCTTTCCCATCCCTTCCTTTCTGAACTGTACCTACATGAATGCTCCTGCTTTCATTAGGGAGCAGGCTTGTTTGGGAAAGCACATTATCTTTCTTGGACCAGCCCTTGTCATTATCCCTCGGTGGCCTGGGAACTGCAAGTGTGAGGCTGACAGCCTTCCTGCATTCTGGCAGCACGTTGGCTAGTTGATTAGGATTTTGGCTAGCTGCGTATAAGGCAATCACAATCTCTGTCTGCATTAAAATGTCCCGCATCTGGAATATTGTGTCCAGTTCTGGGCCCCTCAGTTCAAGAAGGACAGGGAACTGCTGGAGAGAGTCCAGCGTAGGGCAACGAAGATGATTAAGGGAGTGGAGCATCTCCCTTATGAAGAAAGGCTGAGGGAGCTGGTTCTCTTTAGCCTGGAGGAGACTGAGGGGTGACCTTATTAATGCTTATAAATATATAAAGGGTGAGTGCCATGAGGATGGAGCCATTGTGGCAAACAATGATAGGACAAGGGGTAATGGGATCAAGCTGGAACACAAGAGGTTCCACTTAAATTTGAGAAAAAACTTATTCTCAGTAAGGGTGACAGAGTACTGGAACAGGCTGCCCAGGGAGGTTGTGGAGTCTCCTTCTCTGGAGACATTCAAAACCCGCCTGGACATGTTCCTGTGTGACCTCACCTAGGCGTTCCTGCTCCAGCAGGGGATTGGACTAGATGATCTTTTGAGGTCCCTTCCAATCCCAAACATACTGTGATACTGTGATACTGTGATTTCTATGTTAGGAAGTGTCCCGGCCATGCCAGGGTCAGCTCCCCTGCTCTAAGCTCTGGCACAGTTAAAGCAGGTCACGGAAAAAGTCAACTCATCCCTCAGTCCAGCTCACTCCCAAAACTAAATGATCTGTACACTAACAGACTAACAAACTCCCTGTGTGTTTTCAAGCAGCCCAGGAAATAGTTTCTTCCAGCAGGAAGGAACCTGCCCTCACGTTAAGTTCCACCCTGTCACAATTAGTAAGTCATTGCTTTCTCAGTTAATAGGAGCTGGGATTTAACAGGCCCGAGGTGGGATGGGCCAATATGTAGTGAGATGTTGGTACTCCTCGGTACAGCAGAATTAAGCTCTGTCAAAGCTCAGGTCAAAAGCAAGAAGAGGTCACCCTAAATGTTTCTTGCCTGTAACTTGGTAGTAGCTTATGGTCAGATCCTGAGGAAGTTCGGAGTCAGCAGCTAGATTCCTAAAGTGTTAGGAAAATCCCTGAGGAACTGACAAGCTCAACTGAGAAAGAATTTTTTTTTATATATTTTTTTTTTCCTATGGAAAGAGATTTAATGCTGGTTTCTGACCTGAAAGGTAAACCTCCTTATTTGTTGAAGGTGCTATAAATTCTTCAAAATTGCTTCATTTGTTATTTACTTACTACATGTTATTTGGCAAAAGACTGTCCAATAAACAAAGCCTGAGGCCAAGATTTTCAAGCGTTACTCCTGATTACAGGTAATTCTAGTTCTGTCGGCCAAACTTCAGACATTTTCAATGCGTTTCGTAAAATAAACTGTCCTAGGTCAAGGGTTCTGTGAAACTTAATTCTTCAGTAGTTGTTGTCTAACCCACCCATGAGATACTGGGGAATTTGTGGCTTTGCTGAGCAGGATCTCGCTCTGATCAATGATGGTAGTTCCACCATTGTCAGTATCACATCACTTCAAGCAGAAGCTGCTTCTGTAAGAAGCTTCATTTTCAAAGGGAGAGGAAACAAAGACTTCTGAAATTCAAGTTCTTAAAAGGAAACAAGTTAGAAATGAAAAAAAATTTAGGCATCCAGAGTACTTGGAAACTTTGGGAATGTTCACCCAAAGGTCAAATAACACTAAGCAATTTGGGAGAATTTGCACATAATCTGTGGATAAACATGATTTCTTCACACAAGTTATAGTAATAATGTTTGCCATAGTCCACTGAATTGGTTAATTGATCCTCTAAATTTGGATCATCAAGATAGAGCCAGATTCATCTTGCTGTGTACAGCAAGAGGACAAGAAGAAACAGATACCAGTTGCAACAAAGGAAACTCCAACTGGATGTGAGGGGATGGAGGGGGGATCAAAATAAGAGTGATGAAGTACTAGAACAGTTTTCCTAGACAAGTTCTGGGATCTCCATCTTTGGAGGTTTTCAAACCTGAGGTGAGCAAGGCCCTGAGAAACCTGATCTAACTTTGCCCAGTTGAAAGGAGGTTAGCCTAGTTGGCCTTCACAGGTCCCTTCCAACCTCAGGTTTTTGTGGTTCTAGAACTACAAAACTTACACACATGATGCCCTTGTAGTCGTAACATCTTCTGTATCCAGTTTAGCAAGGAGCAAAGTTTTATCCTATAAATAGCAGTTATCAAATCTAGAATAGAAATTGCTGGGATATGTTTAAGGATTCACATCTTTTTGATCTTCCATATCAGGAGGCCCGAAGAATGAGTTGCACAAACATCAAGATGTGAAAGAAGATACAGTAAGTGAATAAAGAGAGGATTAACAAAGCACCTATTCTAGTGTAGGTGTAGTGGTTTAAGTAATAAGAATGGAAGCTGTAGCAACTTTATCAATCAGTTCTCAGATCAGTTTTCTAGCAATAAATAAGTAAAAGTGAGCAAATGATATGGATGATAACAAAAAGAACAGCTGTTGGGGATAAAGAAAGAAACTATACTTAGAGTGAACTTCCCCATTCAATTTGTATTGAGTACACAGGTCAAACAGGGAAATTTGGAAATGATGACCTGGAACAGATCCTCCCTTTAAAATATACTTCCTTTATTTTTTCACATTGCTTTCTTGAAACTGGTTTGTACTGCAAGGTAACCAACTAGTAACTCTATAGATTTTACCCACATTAAGATATAGAAGACTTTGAAACAGTTGATTTGGCTCGTTGGATTCTCTATCAGGTACGTGTTACCAGGCAGGTTGGGCAGCTGAGGTATGGAAAGGTTAAAATTGATGTTTTAAAGCTGTAGAGAGACAAGGGGTGTCTTTGCGCTTCACTGGCTGCATCTGTGAAGCTGTATCCTAGTACAAGTATATTTACCTCGGGCTGAAGGATTTTGGAGTTAAAAAGCGCTTTTGTTTTGGCGGTGCCAGTTACTGGGTGAATTGCAAAGTGGGGGGAAGAAGAGGAATGTTGTGCTTAGAAAAGCAGGCTAGGAGAATGAGGCTGCAAGAGAACGTAGGGCTAGTGGAAAAGAGCATTCAGCTGTCACGATGCAAGCAAATAGTGATACAATAAGGAGAAAATGGGTTATAAAGATACTCTTTAGAAAGATCTGGTAAGATATAGATGCAGCAAACAAGCTCGTTTGGCAGGCTTCTGAGCATGCAGACATTGTTTTCAGCTCCATTCAGAAGCAACTAATACCCATTTGGCTACTGTTCACTGTGACCAAACTGATGCTGCAGAATCTGCCTTTTCAGTGATGGGATGATATATTGGAAGCCAGAAATAAGTTTCCACATGGATCTCTTGAACAATCTGAACTCAATTTAACAATTGAAGAGGACAGAGATAAAGTATTACCTTCTTTGCGAGCTGATCAATAACAAGCACACCTCTGGGAAACAGATGCTGGTATTACCCTTTGAAGTCATTTCAGTGGCAGAAGATGAACAAGTTCACAGGCCACCTTACACAGAAGTTGCAGAGACAGTCAACAGTAATAAGAGAAAAAGCTCTAATTCTCGGTTGCTTCCAGGTGAGATCTTATCCTATCTGCCTCTGACTCAGACCTTTACAACACTGTAAGTGTATACATGGCATCTAGAAAGAAGATAAGACTCAAGTGGAGAATTAAGGGTTGAAGACAAAATTGCTATGAAAAGTCTAAGGTATATATAGAGAGAGAAATAAGGTAAATGAAAAGGATTATAGTACAAAATTAGTCTAGAGATTTCAGAATTCAAAATGCCTTAAAAAGAAACTGCAGCAGTGTCCACATGCCTCATTCAAAACCATAATATATAATCCGCCTTTTTAGGTGTGTAAAACTTACCAAGTGTTTCCATTACTGGCCTGAAATCTTCTTGGACACTAATAATGGTTTTTCAGTTCCCCTTTAGAGCAGTGGCGTGCCTACCCTGGCTCGTTGTTCTAGGGGTATGAATCACATTTTGGGTGCGAAAGGTTCCGGATTCAATTCCGAGACGAGTCGTCACTTCTGTAAGTGGGCGTTTCCGTAGTGTAGTGGTTATCACGTTCGCCTAACACGCGAAAGGTCCCCGGTTCGAAACCGGGCGGAAACATCACGTTTTAGTCACTTTGTTCGCCTGGAGAAGAGGAGACCTCATCGTGGTCTACACTGTAGCTTCCTTACAAGGGGAGGAGGAGGGGTAAGAGGCGAACTCTTTTCTTTAGCGATTACTGTCAGAACCCGAGGGAATGTCAGGAAGATTTGCCAGGAGAGGTTTGGGTTGGACATCAGGAAAAGGTTCTTCCCCCAGAGGGTGCTGGAGCACTGGAACAGGCTCCCCAGGGAGGCGTCACAGCCACAAGCCTGACAGTGTTCAAGAAGAGACTGGACAACACCCTCAGACACATGGTGTGAACTGTGGAGTTGTCCTGTGCAGGGACAGGAGTTGGACTCCAGGATCCTTGTGGGTCCCTTCCAACTCAGGAGCCAGAATCCTGAACAATGTGATGCAGTCTGCTCAGAAATAACACCACATAAACAAGCAGGTTCATTGAAATGAAGCTGCTGATCACAACCATTTCCACAGTTCCACAGCCTGAGTCTAACACCCCATATGCCCTGCTATTAGGCTGAACAATGTACTTTTGCTCTTTGTCTCTTTCTGTCCTCATTCCTTTTAGCAGTAACTTGAGAACTACCTTTTTCCCCATGCACATCAAGCTGAAACTGTTTAGTGTTAGCACCATACTGGTAGAGAAGACAGTGTCTTTTCCTGGTGGAACGCAGTCACAAAGAAGGATAAAATCCGGATTTTGCCATCTGCAATGTAGACCTTACATCCCTTAGCAGTTGGTGCTTTTTACAAACCTAGGACCAACAAGTGGTGGAAACTTCAGTGCTGGTAGTGCCATGGTGAGGTCATGCAACCTTAGAACTGTAGCAGATTGTGTCATGTCATACTGTGCTCCTTCCACACACAGAACCACAGCAGTCGGCAATGGAAACACACTCAGTGACTGGAAGTGCTGGCCTCTGCAATGCATTGCTTCCAAAAGTTCAAATAAACCCTACTGAAGCTCACGTTTCAGGTGGAGCTGGTAAATCAGTGCGGGAGGTGAGGCTTTAGCTTGAGTGAGGCTTTTGAACAGGCCATGAAGGGACTGAGGGTGACATCTAATAAAGGGGTCAATGAATGATATTAGGGATAGTATGCATTGCCGTATTTCATCTCCTTCGTAGATATTATGCTTAAGTTAATCAAAACATGTATTGATTCAAAAGAGTTTTTCCCTCTTTTTATCTGCCTGGTGTTACTTGAGTGGAGGCAGGTCATGGTAATAATGACTAGTGCTTTTCCTTTTAGTTTGTTAAACCACCATTAGCACATAACGATTATATTTGGGACTGTATGAAGAGTGTATTTTGTTGTGAGAACAATAGCAGACACTTGCTTTAGGACTCCTTCTGACCCTGGATCCTCTTATTATATTTGCATGGGTAGATGAGCTGTACAATGCATTTTTCTATTAGTCTGTAGTTGTATGTCATATTCAAGTTTAAAAATAATTTAGCCTTTAAACAAACACTGCATATTCTTCTAAGAAGTGGTCATTAAAGAGAGTGCCACTATATCATTCCTCTATATATTTAATTTGGGGCAGAAAGAGCGAACTGTATTTTGAACAAGGTTTATTCCTTTTTCGATTTAAGTAATTTCGTTTCTAATCTAAGCTGGCCAAGTTCAATTTAAATTATTGTGCGAATTGTTGGTGAGGTGCTTTTATTTGAATCAGCAAGCATTTGGCCATGGCAGATGAGTTTCTGGCAAACACAAACATTAGTACCAGGGGACATCTTCAAAAACTGCAGTTTGCTTTTGTGCACTGGAAAGAGTTTTCAGTGCTAAAAGTATTCTTTTTCTTAAATATTTTTCCATCCAGGGTAAAAAGAGCTACGTTCTTCTTTGATTTTCACCACGTTCTTCTGTCACTGTATGTCAGGAACAAAGTTTAACAGGAATACAGTTAAAAATGGAAGTGCTCAGGTTCCACCACTACTTCTCCATTTTGCTCTTTTAACTCAATGACATTAATACCTTTTTTTTTTTTCCTATCTGGTATGATTTCTGAAATACACGTTAAACATGTTATGCATTTTCTCATATTTGATTAGGATTTAGCAGTGCAATAACTAGGGATTCTTAGTCTGCAGATCACAGAGAGTTTATCAGAAGTATTGACTTGCCTGACAGAATATTTCTGTCCTTCTCAAAGGCAGAACAGGAGGTACTGAGGACTGAATGAGTCATTTTAGTAGCAGCCACAGCTGATCCTATCTGTCTTTTTTTCCAAGTCACTGCTTTACCTGCTGACCATACAACCCCTGTAGTTCTTCTGCATGTGTGCAAATAATCCAACATCTGCAAAGAAACAGAAGGTCTATATGTACAATGCTTTGCTTACATCTTATGCTTCCGGAATACACCCTGTTATATAATCCATGATGCACGTAGGGTGTCCTGCTGTGCACATTCAGGGTGATTGCCTTGCATAAGTAATGAACACTTTTCATGTCCTGAAAAACTTTATTGGATATATGAAGGACAGTAGTTTTGCACGTGCTCAGTAAAATCAGTGTATTCCTTCCAACCCCAGCCACTCTGTGTTTCTGTGAATGCAATTTGAATGTGGCTGGGGGTTAGGAGTGGTTTGTGGTGTGGTATGACTGAGCAGTAAAAAAAAAATAAAAAAAAGAAGGTTGGAATTATTAGTTTAGGCTGTTAGAACAGAAAATTGAATTCTCAAATTTTCAAGTCGTGGGAACTGTTCATTCATGCTGCTGTGTTACTAGAATGGTCTCTGGCCAAATGGTGGCCTGTTCCAGGTAGCTCTGCTGCAGAGGATTTTGAGGGAGGCACAGCAGCTAGAGTAGGTCAAGTCACAGGAGACAGTTTGTGAACAGCCAGCTTCACTTTGGAGAGTGAGGGAGTATCTCATAGGAAGAGTCCTCTATATTGTTTAAACACAGGACTCTGGAACTTTAGGTTTTACATTTAATATACCACTTTGCACCTCGGATTAGTGTTAATACCTACACATGACTGCTCAGTCATACCACACCACAAACCACTCCTAACCCCCAGCCACATTCAAATTGCATTCACAGAAACACAGAGTGGCTGGGGTTGGAAGGGACCTCCAGTCCAACCCACCTGCTGAAGCAGGTTCACCCAGAGCAGATCACACAGGAATGTGTCCAGGAAGGTTTTGAATGTCTCCAGAGAAGGAGACTCCACAGCCCCTCTGGGCAGCCTGTTCCAGTACTTTGGCACCCTCAAAGAAGTTTCTCCTCATATCCAGATGGAACCTCCTGTGCTTCAGTCTGTGCCCATTGCCCCCATTTATCTCTAATCACCTACATTTGCTGCCATTGTGAATTGGACTTTCGTATTTCCAGACTCTGCTCCACCAGCTGCCCTATTATTCAGCTACTCAGCTGAAGAATGCTCTATCCAGGAGAAAAAAGGAAGAAAGATTCATCCCTGACCTGACTGTGTGGGTGACTTTCACTGAAGCTAGTCAGGCTTGGATGATGATAATTCTCTTCTGCTACTAGGTGAACAAGTTCCTAATTCGCTGTGTTTCAAAGCTACTCACAAGGAGTTGCATGAGGAGCAAAGGGATCTTTCACTCCCAGTTATGAAGGGGATCCTCCAACTTGAGATTTCTTTTCAGATACCCCTACCTCTCCTTAAAATCAAGATCCTGCAGAGAATGAATTACGGATGTAAAAGAAGTGCTATTGTGAGTTGCATTTTCCATGGGAAATGCCTCTCGCTTCTGAAATGAATTGTTGTTTACCTAAGTTCATACACTCTCCTGTTTTCAGGTTTTATTAATTTTTATTGCTATTATTCATGTTGTTCTAATATTTTTAATTTTTTTTAAATTTTTTTCATTCAAATACATATTCTGAAGTCAGGGTCCAGTTTCGAACTCTTGAGACACTCTGGTGAGAGTTATAGCCGTGTATCTGTCACTCTCAGAAGGGTGACAAGTGACTGCTGATATGAATTTGTCTGTACTTTTCTGTAAGGTGTAATTCACTTTAAATCCCAACACCTGGTTAATGGCATGCAAATTGAGAATACTGAGTAGGAATCAAGCAGGTAGAATTTTTTGAAGTGGTTACTAATATTTTCTGGCATTGAAGTTTTGAAGTAAGAAGTGTTAATAAACGCATGCATACTTAGTTTGTCAAAGATATTTTGGGGATTTTCAAACTGCATGAATATCCATTTAAAATTTCAGTGGGCACTTTTGCTTTTGTAAAATCCCATGAAGTGCTCCGTTGCATCCTACATCAGTTACATACCTCCAGAAATCTGGCCTCTAGAGGTGAAAGAATCTTGGACAATGGTCCTATTGTTAATCATGATTTCCAGTATAATGTAACAAATGTTCTAACCTTGAAAGAAGGCAGGGGAGTAAAACGCTAGGCCTGCCTCCTCATCCTTTTTCCTTCCAGGTTTTATTCTTTTACAGCTGTAGCAGTACAAAGCAGCTACAACTAAGAATATGAATCATCGTTGCTATCGTCATTAACATAATGCCCATGTGTAGATTTATCTGCAGACTTTCAGTTTGATAAACTGTTGGCATGTAAATATTTCCTTGAAGAAATTCCAGTCCAGCTGCTTTTGTTTACAAATCTATCAATGGTTAACACCATAGAATGTATTTTGCCAGTATCTGAATTATAATTACAACTTGTTTAATTGTGAATTAATTACAAAAGAGGAAGACAAAACTAAATAATAAATATTTTTCAGATTTTGGAATCATGCCAGGTTTGCCTGCATTCATTTTGGAAATGTGAGGACTTACACTTGTAAGTCTCCATTCTACAATTCTTTATTGTTATTTATTTGTACAGTTAATTGTGCAAGAAACTCTCTCTGAATAATTATTTCATAGTACTTATTTTGTCTTCAGAGGTTCTTCTGCTTATTTCTTGATTTACTTCTTGACCTCTGCTTGATCATTCTACAGATTTAATTAAGAATTGGTTTTGATACACCAGTCACAGTAACATATAAACTGACCCAAATGCTATTTTCAGGTTTAGTTTTGTTTTTTCTTATTTTGTTTGTTTGTTTTCCTGGTTTTGTTTTTGGTTTCTTTGTTGTTGGTGGTGCGGTTTTTTTGTGTTTGTCGCTGTTGTTGTTCGAGATACAGGACTAAAGAAACTCTGGAATTTCTCTTGTGTTTGGCAGCAGGTTATTCACTTGCTTGTTGCTATTTTGACCAGCGATGCAGAGAAGCGTGCTTTGAATTTATTGAAATTTTAGTGGTTTGTATAATTGTTTGTTACAACTTAATTACAATTTGATACAATTTACATGGATCAGCTCTGGAGACAGCCTATTATCCCTAAATTAGGATAGTTAAAAGTCAGATTTGAGATACATATCATAGACCTATTTGTAGCCAATGGACAAAATGCACACCTCATATGAATATGTCAGTTCTTATCAGCCCTTGGATGCCTATTTTAGAATTAGATTAATCACTTGTAAAGGTGCCTATTTGTCTTTCCTAGTCAATGAAGGGGTGCATTTTTGCTAACAACTGTGGCAGGATACGAGGTTTACCTGGGAGTTGCTTGTAAGAGCTGTTGGGAAGCACTTTGATTTCACTAGTCAGTTCCACTATACTAAACCAAATCAAACTGAACTAAAACAAACCAAATCAAACAAAATTTCTTCCAGAATTTCATATTCTTTGCATATATAGTTAATATCCTTCCAACCAGTTTGTGAGCCCTCTAGTGACACCAGTCAGAAGAACAATATGCATATAGCTGGCTCCACCACCCCTGTATATATTGGAAGTAATATGGCAGCTTAGAGGCTCTTGAAACTAGCTATCCACCTCCCCCCTGTGATACTGTTTAAGTGGTATTACTCCCCATAAAACTATCCTAGACAGTTGTTTAATTTGATTAAAATATATTATTTATTATTTCTATCAAAAATAATAAGCAGCCTTTCTTTTAGCTGCTCTTCTATGTATAGAATCAGATGCTGAGTGTACAGTATCCTAATTTTGTTCCAATTTATTTCAGTTAGAGTTCCAAAGGTTTGGTTATTAGCAATAACACTTAGAGAATAACTCTGTTCAGGTACAATATTGATTAACTCTATCATTCATAAAGCCACTAGAAAATATTTAGCTATATGATTCATTGACTTTCCACATAATCAGCCTATGAATTATATGACTAAACTTGATGGGCTGACAATGTGAATGATAAATTCATTTGGTAAAGTATTTCTGATGTATTTTATCTTTCTCTGGTACATTATCAAAAATGAAACTTTGTCCATAACATTTAGGATATCTGTTTTAAGTAGTTGCCTTCTAGTGCCAGCACTCATTTCTATCCATAGATAATGGGGCAATACTTACACTTTGGAAGGCAATATGTTTCTCTCAATTTGTAACGGAGTCGTGTAATGTCATGTCCATAAGGGGAAGTAAATAACATGCCTTGACATGAATGAATTCTTCAAGCAATCATTAAAATAACTGAGGGTGGTAGGGAGTTAGAAAGATGAAGAATAGGAGGGCTGCAACTTCACTCATTGGCATCTCCAGCATCCTGGTTTGCTGAATGCATGGTACTCATGATCTGGAAGAGAATCCATCTGATGGGTCAGGAAGTTGTTCTTCTGACTTTCCCATAAATTGTTAGCTCTTTCAGGGGGATATGTTATAAATAAATATAACAGTTTCAAATCTTTTCATCACAACAAATAGATCCATTCAGAAAAATCTCATCTAAAATGGCATTATGTCATTGGGAGAGTTGGACTTGTGCTGTTGTCCCTCTACAAACATCTCAGATTTGTTCTGTTTACAAATAAATTGAAATCAAGGGCTCTCTTGCCAGTTCAGCCAGGTGTGTGAGAGTTTAGCAGGGCTTTTTTCAAAGTGCTATTAACAAAATTCTGCAATAAATATCTACTGAACTATTCTGTAGGTGATATGTGATTTTTGAAGGAAGCTGTGTGAAGTCTCCTGTGCTGTTTTTTTGGCAGCACAACATTAAGCCTTTTCTAGTTTTTAAATGACTGTGAAAAGAGGGATGACTTCTGTGGAAAACAAAAGCCATGTTGGAACAATCCCTTAAAAGCATGCCGACCCTTAAATGTATAGATCCCTATACAGCTGACTTTGTGCAAAGGCTTCCCGAATGAGTATATTAGTACTTTAATAGTTTTTAATTCGAGTGTAAATAATGAAAAAGTAACAATTCAAGACTTCTTTTTTTTTTTTTTTTTTTCCCCTGGGCTTTTGGTTTTATCTACTGGACTAATTTATCACACTGTGTCTTCTCACTTCTTTTTCAGTATGATGGCTTGTAGTTCTCCACTTTTCTCTGGTCTTGCTTCAAGGTCCCAAATTCTCAGGTGTTAGGTAAAGGTGGGCCACTTCAATTCACATTTAAGAAATAATTTAAGTTGTTATTTTCAGATTTCGCCAAAGTCCTGTCATTGTTGGTATCTAGAAAATTAGATAATTGATTACCTGTGTATGAAATATCATCTACAGCTGCCTCTAGAACTTTTGGGATGAATTATACAATCAGTTTTATCTGTAACTTCTATCCTTAATGTATCCTTCTAAACAAACTGAAAACATCAGATAACAAAGGGGTTTTTTTACTACTCCTTCACTATCTCCCTTAAGACTTTATTCCCAGGCTTCAGCCCTCTGTCTTCTGTGTGTGAATGTAGCTATGTGTGAATACTGCTGATTGCATTGTGAGCTTGCAGATGATTAAAAAAAGAGTGTAGTAGGAAGTGAGATTTACCTTTTGACTTCTCTTCTATCTTTTCCATCTGCTGCAGTACTCACACACACACATGCACACACACACGCACTTTAGTTTCCAAGCGCAAAGTGATTTTTGGTAGTGAAAATGAGTGAAACTGATCCTGCCAAGAGTAATCTCCCTCTACCTCCCTTTCGTTTTCGCAAGCCTGTCTAAAACCTGAGCTGACACTGAAGGCGATGCCCACAACTTCCACTGCAAATCCTGATCCAGCAAACTTGGAACTAAATTCTGTTTCCTGTCAGCGCTCAAGGAACAAAGTTACACTGGGAAGCAAAGGCACACTGTGCCATACAACCACTTGAGAGTGTCCAGCGCAGAGCCATGAGGATGATTAAGGGAGTGGAGCACCTCCCATATGAGGAAAGGCTGAAGGAGCTGGGTCTCTTTAGTTTGGAGAAAGAGAAGAGGAGAGGCGAGAAGCGAGGCGAGGCGAGGAGGAGACTGAGGGGTGACCTCATTAATGTTTATAAATATGTAAAGGGGGAGTGTCACGAGGATGGAGCCAGGCTGTTCTTGGTGACAACCAATGATAGGACAAGGGGCAGTGGGTACAAACTGGAACACGGGAGGTTCCACTTAAATATGAGAAGGAACTCCTGTACTTTGAGGGTGCCAGAGCACTGGAACAGGCTGCTCAGGGAGGTTGTGAAGTCTCCTTCTCTGGAGACATGCAAAACCCACCTGGACACATTCCTGTGTAACCTCGTCTAGGTGCTTCTGCTCCGGCGGGGGGATTGGACTAGATGGTCTTTCAAGGTCCCTTCCAATCCCTAACATTCTGTGATTGTGGCATTCTTCATGATGGAAGGAAGAAAACCCATAAGGTTTCTTTTGCTTCTGCAGTATATTCCACCCAAGGAGTAATTTTATATTCTGGAGTGTGCAGAGGACCCAGAAACCTTTGGCTAGAAAAAAAGTATAATTGATGAGTCTTGTGAGCCATGTAGTGCTACTGGGTACTACAGTACAGCTGAGACCACTTGTGATCTCTTCCCAGATTCTTCTCCTATGAACAGCTGTAACATATTGAGTTTAATTAATTAGCTTTTTCTTTTGCTCTTCAGTGTACTCATCCTGTCTCTCTCATACACTGATCCTTATCCCATTAAAAGTTAAGTTTGTAAACAATTCTTCTTCAGATAGCTTGCATCTATCATATACTTCTTGTTGTGCTATTTAAAAAAAAAAAAAAGCAAAAAAAAAGCAAAAAAAAAAAAAGCTATTTGACTTGTAGCATCTGCCGTTGGAAAGCCATGATTTATGCCATATTTGGATTATCATTCTTCTTCAGCAGACTAATGCTGGTCTTTCAAAGTGTTTCAAACCATTAGGAGCTCAAACATTGTCTTAAACAAACAAGCAAATAAACAACAACAAAAAAGAATTCTCCAAGTCACTACCTATTCATTCATGATGCAGAGCAGATTTGCCTTGGAAAACAGTCACGATGTGCAATGTATACATTTTCTTACAAAAAAGCAAGCCAGCTATGACACAGATCACTAAGCATATTTTGGCATTAAGGTGGCTACTTACAAGACTCATATATCCCAAGAACACAATTAATTTTCTTTCAGTACATTTTAAATCATTTCATGGATACAGTAATTATACTATACTCAAACCATGCCAATCAATCACTTCTCTGAATCAATATGGAAGGTGTTTTTCAACCATGTATAAATAACAATACTCATATATGCCAAACATCTTATAAAAGTACAATTAGTTAGAATAAAGAGCATATTTGTTCTTGTATTGATTTAACTCCTTGTCATGCTCTATAGGATTGCCATATATATGTGTTTCTTTAAATTCAAGCTTCTGTTCAATTTTTTCTTTGCAGCAGAGTTTTCCTTAGTTGTCCCATTTCACTTTCCATTATGTGTTACAGATAAACATGGAGTGGAATTGATTTATGACCTTATTTGTTTAAATGTGCAAGTGAATACTTATACAGGCACAAATTGCAACTGTTCACATTTTACTGGAAACCAGGAGAAGGAGACCCCCTGGAAACTTCTGTACAAATTTTTGATTGAAAACATTAATTTTCCACAAAGATTGTGCCTTGCAGAAAGATATGGGATTAAGGGAAGAAAAAGAAAAAAAGAAAATATTAAGAAAACCTTGGTCAATATGGGTTAATTTTGAAAATTAGTTTTGAAGTGTTGCCTAATGAAAATTTGATGGCAATTTAATGCAAACAAACATTAAATCAGTATAATGTATAATTTTCTGGATTTTATTTTATTTTATTTTATTTTATTTTATTTTATTTTATTTTATTTTATTTTATTTTATTTTATTTTATTTTATTTTATTTTATTCTTTTTAGTGATAACATATTTATTTCATGCCCTCAGAGTTATTTACAGTGAAATCCTTCTCCAAGTGAAGTGACTCAGGTGACTTAACAACTGACTTATCAAAGTGTGAAGGTAAAACTAACATGAACCTTCAGTATTTCCTCTAGTTTTTCATGTGAACTAAGGAAATTCTGTGTGGCTTCAAAACAAAATTATCACTTACGCACAATGTTAATTCAAAGCCATTCTTAAATTCATGAACCTTAAAAACCCTATTGTTGAACTTCATTTATGTTTGATATTTGCAATGAAACACAGTACCATCAGAGTTTCACCTGGTTTGGGGTGTTATTGCAAATATCTTGAATGTAATTGCTATTACTTTTAAGATACAAAATACCATGTAACATACCAGTGTAAACTGACAACTCTGCACTGAGTTCACTGTCAGCAACCACCCTTCATGTTTTGATCCTTTAATTGATAAGTAATACTTGTCATTGACCCCAATTAAAACGAACAAAAATGGTACTGTACCATATCTTTTCAGTGCAGATATATGCAAGATTTGTACAGATGATATACAGGATTTTAAGCTCCATTTGGACATCTAAAGAAATTAACTTTTTGCCTAGAAAACAAATGTTATTATAGCTGCAATAAATATGCTGACACATTTCTAACTGTTATGCATCCAATCAATATTAGCCAGATTAATTCTTTTTGCTTAATCTGTGGCATTTTTTTCCTGTCAGAACAGCATCGATTATGCCAAAATGGTCATACATTGTCAAACTGAGAGACTCATCTTGATTATTCTTGGTTATTTTGAGTATAAGTACAATCCACCCTGGCCGTTAGTCTGCCCTTGGGAGCCAAGCAATTTGGCTGTGATTATAATGAGGTGTGGCTCATCATAAGGGTGATTATAATGGAGTCTAAGGGAATAGGGAGTCAAGCCTACTGTATATTATCTTTCATTTTTAAAGACGGTACTTCGGAATAATGGTTGAGTATTGTAGCATTTTTGTTCATTGCGTGTCTTCAGGGGTTGAGATATCCTCCAATGGACTGTTTTGATACTAATAGGAAAGCACGTTTAGAACATGAAAATCCCTGTATCTGTTCCTTCAGGCAATTTGTTCGGAGTGTAATTCACATCTGATGAATACTTGGTGACACTGAATGGTCCAGTGAAGATTGGCGCTAATTTTGCAGTAATGCTCTCTGCTGCATCTGTGTCTGAGTGGGAAGGTATTTTTCACCAGTTCATGAACATTTAAAAATCACTTGTTTATGTTTGTGATCATATTATTACTTTCTGTCCTGTAACTTCGTACTGAAATTGCCCTAAACTGGTTGTAGATCTGAGATGTGATCTTTATAATCTTCTCAGTTTTCTGAAGATGACGAAGGCCAGAAACAACACAGTTCCTTTTTAAATCATGTGTTGTCTTCAGGGAAACAAAAAAACTTGTTATAAAAAAATTGTGTTACAATTTTTCTCTGTTCCTCTCTGTGAAAAACATTGGTGGGAGATTATTTTGATTAAAATTGAATGCCTTAAAGTGTCACCAAAAAAGCAAAACAAATTGTAATCTCCTTAGTATAGGATGTTAGGGGATTTAATTTTGCAGTTACGTGAAAGGTTTGACAGATGGAAGAACAACTTATGTGATACAAAATTGGCTTCTGTAGAGGCTTTGAATGTATCTTTCAGTTGTGCTTATGTTGAACAGGAACTGCTAACTGCATCTAAGAATTAAATAAAAAAATTCCCAGACTGTGTGGGGAAACATAATTCCAGTGTTCATGTGTGTATTTCTATACATTATTACAAGAAGGGCAGACCTGTTCTGATAAAACTGGAGCATGGCCTCATTTGAACTATCTGGGTTTATCTACATAAAGTTAAAAAAAAAAAAAAAAAATCCCCATCCCTTCCTGTTGACTGGAGAACATGATATTATTTATTTTCTACTTTACTTATTTATGAAGTAGTCTAATGGCCTCGAAAATCAGCAGAATTCTTTTCTACTATTGGCTTATTTTTTGAATGTGGGCAGTTCCCTTTACCTCACTATCTTGTTTCGGCTCCTAGCTTGTCTATTAAATTTGGGCAGAATAGAAACAGACCTTAATCTTTTTGACCTAAACACCTAACATTTCATGACTTGAAGTGTTACAATAATAATAGTAATGCTGATGGTCTGGAAATAAATGAAGAAATGTATCTCTATATATATTCACTTGTTGAAATATTCACCACCAGTTTAGTCTACAATGCAAAATGAAACAGGTAAAAATTCTGCAGATCAAAATTAAAAGCTCAGTTTGTATCAATTGTGACACTGCTAAATTTTACACCTCTCTGCATCACTGACTGCCACTGAAACATTCCCGTTTAATTACAACTACTAGGCAAGGGCACATATATAGTAACTTTGGTTCTATAGAAGTTTCTGTGATGTGTTGACACGTGATGAGAAGTATATTCAGCATTTTTTGATATAGTAGGTACTTTAGAGAAGCTTTGTTTAGTCCTGGTAATCTAGAGTTGTTAGGATTGAAAGTATTTTGCCATTCTTTGTCAAAAAGCATGTGTTTCACTGGTGGCCAGTTCTCTTATTCAGGTAGAAAGAACACAAAATAATATCAGGGAAAATGTATGGCTGATAAAACTACCTATAGAAAAGTAAAACTGTTGGATGTGTTATTTTAATGTAGAAATCCTCGTACTCAGAATTGCTTCAAGTTTCCAAATGATCAAGGAAATATATGCTTGTAATGTTAGTTATGTTCTGAGTAGTTTTGTATCCTGAATACTTGATATTAGTGTACAACTTTTTTTTCTAAGTTGGAAAAAATCAAACCTTATTTAAAGCTTGCTCCTTCAGTTTCTTATTATCCTTTCAAAAATTGATGTGTTAGAAAATACATTTAAAACTAGAATATTTGGAGATGTTCGCTGCAATATGCCTCCAAATTCCACTTCTTCCCTTCCTATAAGCTATGGAAGTTTCAGTAAAATCACAAACTTTCTCGTGAGAGTGCCTACTTTTCAGTGTTTGAGTGTCTGGTATGATGGGAGACCTTGCAAATATGTTTCATCCACATCGTCTTCAAAGCACAAAATACCACCAGACAATCCATTTCTAAAGCTAGAAAGTTCCTCTCTGGCATGTGCAGTGTTCTGTTGCCATATGCTAATACCCTGTCATTTCTCTGAGCATCTTTCTGCATGAATGCTCAGCCATGGCCCCCATGACATCCCTCTATGTGAAATGTAAACACACTTTAAAAGTCTTGGAAAGCTTAAAAGAGCTTGATGACTGGTGCTTGCTAGGAATATTGCAAGACCTTCTAATTTAACCAGTGCACTCAAAAGGGACAACATAGTTCACTGTAATACTATGTAATGTTGAACACTGAGTGACAACATAGGCCTCCATGAATTATGGCAGAATGTAATGATTTCTGACTACTGCCTGGGTGTTTAAAGTGTAGCGGTATTTGAAAAACAAAAACCAAACCAAACCAAACAGCAACAAAAACCCCATACAGCAACAACAAAAAACAACAACCGAACAATAAACAGCAACCCAAACCAACAAAAAACTTCATAAGATAATTTTTCCTGCTTTTCAAGGAAAGAATGTTCTAAATATCTTTCTGAACATGATCAGAATAGGTAAAGAGGATTTAATATTCAGAAATTATTGATTTAAATAGCATTAAATATTCTTACTTTTAATCACAGAATCACAGAGCGGTTGGGGCTGTAAGGGACCTCTGGAGATCATCTAGTCCTGCCCACCTGCTAAAGCAGGGTCACCCAGAGCAGATCACACAGAATGTCTCCAGGTGGGTTTTGAATGTCTCCAGAGAAGGAGACTCCACAGCCTCTCTGGGCAGCCTGTTCCAGTGCTCTGGCAACCTCAAAGTAGACAAGTTTCTCCTCATATTTAGATGGAACCTCCTGTGTTTCAGTCTGCGCCCATTGTCCTCATTCTATCGTTGGACAGCATTGAAAGGAGTCTGGTCACATCCTCTTGACACCCACCCTTGAGATATTTAGAAGCATTGATAAGATTCCCTCTCAGCCTTCTCCAGGCTGAACAGACCCAGCTCTCTCAGTCTTTCCTCATAACAAAGATATTCCTGACCCCTAATCATCTTCGTAGCCCACTGCTGGACTCCTGTCAGTAATTCCTTGTCCTTCTTAAACTGGGGAGTGCAGTACTACAAATGCAGCATCACCAGGGCAAAGAAGAGGGGAAGGATAATACTGCCAGGATAAGAGATCAGCACATCCCTCTGCACTTCCCCTCCTCAGAAAGCTGTACAGAACAATGGTGTTGTCCCTCAGCCTCCTTTTCTCCAAACTAGGCAAACCCAAAGTCCTTAGCCACTACTCATAGGACATGCCTTCCAGCCTCTTCACCAGCTTTGTTTCCCCTCCTCTGAACACATTCAAGGACATTCACATCCTTCTTAAACTGTAATGCCCAGAACTGCACACAGCACTCAAGGTGAGGCTGCACCAATGCTGAATACAGATGGATAATCAAATCTCTTGACCGACTGGTCATGCTGTGTTTGATGCACCCCACGATGTGGTTTGCCAGGGCCCGCTGCTGACTGTTGTGAAGTTTTCCACCAACCAGCATCCCCAGATCCATTTCTGCAGGGCTGCTCTCCAGCCACTCCTCTCCCAGTCTGCATTTACAGCCTGCATTACTCAGTCCAGCTTTTGTCACCTTGTTTTACTTTGTTTTTCTAGCTGGGCCAAGTCATGTCAGTTATGTGGGGTAATGCACTTTTCAATGCCATGAACAATTGCTGGATTGGATCCTGTGCCTGTAAGCAAAAAGTGAAGACCATAATTCATTTTCTGTGGGTGAAAACACTTAGAAATCTATGATAACTTTATATAAAATACCTGTATCATGCTTCACAGTAGGTTTGCAAAACAGTTACAGTGTGAAGTTATATAATATTATGTTTCTCTAATAGACATACATAAACATAACAATTAAAACCAATAAAAACATCTTTTCTCTTTAACTTTCCTTATAGCTCTGAACTTAAACAAAAGGTCTGGTGATTCTTTCTGATGGCATTTCCTGGATTTATTTCTCAATAATGACACTTTTGGGAGCAATTCTATAGGGAATGAGATTGATCACCCATCACTGCTGCTGATGTGCTGTTTAACCAAGCTGGTGAACCATAAACTGCCATCAGAGAGGGTATCAGACTAACAGCGTGTGTCATGCAGCTTACTCTCCTGTGCACCTAACAATGATGATAATTCTCTTAGTCCATTAGACAGCACAAGGACCTGTTAAACAAAGTATTGGAGTGCTGTGCTTTATGTGACCCAAAAAAGAAACCAAATCCTGCTAGGTGGGCTAAGTAGTGACATAAACTGAAGCTGCAGGTCATGGAGCAAGAAATCTAGTGCTTCATGCCTTTGACATACAGACAGGATTTCTAAAGCTGAAGCTTGCTTTGATAGTAGTAGATATGCTCTAAAAGGAAGTGAACATAGCTATCTCTTTTGATCAGTGAAGAAGACTTGTTCCAAATTCATGTCAGCTTGCATTTTTTTTCAAAATATATAAAAAAAACTCCAATGAGAATATAAAGGAATAAACAATATTTATATTTTTAATTATTGTTAAATGTCATGTACCTGATGTTTCAGTGTTACAAACTGTATCAACATGATTGAAAAAGTTATGATTACTAGATAAAGTTTATGATGCAAGGCCCCAGACCCATGAATTTTTAAGGACAGAACCTCAAGGGATGTGCATAGATCGATGAAGATGTGCATAACCTGGTGATTGACATTTATATTCTTTTTTTTTTTTAACTGGTGTGAATAATTCCTGCTACTGACTTCAGTGGAAATAGTCACATTTCCTCCTTTCATGCTTTCAGTTTTCTCCTTTTTCATGCAATTAGTTTTTGGAAGATCAAAGCCTGAATTCGTCCTGGTTCTTCTAACTCAAGTTGTTGAAGCCTGGTGTTTTGTGGGTTGTTTTTGTTTGTGTGCTTATTTGTTTTTGGTGTTTTTTTCTTTCTGGGTGGATCATTCAAAAGGTCTAACTAGGAGTATTCAAGGAATAGTTAGGAGGTTTTTGCCCCAAATTAATACTGCTGAGCGAGCTGCAGACACTCTCATTGTAAAGTCCTCTCAGATTTGCAGAAATGCCTGCCCCAGTTCACACTGTAGCTATACTCTGTAGGAACACCTTATTCCAGCTAAAACCTCATTTAGGGCTCCAAAGGTGGCCTTCTTTCCTTTTTATTCACCAGCTCCATGATCCTGAGTAATCATCTTGAATCATACATACAAGCACTTAAAAACAATTAAAATGTTTCTGCTTCATTTCAGACCTTTTTGTACTGGATTCATATGACCAAATTTTTGATATCTGCAACATGTGTTATCAATAACTAAAGTAGTCAGAGAGTAAAACCAGACTTTTCCAGGGCATAATTTCTCTCTGTCTTATGTTTCCTTTTTTAATAAGTGAGATGATAGCCTAAAACTACCTACTTTTCTGGGTTAAGAAGGTAAAGAGTATCTATCCTGTATGGTACAGTAACTATAACTGCAGATCCCAAATTCAGTTAGACAAATCCCATGCCTTCTCTCTTAACGAAAGCCTCTTCAGCTGTAAGCCTAAGTCAGTATGGCTAAAGCAGAAACTCTGTCCCTTCCTCTGAGCAACCCATTGTCTATTGATCTCTTTTGAATATTTTTGTCCAAATGCTTCTGTATTTTCCCCCATCCACCTCTCCCTCCTGTAATGAGCTTGCCAGAAACATCTGCAAAATCTTTTTATGGTTCTTACAAAAATTGCTTCTGGACTTTTTTTTTTTTCTGTAACACCTGCTAAAAGCTTGAAAATATGTGGGGCAGTGATGATCTGAGACACTTATCAAACATTGCACTGTGTTTCCCAGTATTTCTCCATCTGTATCCATGTGATGTCCTCTTTTTTTTATTGCAAACACACAGAAGCAGTAAAAACTCTTTTGGTGGACAATCCCTAGCACACTGGGACTTGTAGGGCCCATGAAAGTAATCAAGCTGGCAGCAATGACAATAATGAAATTATAAGAATACTAATACTAATACCATAAAACTATGCAAGTAAACAAGAAAAGATTCAACTGGGAAAAATAATTCTGAAGAGACTATTTTCTGTATACATCATCTGCTAAGAATTCAAAGAGCTACAACAGAATTAGGAAGCTTGAAATAGCGAGTAAACTATTTTTCTGAAAACTGGGAAATTCCCTCTGCTACATTGGGAGGTAGTAAAATTATATGCTGATTCCAGCAGTCATCAGAGTAATCATCAGGGCCCTGAGGGCACCACCAGTCCTGACTGTCCATGGCCACCCTCCCCCGTGGCTCTCCCCACCCTGCCCATGGTCCAGGGCCTCATGTCAGCCCCCCAGGGCCATGAGTCACTGCCCTAGTGGCACCACAGCAGTGCTGGCCTCCAGCTCCTCACAGCCCTACCCTGCCTAGCCATGGGCCCCACTGAGTTGGGCCCATTCAGGGACACATGTCCCAGCCCAGCCTTGACCCATCCCCACACCCATGAAGGCAGCTGATGCCTGGGGCTGGGGGCTGGCCTGGTGCCCCTTTGTTGCCCTGCTGAGGCATGAGATGGACTTTGGGTGGCAGGCTCTGCCCTGATGAACCCCAGGGGGAAACCCCTAGCTCCCAACCCCAGCAGCGCCCTGATAAACTTGGATGTAATACTAAGCCTAATACCTGGTCCATCAGTTCAAAGCTATGTACATTCATCTCAAGGTATTTGATCATTCTTTTGCACAAGGAATAGTAAGAGATTTTCTTTTCACAGCTAGAGAAAAGTCAAAACTTCACAGGGTGTCAACAGGAGAGTCAGGAAGAAAAAACATGTCTACTGACTCTTACCTCTTCATTGCAGACAATGCAACTCTACCTACTAATTTCTCAGGTGAGAAAAATGTTAAAATTGTTTCTTGTTATGAAATAGCTCATTTTTATTTATTTATATATATTTTTTTTAACTATTCCTAAAGCAAACACAAAAGCAAACAAAACATTCGTCCTTTTCTTCACAAGTCTGAAAATTAGTCCTTTTTGGACTAGGAGTACTAGCACCATCAAATGTTTCATTTCAGTCAAGGTAGTAAATTCCTGATATGGTGTACTAATAGAGAACGGAGTTGCATTAATCCTGTAAAAATAAATAAATAAAAAAAACATAGTCTTATGAACATAAATAATTTCATTAGCTCCTAGCTGAAAAGCTACTTTGTTTTCTAACTTGCACGGACAGCTTTAGAGTTGCATAAAATGGCACAGCTTTTAGTTAGGAGTTACCAACATTCACGTTGCAAATTAATGAAGTTCTTTCTGGTTTATTCTATTTTTTTTTCTCCATTTTTCACCTTATTTTTTATTTGTTAAACTGCTCTACCTCTCTGTAGACTGAAAATCAAGGTTCATTTACAATTTCCTTACTCTATTTGTTCATGTTCTATTCTCAGGTTTTGACAAAGTTCTTGGTAAGTTGCTTTTCCACCAGCTGTAAATGACTCTGTTCCAAAGAGATCTGTGCTAAGATTCCCTTAGTACATAGTTTTCTATTTCTGAAACAGTTGTTGAAATCTATGGAAAACAGAGTAAAGTCATTTCAGCAGTGTAACATCCTGAATCAGAAACTAAAGCATGCAAACTGAAATTGATTTGTAACAGGTACCTTATTAGAAGCAAACATCAAGAAAACTAGAATCAATGTTGAAACAAAAATTTGTCTTGTAAGCAATCCTGAGTGAAATGTGTTGACACAGCATCACATTCTGTAGCCCCATTTTTGCATGCTTTTCAAAGCACAGCCATCTCGATCTGGGAGAGATGAATAATTGACTGATCACTGCATAATTCAACGTACTGTTGTAAAAATTCAAGGTCTGGCAAATTTGAAGCTTTTCTTCTTTATTGAGACTGAGGTTAAAGTTTCAATCAACCTTGAAGAAACATTTAAATAGCACAAGGATGCATGATTTATTAAAGTGCATATTATTCTTCCCTATATTCCCTCCTTCTTCATTAAGCTTCCTTACATAATGTTTATGTGAAGTTTATGAAGTGTACCTTATAAGTTGAGCAAAGATTACCTTAGAAGATAGCACTAAAGGGCAATAATCTTGTTTTTCAAGTGAAAAAGAAAAGCCAAAAACAAGGAGTAAAATTATTTTGAAAACACAAAACCTATTTGCCTATGTCTTTAAATAAATATCAGCGTACATAAATACACAAATTTCTCCAGTTCTATTTAGGAAAAAATATATTTCTCTAATAATTACCACTAACAGTTACTTTCTGCACAGCTTATAATGGTTGCATGTAATGTTCAGCAATTAATGTCCTTCAGTATATATTGAATTCCCTAGTTAAATTACCTGTCACTGTAACTAAAAAAATGCTCTTCTGTGGAAGTCAGTCAAGTCTGCTTCACTTTCAAATCATACTACTGTTTGAAGAATGCGTTTTCAAATGAAAAGAATAAGTTCAAACATTTACATTTTCGTTGTCCAAAGTTATTCTAGTTGCTTCTTCATAATATTGCCACAAAAATTGACTCCAAGTCCAGTTCTTCTCTATTAATTTTCAACATTTTACAGGTCATTTCTGAATCCCAAATAGTTTGGACTGCTTTTTTATTATTTCTTCTTTAATATTTATGTAGAGCTCTAAATTTGCGTGGTACTATCTGAAAGCCAAAGAACTTTCTAAGGGCTTGTCCACAAAAGGAGATTACTGCACTGTGAATGAAGATGTGAATTTGAAGGAAACTGGGTATTCCATGCCGGCTCCTGGTTTGGGTAAACTTGCCATGAGCTATGGGTGACTTTATAGGAGATAATTATTTAATTTACATGATTAAAAGTGTTATTGTGAAAGTTACTGCAGAATACTTTGCGTGCTGTGGTTTCCTATGGAACAAACTTCTCTATGGACAGATCCTACAATCCTACTTCTCAATAGACTCATATGTATATGTGAGTAGCATTGCTAAGTAATTTAAATGCATTGACTAATATCTGTAAAATTTCTCCTCTGTATTGCATATGCAAAGCCCAAAATGAATAAGTAAGCAGACATCAGTAAGCTCAACATTGGGAAGGGGAGGGTAGTCACTGAAACAAGGATAACTTCATGACATTTTCTGCTCAAGGTTTGATTAAGAATAAATATGAGAGAACTAACTAAGGTCACACAGGGAATCTGTGCAATAGAAATCTGGGGGAAAAAAAAAAAAGTACTTTGAAGGAGGAGCGTGAAGTTATTTGAAATAATGGAGGAGATATCTTCTTCCAAAGTAAAGGTACATCATGAAGTAGACTTGAGTAAGTGTTTATTATAGCCATTGTGCTTAACATTAGTTTCTCACAGGTTTAGGAGAATTTTGAAGGATACACCACCCTGAAGCCAGATGAAAACATCTGAAAATTAAAGTATAATGATATAATAAGGACCAGAGAGGAATAAGCAGAAAAAAAAAAAAAAAAAAATATTGATTTCAAATCAGTTCCATGAAAGGGAGGCTCGGGAAAATGATCTCTATTGGGAAAAAAATTGGAAGAGAATAAAAAGAGATCCTCGCAAAATACTACTAAAAAGGGTTATTTCAAGTGTAAAATGTACGTAAGAATCATAAAACCAAGAGATTTTGGATATTATGCTTTTAGTTCAGTATTAGGAGCTTAGTGAAACAAAGCACTAATCCTTCCAAATTAAAGTTTTAAATTATAAAATACTTCATAATTTTTATTTTTGAGTGCAGCATCTGTTCTATAAATAGTTCAGGTTATTGGTGTCTTTTAGTTACATTTCTTGTGTTATTTTTAATTAATTTTTTACAAACACAATACCTTATAAAATTTCTATCAACCCAGCATTAAAATACTAGATTTTGTAAAAGCAAGGCAAGCCAACAAAGGCCATTTTCTTACATTGACTGTCACAGGAGAATAAAACTCAGTTGGAAAGTCTTCAGAAAAACTGCTTCTTGCAATTTCTGTAGTATTGTTCCTAGTGCTTTCGTTGTAACCTAGATAGCATTTGCTGAGTTTAAGCATACAGGGAATGATATTATATAATGCAAATGCTGTAATTAAATTCATGTGGACATGTATTTACCTGCACATAACTTTGTAAATAGAAATGTAACTGAGCGCTAAATGTATTTCACAAATTCATATTTATATCAACTCCATAGGACACTTTTGGAGAAAAAAAATCCCATCAGATCAGTTTTTTGTTCCTATTAAGAATAACTGTGAATCCTAGTAAATCAATCTTTGTACGTTATTTGAGTAAATTGGATGAAAACAAGTCTTTCATGACTTACCAATTGCAGAACTTAACAATGTTAACCTTCAAAAGTAACAGAAAGCATTTGGAAGAATTTTCTTTGGAAGATTGGATTACAAATGGCAATAAATTTACTCATATCCAGATGAATGCATCTAATGAATTAATATGCATTGCATTTTCATAACAAAACCATGTTGGGTGTATGTGTAGTTAGGATTCCATTACATGATGTACAAATTAAAACTTGATATTGCATTTGTGGCTTTCAGTTGATACCTGACATATTCTGGTTAAAAATTAATCCTTTTCAAGGGATGAAAAAAGAACTTTTTTTTTTTTTTCCTATATTTAAACGATTCCTTTAATATGGGAATATGTTTCCATTGTAAACACAGAACAATACAAACCTTAAACTCAATACTTTAATCAATGTCATATTCAGGCCTCCTTTACAACCTCTGAAACATATATATAACTGTCATAGAAATGTAATTGCTGGGAAAAGTAAAGGGCAATACAGATGCTGTAGTGTTTATTAAAATTGTATCTCCACATTTTCTGCACTTATGTAGTTACTGATGACCACAGTTATTTAATGTTTTATTTTCTTTAGCTACTTGCTTTAATACTACATGAGAAACATCATATCATTAAAGCACCTTATTACCTCCTAGACCACTGGGTGTTATTTTTGGGTATGTCACTCAAAGGATCTTGCCATTCTCAGGGGACTGGTGGGGAAGCAACACTGCTACTGTATAAGATTTCTTGCCTTGAAAATTTGCTGTACTAAATTATTGATTTGGCTAGCAGCAAATATAGGGTGACAACTAAACTGCAGGTAATATGCAATTTGAGTGGAAAAAAAAAAGTAACAAATGACTGAAAGGAATGCCTTACATTTGGAATAATAATTTAGTTTTTTTAAAGATATCACATTGCTTTACTAAATGTTACATTTTAAGCTTGAAAACACTTTTTTTCAACATGGGTTTTCTCTGGAAGTGCATATCCTTACCATTTCAGTAGTGTGAAGCAGAGTTGTGCTATGCTTTGCATATGAAATTATGAGGGCTGTCAGTATTTAATGGATATTGGAAGATACTACGTCATTGATATAATCAAGAGATGACTATTAGTGCAAGCATTCTTACATATCACAGATTTTAGATAAAGATAACCCCTCCTTGTGAGTTAAAGGTATATGATCTAGGTAATCATTCATAAAATGCTGGGATTAAACAACATATGCCTTCTGTCTTTCAGGAAGATGGTTGGACATTTCTGTAACTTACTAAAGTGTGGGTAAGTAGGAAGTTAGTGATAATTTTTTGATTGTTTTCTCTGTCTGAAGTAAATAATTGTTTTGTCAAATAATATAAAGTTATAATAGACTTCTCCTGGCCACCTACACTAAACTTCTGCCTAATTCAGATCAGAGAATTTACGTAGGTGACTGCTATCTGGCTGCTGAGCTAGAACATGTCTTTTTGAAGAAAAAGCATACCCATCCTTTACACACGTCTCTTTTAAACACCAGTGATGGAGTGTACCCTACAATCTATTTGAAAATGTTCCATTGGTTCAGCTCTTAAAACATTTACTTTCCAAACCTACACAGTGTATGCATCTCCAAATTCTGCCACTGGGGGGAAGGTGGGGGTGTTTATTTATTTATTAAACTAACTAACTAACTAACTAACTAAATAAAACAGAGATCTGTCTCTTCATTTGCTAATGTTGTCTCCACATGAGAACAGTGATCAAGCAATGTCTTAGTATTTAGCACATTCAGTACAAATGGTGAAGCATTTCATGTCCATTCAGAGGAATAAAATAGGGTCTTCATGGAAGGACACAAAAGGGATACCAAGAGAGCCAAGATTAACTAATTTTTAAACTCAGTCAAGCATTCACAGGAAGTACTCTTCACTTGTTGCTCAGCTGAATTCAGTATTTCTGAAGGAAAGCATGCCCTCTGTTGAAAATACAGTTTTATACTTTTGTGTTTTCTGTGTTTTACTTATTTGTTTTTTCAGGTAGCAGCACTCCCAAAGATGGAATCTAATGTACAGAACTTTTAAAAATTTCAGTTTCCTAATGAAGTCAGAATACAAAGCTCAGTGTGACTCCAGCTTCAAGGTTCAGTGCAGGTAAATTAAAACTTCTCCAATGATTTCAGTCCAAAATTAAATATGGCCTGGAAAATACCATAATAATAGAAGGGCATAATGTGAGTGAACAAGCAGCAAGTGTATTGATATTTATGAAATGATTGTATGAAATATTTATTTTCAGAATGCAAAATAATGTCTTCCCTCAAAAACAGTACTATAACTAGTAGTTTGTCACCTCCTGTAATAACAAAATGAGTTTTCATTTAACATTAACACCGAAAACACTTGCAGTCCTTCATCTATAGGAGACAACAATAGATTGAGACCATACAGATCAGATAGAAAATTTGATTTTCATGTATTAGCTTTGAGTAGTCTTGATCAATCTAATTTTAAACAGCTGAGGATGTTGAGCCTTCATCTCTTTTCTGCACAGACTATTTCAATCCTAACAGTCGAGATTCTATTGTAATAACTTTCAAAAGACATTTATAAGGAATGGATGTTTTCCAATTCCAACATGAGAGGCAGAAATCGAGAGACTGTAACTTTTGCAATAAATTGTCTTCCTGTCTGTGGTCTTCCATCTCTTTCAGCTATTACCAGTTTTTCCAAACAGCATGGTTATTCTTTGGTGAAGGATATCACACTGTCCTTTCCCCTTTTAAATTGTTCTGCTGAAGCAAAGAAGAAACTGCTTTGTATTTGGAAAAAAAAAAAGTACATAGCAAGGGACAGAAGTGCAATTTAAGCTGCTAAAACTAGGAATGCTCAGTACTTTATGGCCGCCTATGATGAAAGCTAATTCCTTATCAGTACTAGTATACTTTCAGGATGATTCTATGTTGTACAAGCCTATACACCTGTGTTAGTTTGTGTACAAACCCAAAAATAAATATAGGAAGTAGTATTTCATCCTACAGTACTATTCATTAAGTTTCCTGAATAAATTGGTATTATCTGTCTGTATTATTTCTGCATACATATTTTCAATTGCAGGGTGTTTCAAAAAGTTGGACCTGATTTCAAAGATATAATGATTTCAAATGGGGTCCATCTTTCTGAGACACCCTGTATTTTAGTACCCTATATTATTTATTACAGGGCTAGAAATGTGTATATTCCCACACATCCTGTGTCTGCCTGCTTAGCTGACATGCAGGTAGAATGAATTTTTCTTGCAGGAAAGAACAGGCATTTTTTAAGCATTCCAGGCTTGAAACAAAACAAAACAAAACAAAACAAAACAAAAGAAATGTCATACATCCATTATCACTTAGCAAATAATTCTATAGTGGCAATAAGTAACATATCTTAATTGTTACTCAAACAAAAGATTTTTATTTAGAAGGAATGTTCATGTTTTTTTCTAATATCATCCATTGACAGCTGTAGAGCTGGTGTAAAGTTTTGGTGGATTATTGTTGTGAATTAGATTATATTCAATCCCTCAGGACTTGACTGTGCCTCTAGGCACAGCCTTCAGCAAG
This sequence comes from Streptopelia decaocto, assembly GCF_964273445.1. Taxonomy (NCBI): domain Eukaryota; kingdom Metazoa; phylum Chordata; class Aves; order Columbiformes; family Columbidae; genus Streptopelia; species Streptopelia decaocto. The sequence continues at coordinate 170,319,656 of NC_138663.1, forward strand.
AAATAGTATGTAGGCTGTGTCATCCCAAGAGGTTTTGTGCCTTATAAATACACCTCTGAAGTACAATTGACACCTTGTTCATACAGAAATTCAGCGCGTCAAGAGACTTTTCTTATTCTCAGTGTTCTACATCCAGTTCCCAGTGACAAAAGGATCAAGCAGTTGTGGACAGTGTAGAGTATTGCATCTGGGTAGGAAAAACCCCAGGTTCCAGTATAAATTGGGGAATGACTTCTTAGAGAGCAGTGTAGGGGAAAGGGACCTGGGAGTCCTGGTGGACAACAGGATGACCATGAGCCAGCACTGTGCCCTTGTGGCCAGGAAGGCCAATGGCATCCTGGGGTGTATTAGGAGAGGGGTGGTTAGTAGGTCGAGAGAGGTTCTCCTCCCCCTCTACTCTGCCCTGGTGAGACCACATCTGGAATATTGTGTCCAGTTCTGAGCCCCTCAGTTCCAGAAGGACAGGGAACTGCTGGAGAGAGTCCAGCCCAGGGCAACAAAGATGATTAAGGGAGTGGAGCATCTCCCTTATGAGGAAAGGCCGAGGAAGCTGGGTCTCTTTAGCTTGGAGGAGACTGAGGGGTGACCTTATTAATGTTTACAAATATGTAAAGGGTGAGTGTCATGAGGATATAGACAGGCTCTTCTCGGTGACAACCAATGATAGGACAAGGGTCAATGGGTTCAAATTGGAACACAAGAGGTTCCACTTAAATATGAGAGGAAACATCTTCTCAGTAAGGGTAACAGAGCACTGGAACAGGCTGCGCAGGGAGGTTGTGGAGTCTCCTTCTCTGGAGACATTCAAAACCCGCCTGGACACATCCCTGTGTAGACTCATCTAAGTGTTCCTGCTCCGGCAGGGGGATTGGACTAGATGATCTTTTGAAGTCCCTTCCAATCCCTAACATTCTGCGATTCTGTGACATATGGGTTTAAATTCCGGCCACTTAAATTAGGTAGCTAATACAGGAAAACAGCTACACCAGACTATTTATTTTGTTCAAAGGAGACATGGAAAGTAAAAAAGTAACCTCTAGAAAGAAAGCTCAGTCCACATAAATCTGATTTACTTTCTGGATGTGCATTTCATGAAGAAATTCCCACAGTAACAATGGGAAGAAAGAGCTAATCCTACCTGAAGCATCAGGATACTGTCAGAAGGACCTATTAGGGAGAAAACTGTGATAACATACAATATTGTCTTTTCTCATCTGCTTTAGCTTATATCATTTACAATGACTTATCCCTTTCCCTATGCTGGCAGCGTTTGAGATCCCAGTACCTCCAAGGCTTCCTTTGTTATGCATGAAAACTAAACTACTGTGATCTCAGAAATTAATCTTATAGATGCTCTACCTTGCTTCCCTTTTCATTATCGCAATAGAAGGGAAATTCTGGTGTACCTTGTCAGCTGGCACATGTGAAAGAATCTGATTACATGTACAGTGTCTGACTGGGATGGAGTTAAGTTTCTTCAGAGCAGCTGAGATTCTGATGTGCTTTGCATTTGTGGCTAAAACAGTGTTGATAACACACTGATGTTTTGGCTGTTGCCGAACAGTACTGGCACAGCATGAAACAATCATCTGAAGTGAGTAGGCTGGGGGTGGGCAAGAAGTAAGGAGGAGACAGGGCTAGGACAGCTGATCCGAACTGACTAAAGAGATATTCCATACCGTATGATGTCTTGCTTAGCAATAAAATCTCAAGGAATGGAGGAGGAAGGGGGAACACTGATGGCTATGGTATTTGTTTTCCCAAACAACTGTTACATATACTGAGGCCTTGCTTCCCAGGAAGTGGCTGGACATCTGCTTGCTCATAAGATGCAGTGAATGAATTGACCTTTTTTGTTTGCTTGTGCTTGCAGCTTTTGCTTTCCCTGTTGGACAGTTATTGTCTTGATCCAGGAGTCTTCTGGCCTTCTATTTTCTTCCCATCCTGTGTTAGAGGAGAGTGAGTGAGAGTCAGAGTGTGTGCCTTGCTGCTGGCTGCTGTGAACCCACCACTTTGCAAAACAATGTGAAACCTCAAATACCTAATATAAACTGTCAAAACCAGTGAATTTAGCAGAGAACATTCATAACTCTTCCTTTACATGAAGTTACCACTTTACTTAATGTTGAAAGACAGAGAAACTCAAAATATTTTCTAGTTTTCCTGTTTTTTTTTTTTTTTTTGGCAAATATAAGTCAAAGCTGGAGTTGTATTTTGAATGATGTCAAAATGCAACAACTGGAAATCACAGAATCGCAGAATGTTAGCGAGTTGAAGGGACCTCAAAAGATCATCTAGTCCAATCCCCCTGCCAGAGCAGGAACACTTAGAAGAGGCTGCACAGGAATGTGTCCAGGCAGGTTTTGAATGTCTCCAGAGAAGGAGACTCCACAACCTCCCTGCGCAGCCTGTTCCAGTGCTCTGTTACCCTTACTGAGAAGAAGTTTCCTCTCATATTTAAGTGGAACCTCTTGTGTTCCAATTTGAACCCATTGACCCTTGTCCTATCATTGGTTGTCACTGAGAAGAGCCTGTCTATATCCTCGTGACACTCACCCTTTACATATTTATCAGCATTAATGAGGTCACCCCTCAGTCTCTTCCTCTCCCAGCTAAAGAGACCCAGCTCCCTCAGCCTTTCCTCATAAGGGAGATGCTCCACTCCCTTAATCATCTTTGTTGCCCTGTGCTGGACTCTCTCCAGCAGTTCCCTGTCCTTCTGGAACTGAGGGGCTCAGAACTGGACACAATATTCCAGATGTGGTCTCACCAGGGCAGAGTAGAGGGGGAGGAGAACCTCTCTCAACCTACTAACCACCCCCCTTCTAATACACCCCAGGATGCCATTGGCCTTCCTGGCCACAAGGGCACAGTGCTGGCTCATGGTCATCCTGCTGTCCACCAGGACTCCCAGGTCCCTTTCCCCTACACTGCTCTCCAACAGGTTGTTCCCCAGCTTATACTGGAACCTGGGGTTATTCTTGCCCAGATGCAGGACTCTACACTTGTCCTTGTTATATTTCATTAAATTTTTCCCCACCCAACTCTCCAGTCTGTCTAGGTGTCTCTGGACAACCATCTTAGTTTTGTTACTGTGTACTATAATTCTGTTTTGTTTCAATGCAATAATTATTGCTGTTTTCCCCAGGCGAAAATTCAAACATTACATCTGAACATTGTTTGCATTGCTTTGTAAAAGAATTCTTCAATGTCTGTACTCTGCAATGTGAAATATATGGCCACCCATCACATAATCCAATGACCAACACTAATTTCAAGTGAAAGTACAAGAAACTTGCTTTGCAGACTCATCATAAATGCCATTTCCACCTAGTAGTTAATCAATACAATCTGGTACAGTAAGTGATTTTCATCTCATTATTCAAATGAAATAAGCAAATGTAGTATGTGTTGCACATTTCATTTAGAGAAGAAAAAGAAAGTATGGAATAGCACCTTTGGCCATACCTCATTTTCAAATACAAATAAGGCACTTCATACAAAAAGAGGAGTGCAGAAGTCTGCCAAATAGGAGGTCTAGAGACTGCTTACAGTTCATCTGGTACCCTGGGGAGAAATACAAGTGTTACGGTGAAAAATATGCAATCTAGAATCCAGTCTGCTGTGAGATCTGCCCAGGTACAACTTAGAGCATGTATGGAATCCATCTAAATCAATGCCATTCTGTCAGGGCACAGGGAAAGTCCCACATAGATTACACTTGAAGGTCTGGATCAGGTCAAAAGATCATAAAATAAACAGCTGAAAATGAACAAGAGATGGCTTGAATGAACGAAATAATATCAACCTCCTTAGGAAAAAAAAAAAAAAGCAAAAAAAGCTATATTGACTACACTGTCAAGGAAATGAGTTAAAGGTGCTATGAAGATGCCTTATCATTTCACTAATAAGAGCAAGAATGAAGGTGATTAAACTGGATAGTTAACCATGGTAAAACCATGCTGGATAGTTAACCATGCTAAAATGTAGAGCTGGTAAAGGAAGTCTTTCTTTTGTTCTTCATTTTATGAGGAGGCTTTCATTTACTATTATGTATCAGGGCTCAAAAAATCTCTTTAGTATGTTTATCCATTTTAATTTCAACCACAGATAGATAAATAAATATAAAAGTACTTTTGTAATATGATAAATGTTAAATGTATATAAGTTGCTGTCGCTTTTTTTCTTTCATTGCATTTTCCACAGTTTAAAATTTCAAAATAAATGACAGAGTTGTTAATAGGCTGTAGAGGATTTTTTCCTGTCCTCCCTTGATTTATTGCTGCTGAGTGTAAACTGATCTGGAAACAAGTGAGAATTCCCCTGCGAAATGTTCTAAAATCCAAATTCCTCATGGAGAGGAGAAAAATATTTGAGCAGAAACAATCATCCCCACGTGTATAAGCTTTGAATAATAACAGCCTGGTTTCTACATTTCTTTTGTTCATGATGTATCAATCCAGTGTGAAAGGAAACATAAAAAAAGCACATATATAACCCAAATGTGCAACAGCAAAAGCTTTAACAAACCCTAATTATTCAGGTGGTTAAGGAACAAGCTAAATAGCAGCACTAGTACACTGTAAATTCTTGCGGCTGACACAGAAGTGGTTATGACAGCTTTCACATTATCTCATTGCAGTATCGAGGCAGTAGTCGCAGCTGGCTCATATGTCAAAATGTGTCAGGACTTAAATGGTAAAACAGGAGTGCAACAGCAATTGGCTTTTCAATCAATAATGCAATCAATATATTTCACAGATATTTTCCCATATCTAAATTACTCTGCAGAGATGAGGTAGCCTGACTGAGTGTTTATAAATCAATAAAACACACAGCTAAAGGACATCTGCTCCTGTTCTCTCACTTCAAGGCACAGTTTGCCTTTTATTTCCAACTCTCTCTTATTTAAGAATGTACTTTTGAGGAAAAACAGCTCCTCTTTTTGCACACAAATCAGTTTGAACTTGCACTATGACTATAGACTATTTTTGTTAATAATTGTGTACTTCAGTTTTAAATAGGTGTAAGGGACAGTTTCTACTGGCAACAGAGCTGAGAATTAATAACATTCATTCCAGATTTATAAGATAGATATGAACAGCTATTTTATATCACATTACTTTTTTTTTTCTTTTTACTTCAGTACAATGCACACCATTTTGAGATCCTCCCAACCTTAAGCAATGCAACAGAATTCCAGAAGATTCTCAGTGATATTTTGTAGAACAGCTTCCTTTCAGACCACCATTGTTTTGATGATTTTTTTTCACTAATCTATTCAGTTTTCTGCAGCAGATACATAAAAGGTGATAGCTTGTTAAGATATTGTTATATGACATTACAGAATTTGCTTTCTGCATCTTTTTTTTTTTTTTTGTGAGGAAGTGACTACATGTAAGAATCTGTATTTCAATGACTATCATCACAATAATTCTGTAATATAAAATAATTTGATGATTTGCTTGCGTATGACTACAATATATATCTATTTATACTTATGCATATATACAGTTATATACTGCACATAGAGATACATTCAAATACATGTGAAACATTGCAATGCTGGAGTTATATAATTACACGAGTTAATGCATATAGGTGTTCATTATTGTGTGTACTACACATTTTATTTATGCAATGTTCAGAACTGAAAACTATACACTTTTAAGATAAAAACACTTAATATGTTTTAGCCTTATTTATCTTCTGCTTGAAAATTACATCAGACATGAAACAGAGAGTAACAAAAACAATTACATCTTTCAGGTAAGACAGCCATATTCTGTCAAGAAGTACATAAACCCAAGCAAATTACATTTCCTAATTTAGGTGTTCCATTAAAAATAGATTGTTTCTTTGGTGAACATCAACTAATCTCATGATGTTATATCTTTAGCTCACATGCTGCGTTATTCTCTCAAGACATGCAATCTCCCTCACAATTGTGAGATCCATCTCTGAACAACAGTTGCTACACAGTGAAAACACAAGCTACGTGCACAGCGATTCCCTGTTTCACTTAATCTATGTATTTTATTAAGATTTTTACTGAATCTATTACTATATTATAGCATTTCAGAGGATTTGTATTTAATTGCATTGTATTATTTGAATATGGCTTTAACTGGAAAAGCTTCAGTTAACATGAGTCCAAGATTTCACATTTCATTTCCAAATTAGCGAAGACATTCTCTTTGACTTGAATGGGAAGAGTATTTTGACCTCAATAGCCCACTAACTTAATACCTTTCAGCAACACTAAAAGACAATTTAGTATTACCCTAAAGAAACAAACAAAACCCCCAAATATCGTGGTACTTTATGAAATGGTTTCAATCAACCTGATTTTAAAAAAAAATCATTTTATATAAGAGATGTTATAGTAACCTTTTTAAAAATAAAATTTTGAAAATGCTCCACTTTTTTGAAAATACATCTGAATCATTTTTGTGAACCATCAAATATTTACACTATATTGATATAAGTATTTATCAGACTCATTTAAGTATTAAACTCATGCAAGAGTAGGCCAGAGTAGGAAAACCTCTTTCTTCTCAGTTAGCAGAACATATTAAGTGTCATAATAAAAAAATTCTCTCAGAGTATTCTCTATTAATTTTATTTTGATAAGGCTCTTGAATGACTGAAACTGCTGGGTTTTTTACAGCTTTTGAAAACACTTTATTGTTTCAGTGACTGAGCTCTGAGGAATCCTAAGTTACAAATTCCTACAACAGTCATCAAAGTCATTCTCATCCATTGTATATAAGTGTCAGAAACATTTTTAGAGACCTGAAAATCTATTAGACTTCCAGCTGAAAATATATCTTAAGCTGCAAGTCAAACTCCTAGCAACCGTAAAGTGGTTAATACCTTTATATTTGAGAAGCTGTAAAATGAGAGAACACTGCTGGGAACTAGAAATTGAAACTAGTTGAAGAATGCCCCTGGTGACATGAACTTTGTTTTAAGTAAGAGCTGGTCAAAATGCAATAGTTGAGCTTTGCAAAACACAGCATCAACATTACTGAAGGTCTTCTGTTTTGCAAAATTTGCCCAACATTTTATTCTGTTAATGTTCTTATTCCTTGTCTTACAGAAGATGATAGAATGAATGAATCTGCAGCCCTGAGAAAAATTGTTTGAGGAATCTTACAAATTGGATTTCTGTGTGTTCTGGGTAGGTAGCTCCTCATTACAGAAGACCAGCTTTCTAACTTGAAGGTCATGGGCTTCGACTTATTCCCAGTATTTTATGTTTTCTTTCCAAATTATCCTCTGTCCTATGTGGAGTTGAGTGAGGAACTCCAATATTCTCCCTTATGAGGAAAGGCTGAGGGAGCTGGGTCTCTTTAGTTTGGAGAAGAGGAGAGTGAGGGGTGATCTTATTAATGTTTACAAATATATGAAGGGTGAGTGTCACGAAGATGGAGCCAGGATCTTCTTGGTGACAGCCAATGCTAGTACAAGGGATAATGGGTTCAAATTGGAACACAAGAGGTTCCACTTAAATTTGAGAAGAAACTTCTTCTCAGTAAGGGTAACGGAACACTGGAACAGGCTGCGCAGGGAGGAATGTCTCCTTCTCTGGAGACATTCAAAACCTGCCTGGACACATTCCTGTGTAGCCTCATCTAAGTGTTCCTGCTCTGACAGGGAGATTGGACTAGATGATCTTTTGAGATCTCTTCCAATCCCTGACATTCTGTGATTCTGTGATTCTGAAACCTCTATGAATGATGTGTGGCTGTTCTTGAATTTAAAATTTGATGTGAGTGATTAGAAACAAAGGGAAAATATTAGGTTGGATGACATGAAAAAGGAAGGGAAGGGAAGGGAAGGGAAGGGAAGGGAAGGGAAGGGAAGGGAAGGGAAGGGAAGGGAAGGGAAGGGAAGGGAAGGGAAGGGAAGGGAAGGGAAGGGAAGGGAAGGGAAGGGAAGGGAAGGGAGGAAGGGAGGAAGGGAGGAAGGGAGGAAGGGAGGAAGGGAGGAAGGGAGGAAGGGAGGAAGGGAGGAAGGGAGGAAGGGAGGAAGGAAGGGAGGAAGGGAGGAAGGGAGGAAGGGAGGAAGGGAGGAAGGGAGGAAGGGAGGAAGGGAGGAAGGGAGGAAGGGAGGAAGGAAGGAAGGAAGGAAGGAAGGAAGGAAGGAAGGAAGGAAGGAAGGAAGGAAGGAAGGAAGGAAGGAAGGAAGGAAGGAAGGAAGGGTAGAAATTATTTCACTAAGTGAAACTATTAGGTCACACAACTGTTATAAACATGGAGCTTCAAAATCCAGGAGGTAAACATGACAGTCAATGGTAGATATATTTGCTAGTTTCAAATGCAGCCACATTTGATTTAGATGGGTGTGAGAACAGCAAATGACCTTTATAGTTTGTTTGTTTGTTTGTTTGTTTTTCAGAATAGCCATAAAATCAACAAGCTAAAGTCTTTTAGACATTCAGATTTAGAAATAATTAAATGGAATATACAGAGAAAAATACACTTATAAATTAAAGTTTTACTGAAAGTGTCATCAGGTCGAATACAACCATGATTATATACAGTCAACCCAGTTTCTAATTCTGTTCATATAGACTACATAAAGAGTAAAGGTTAACCTGTGGACTGCAAACTATATTCTAATTATATGAGTACATAAATCAATAAGCCCTCAAGGGTATAAATGATGGTAGAGGAGTGCAGCAAATGACAAAGCAGAAACCAAGAGCAACATAATGATTAAAAGGCCTAACAGCATGTTAGAGTAAATGAAGGGAGGCATAATATTGGCCTGATTAAGCTTATTTTATTGGCCAAAGTGTAGGGTTTGAGTGTGCAAAAGTGTAAGCAGTTAAGAAGCCTTAGGAACTAACACATTTCTTTTACACAACATGAAAGTCTTGTAAATTGGGTTATACACCATCTCTGTGATATATATCACCAGAATGCATGGGAAGAGATTAAAAAAAAGTCTGTCATGGGCTAGATATATTTGACCCCTTTTTCATTGCTAAACAAAACCAGCTTGTAGTTGGTTCACTTAGAACTTTATCCCAGCAGAGTGGAGAACCGATCTGTCTCTAGCACCATCTGTCTCTAGCACCTCTGTACTATCTCACGAAAGTGAATGCTAAAAATGGAAAATGGTTCGAGACTGACATATCTAAGTATCTTTAATATCTCTTGGTTAAAGGAGATCTAGGCCCAATTCAGATCTCCAACACAGGCATCTACAAATACCTTTTGCAGCACATTAGTCTGTTACTCTTGGATTCCAGTGACTGCTCCAAAAAGCATAAATATCCTATGGGTCTTATATTTTACCTGCCATCTTACATGTATATCTTCAATACCTGAAGTATTTCAGATATTACAAGCTATCTTATTGTGGGTAACTGAACGGAACCCCAGAGGTTATTGGTTCTTCTTGGAAAAACTGTGTGTGGTGTCTCATAAGGAATACAGACTTGGTATAGAGTTGTGAAAGCCAGTTTTGTAAACCCATCCAATGGCCATAATTCTATATTAAATGATATAATTTTCAGGGATATTTCTATGCACCTTATAAAACATATATTATACTGGTATTCTAGAACACTCTTCTAGTGACTTTGGAGAATCTGTGCAAGTACTATTCAAAGGAACATGAGAGACCTGTTATGAAGAGTGTAGGGACACAATGCAACAGTAAGTGAAGATGGAGATGGTAAACTACACTGATCTAAGATGGAGTATCATATTGAACAGAAAACTTCTCTATTTTTTAAACATATCATGTCTATTATGAACTTCAAATGATCTCTAGAAATTATATTCAACATGGATAATTTGTTTACTACAGAATTAACCAGTCAGAAATATTTGTTATGTAAGCAAGCCATCAAGGATTAAAGGGCAGGTTTAGGGGCCCTGTTCCTGACCCAGGACTCATTCTATTGTTATATTGCATGACATTATATCACATTTTTTTCAATGGCAATCTATTTTAAAATGCATACACAGGATGAAATCAGTATGAATCTTGCTTATCAGCAACAGCTAAATATCAAATATAAATCAACATTCTTACTTTTTTTCTTTTTAATTTTCAGAATCTCCTAAGTAAAAGCACCTGACAGCAAGTTTATTAGAAACTTTTATCAAAATGGCACAGGAAGAAAACACTGAATAGTTTGAAACAAGATACATTTGTCCAATGATAAAGGTGAAGTCATATGTCAACACAGTAGGTTACCGAATCAATGGAAAGTCCATAAGATGTATAGGGGCTTTTAGCATTTTTTCTTAATATTTACTTTATGCTACTACAGATAGTAAATATTAGCACAAAATACTTATTCCCTTCTTTTGATAACAAGATCTTTAGTGACATCTAAACAACCTTTAACTTCAGAGTTTTTCATCCCTGGATCATACAGTGATTCTGATTTGCACTATAGATTATGCCTTTTAGAAGTCAGACAATGTAATCATGACAATCAGTTATGAGAAGTTGCGTTTCTTTTGCTGAGACACCCAAGTTAATAGAAGTGTGGAACATAACCTCTGAGAATTTTTTCTGGTGTCTCAGGCCTAAACTATCGCATACAGTGAGAGATGGCCTTTCAGCTGTTGGCTGCTCAGTTTTAAATGGTTTCTGGATCTGGACAAAGAATGCTGAGCATTCTGAGATGCCAAGACTGGCTACAAGTGATAAAGAGCACAAACTAAGGAATGTAGCTAAGGAATACTTTCGCTTCTCCCTATATAAAACTCCAGCTAAAGGAATAAATTTGCAGGACAGTGAGCAAGCCTGTAAGTTGGATGGTTTTTTTCTTGCAGCACTGAGGGAATGCATTGACAAGAGGGGTAGGGTAGTTGAAATGTTTGGAAAGAATTGTATAAAAGATGAGCTCACTGCATATGGGGACATTATCTCACGAGATAACACAACTTTCCACAACTAAGAAAACAGAGTTATACTTCTAAGAATCATAAAAAGTTATTAGCAGTAATCAAAAAGAATTGCACAGATAATGTTCTTGGCCAAATATTAGACAAATAATTTAACTCATGAAAATAAAGGCACTGCATATGGAGCTGTGACCAATGTATAATAAGGGGTTCAGCTATTTTTTTCTGGCCTTGGACAGACAGAGTAGATGGCATCTCAATGGACTTTAGGTACCTTGCTTTGAGCAACTGAATACTGGCTAGATAGTCAAACCATTTATTTTTCTCCAATAATAGACAGGTATCATTGAGAAACCGTCTTCCCAACACAAAGGACTAAAGTTACAAAGTGGAAACATCACTCAATATTCCTTAACTCTTGTTCAGAAGATAATTCTGGGAACCACTTGCATATATGAAGAACAGAAGACTGTTTTAAAGGCTACAGAAGTTACCAGAATTAGCATTTGTAATGCTATTTACCCTTGGCTTGCGTTAGAGTAAGTTCATCAGATAATTGTACACTTACGTTCAGGTCACATAATAATGTGAAAAATACCATGAAATCACAGCAACATGACAATACTGTCTCTCACCAGGGTTCTACAGATGTTTCAAAAAAATCTTCTGGTACTAATTTGTAGGGGATAGCCATCCTGGATGCCATTATAGGGGTTTTTAAAAGTTTCCCTTTCATTAGTACTAATTTAGCTGTTATGAGAAGAGCTATTGTCAGCCAGGATCAGGTACATGTTGCTCTATGGGTTGAAATTGCTGAGAGTAAAGCTTTATACAGTCTAGTTCCAAGCAATTGTCCTGACACTTCTCTGCTCAGCCACCATAACTGTCAGTAAAATGAGAGTTTCAGCTGCAAGTGGTAGCCTCAGGTATATTGTTAGAAACTTTGCTATCACGTTAAAGATTTGGGATCCATTAGGTAATGAATGGATTACACTGAGCAACTACAGAAGATTAATTGGTTATTGTTTGTAAATTGCTTTACAGATAGTAAGTCTCATATAAGTGGTCTGTATTACTGTTATTAATGTACTATTTTTATCTATAGTGGATATCTCACTTCACCATTGTTCACACACATAAAGGGAAACTAGAATACTTTCCTTCAGACCAGGATTCAGAACTTCAAAAGAAATTACTTTTAAGCCTGAATAGACTGATTCATGTTTATCAAGAATGAGGTGATATGTGACTATAAAGGAAAGAATATGTACAGAAATATATTTTAAATATTTAAAGAGAGATATCAGCAGATGCTATGCTAATAGGAAATTTTAAGTTATAATCTGCCAATTTAGAATACAAGAAGTCCTTAAAAATCTATCTATAAGCTTTTGTCATATCTTCTTTATCTCCTTATTTCTACTAGAAATATACCCTTTCCTGACAATTATTTTAGAGGACATTATCAAGTGCCACTACTTAAAAGTTTTAAAGAAACTTTATTTGAGAAAGGACAAGGAAAGGATTAACAATTATAATGACATGATCAGAAATCTTAGTTTTAAGTAAAAATATCTTTTAGAATTGTTACAATTTTTCATCTGTGTCCTGGTTTCATCTGGGATAGAGTTAATTTTCTTCCAAGTAGCTGGTATAGTGCTGTGTTTTGGATTCAGAATGAGAATAAGGTTGCTAATACACTAATGTTTTAGTTTTTGCTAAGTAGTCATGGACTTTTCAGCTTCTCACACTGTGCCAGGTGCACAAGAAACTGGGAGAGGGCAGAGCCAGGACACCTGATTCAAAGTGGCCGAAAGGATATTTGATACCATATGATGTCATGCTCTGCGTATATTTTGGAGGGGAAGCTAGTTGGGGGAACTCCTGCCTGGGGACAGGCTAAGTATTGATCACTGAGTGGTGAGCAATTCCATTGTGCATCACTCGTTTTATACATTACTGTTATTATTATTTCACTTTCTGTCTTATTAACCTGTCTTTATCTTAACCCATGAGATTTACCTTTGTTCTGATTCTCTCCTCCATCCCATAGCACGGGGAAATGAGTGGGTGGCTGTGTGTGGTGCTTAGCTGCCTGCCAGTTTAAACCACAACAATCTACCATGAACAACAAGTTAGCACCTCTATAATTGAACTTAATTTCTGAAGATCTTGTGTCAGACTTTCAAAAGAGTTCAGGTATCTGAAAGTGCAAACTGAGATTTACAGAGGAAACCAACAAAAATGCTATTAGCAAACCTGTGCCTAAATATCTTTGCACCCTTAATCTCATGTTCCTAATGTAACACTCTAGACTACTCTCCCTCCTGTAAGATTACACAGATTCTTATATTTTCTTATAAATAATTCCTGGAAAAGCCTTAATGTATGACTCCTGTGTCATGGAATATTATTATTGATAAATACTTGTATAAACAACAATATCAGTCAGAAATGTGGTAAACCACCAGACATACCTAGAAAGGAAATGAATATGAAGGATACATAGCCATGCTGATAAAAGTACTTATAGCTAACATATGGATACAGTCCACTGCATGTTTGCTTTGCCTCCCATACCATCTTAGTCATGTATATTATTATCTTAGGCTCTGTTCTGTGCTAATATGACTGTAGGTCTTTGAGACTACAGCAAGCTCACACCTGGCCAACCAAGTACACAGACTGGATATCTGTTTGAACCCCCTTATGCAGAATATATAAGAGATAAGACATGAATCGCCATTTAAGATATAATACAAAAATTGTTTTCTCTTAGCTAAGAGAAAAAACACTCAAGAAATTAATCTAGATTCCTATCAGTGTTATCTCAGCATCATTCTGAGTTATTCATGACACACTTTTCAACCTGTTTCAAATTCAATATCTAGCAAAGCAGCCACATCATAGCTAAATCCTAAGCCTTTCTAATGACTTCAGTAAATTCTTGCCATTCTAGCAGTGAAATGTACTGAATGGATTTGTTGAGTTTACATGCAGTTGTTCCACTAACTGAACAGAGGCTCCAATCACTTGGATATATTAAAGTACAGAACCATAATTTAGTGCCAAAGCTACGTTTGAACACTGTTTATTCCAAGTGATGGGTCAGGTTAAAACTAGACCAGATATGTATCACAGAATGGTGTATTTTGTTCTTTAAATGATTTAGAACAGTCAAAACCAAAGTGTATATTGTATGTTTCACTTCAGTTATGCTGGCTTTCAGGTGCTACAAAGTGCTGTAACTTCATCTGTATAATCCAGCAATACATTTAGATCAGATTCTCTGTATTGGATTTTTCAGTTATACAATTCAGTGTCTGGAAGAATCCCAATTATGTGATGTTGAAAATATTGATGAGGTGCAAAACTGCTGTGGTGACAAAATCTGCTCAAGCCTTTTACAATATTAGATACATATCATGATGCTTAATACTGTAGCGCCATAGGTAACTTTCCCATTACATAGCATGTTCCCATTATAAATGTGATTTGTGACATTTTTGCTAACTACTGTCAGAAATAATCCAATATTGAACATCTGTTAGGTTCTCCTTTGGAATTCCTTTGAGAACTTGGTAATGTAGTGCACACGTAAGTGTGCATCATATGGTAATATACATTTTAAGGAAGTTGTTTCAAGGTGTTTTTAATAGAAATAAATGCATAAACAAACAAATACATTACTATTGAAAAGTCTTTTGTGTGTTGAATGGTATGTATGAAATTTTCTACATGAATAAAATGCATTAGTTAGTAGAAAAGCACTGACACTAAGTTTCTGATATACAGCTAAGCAACTTCATGCTAAATTTCCCCATTTATGCAGTTAAACAAACAAACAAAAAAGGCCTGATCTCTTAAAAATGTAAAATACAGGAAAAACATATGCAGATGGAAATATTTTCCTTCTTTTCTATGGGAAGAATGAAAGCATTTCTCTGCTGTAACCAAAGGGATGAACAAGAGATAAAAGACTGCTTTAAGAGAGTTTAAGAACAGTCTGTTCATTGCACCCTTCTTATTAGCAATTTAAGCCTTAATTTTTCTCTGTATTTTGTGATTGGGATCAAAGGAAATACATTGTCACTTTACATTGTTAATGAGTTATTTTGGGGAAGGAGTGGAAAGGGTACTTTAAATGGCTTAATCCTAAACAGTGAAGAAAGATGGCTATAATGTCTGGATGAGTGCAGCATTAAAAACCAGTGTTCCTAGCTCTATTTCTGTACTTGATGTAGTCACTTCTAGGTGTACAAAGACCACCTGTCAGAGTGTTAGTATAGTACATTTTGTTTTAAGTAGCAAGGAAGAATTAAACTTGGTGTTTGCAAGGACTAATACAGAGATTGTGACAATGAGATTTGTAATAACAATACTACAGAAGTGTTTTGAAAAAACTTAATGAAAGCAAGATTCTCTAAGATTATAATATTACTCTCCCAGTCATCTGGTAATGTGTTTGAATCAGTGGCAGATAAACAAGTATACAGTTTACCTGTATTTCTCGTGTGTTATTTTCCCTTGTAAATTACCTAGAGAGAGAAGAAATGTTGACATACAGAAAAGATGTGAATTAAAGTATTGAAGAATTCAAAAGAGGAAATAAAAAATTAAATTCCAGCTTCAGTTTACTTGGATAAAGGCACTGAGAGTGATGAGAAATTCATATAACATAGAGGAAGACAGAATGAGACCTGTTCTCTTGAGTGTTTTTTTGAAAGCATATAACATGATCTTTGAGGGCTGATTTTACACTACGATTTGTCTCAGCTTCAAAGAGTCACGCAGTTTAAAAGTTACAGTTATTATTAATTAAGAATGACTTTTATTCATCTAAACTGACCCTATACAATTCTTAACATATATTTGTCCATAAGAAACATAAATCTACTTCTGAAAGTTATAAACTAACTGTTGAATTCAAGAAAACAAGAGAAAACCTCCAAAGACTGGGTTTTGTCACACATTTTAGACAATCTTGTCTGCTCTATCCAGAAAACATAAAAAGTTGTGTTATCACAGAAACCAATGATTTGTTGGAAGTATGGCACTAGTTAGTACACAAGCTTTCTAAATAATGTTCATGTGCCAGCAGTAAACGGAAACATTTTGTGGAAAGCAACTTACCACGTATATATGAATTCCCCAGTACCTTGGTCTATGGACACACTTGGCAATAGAGTTCCTGGAATTAAATTATTTCCCAGAAATTATAGAAACAACAAAATCTTTGTCCTTAAATCCGCTCAAAATGCCATGGTAATGCTACAAAACCAAGCTGCTGTTAAGGACGTTTCCTGAGAAAAATGCTTTAATATATATTTTAGTGGCAGGTTGCTGGCAAATTTCTATTCATTTATATTTCTATTCACTAAATTAATGTACAACAAAGAGATGACTTTAAGGAACCAGGATTGTAATATTCTTCATAATAAGAGTCGTGTAGAAATATTATTTTCTAAAAATGAAAATAAAAAGTCAGACACCTATTAAAAGGAAGAAAGCATCTGACATTGATTTGTCACTGAAATAAATATTTATTTAATTTATTTCAGTATTTTTTATTCACTGTTTCACAAGACCAGGAAATTTGGTTCTGGACAAGAAAGTGTTTAATGTATGCACCTTCACCATTAGGAGTCTGAACAAAGCACTGGCAAGTTCAGTATATGAAATTTAGATGGATTGATAGTGGTTAGAGAAGTTCCTGCTGTTCATATAGATGTGTATTAGAACAGGATGCAGAAATTAGTCAATGCTGGACAACCACACAAACTGATAAGCTGCTGTATGGAATTCAGACATTCAATTCCATTTTAGAGTACTAGACAAAGCGCTCTGATGCCATATTAACTCTCTTGTAGGCCAAGATGATTTGGGTCTTTTGATGAACTGGGCAACATACAGACACATATTAGGAAACATCTACTATCTCTTAGTCCACCACTTCTTTAATCCTTGGTTAAGCTTTCAGTAGGACAAAAGGATTTGTGTTCCCATTAATAATTCCTAAGCAACATCTCAATGTTACTTTTTATCCCCTGTCCACATTTTTTTCTCAGGAGTACTTTAATTTTTGTGGTGTGAAAATTTTCACTAAGTGGAGTTCTTCAACAAAAGTCCTGGTAGTGGTTTGCTATACATAATATTCAAGTCAGGAAACAGGACATATTAACCACAAGAAGTTTCCTTCCTCTTGGCTAGTGATTTAGTAAGTATTTGTGAACATCTGCCATATTTCATACACAGAACTCTTAAAATAAAATAATTTGGAGATCTTGTCAATTAGATTATGAATATTTCAAACAGAAGAAATGCAAGAAGGGGGTGAGAGATAGTATGTTAGCTAATCAGTTTAACAAAGAGAGTCTTCTGTCTGAATTTCTTCCAAATATCAGTCAAGATACAGAAAAAAGCAGTATTTTTAGTCTTGGGAATAGAATCATGTTCTTTGTATGGATTGGAATGGACTGAAGACCACAACCTTTCTTCCCACCATTTTAAAATATGGATTTTAGAGATTTCAATGTAGGACATCAACTCTTATTACTATAATCATAGTAACACATAGAACATTGAAAATGAACCTTATTTGATCTGATGGCTCATTACTTACTTTCACAAAAGTGCTCTGAGAACACAGCATATCAAATTAAAACACATGTACAATGCAGACTTTTTAAAGGGTCCTGAAATTATCCTGGGCCAGTATAGTCCATCTACAGCTAACTATTGAGTGTATCAAGCTAAAGAGAAATACACTGTGGAATGTTTTTTAGATTATAAGAAAAGGTGTGTGCAGGGAGTGTGGGGTGTGGCGCTTTTCTCCATGGAATATGAAAGGCATTTCCCAGTATTGCCATCAACACCATAATCCCACACTCACCATCTTCATCTCACAGTGTTATATCATATCTACTTTCAGAAGCCTTAATCCATACCCATGCTCCTCCTACCTGGCAGCACTTCCTCACAGAAAGAACACTTTTTGAGAAAAATGCATATATCCTTTAGGATCCACCATAGTATCTGAAGAATTTTATACTCTTGTGCATCTCTCCCAGGGACTTCTGCAACCAGGTCACTGGATTTGAGGAGTTCCTAAATCCCAGCTGGTGTCAATAGCGTCAGTACTGTCTTCCTGATCAGTATGTAGACAAAGAGCCTTTTCTTTCCACACATAAGGACACAGAGAGCCCAATTATGTTGCTCCGAAATAGGTATCTACTGCCGATTAAGATGACTTCAAATATCTGAGTTAATTCCATGGAGATATGAGATATGACACAAGACTGAACTCTTCTACAGAAGCAGTTGAAGGCCAAGTGGATTATGTAAGGGCATCTCAAATGACCTTGGGGGAGCTGAACTGAGACCATAAGCTGCAATACAGTGCCATGCTAAG
This sequence comes from Streptopelia decaocto, assembly GCF_964273445.1. Taxonomy (NCBI): domain Eukaryota; kingdom Metazoa; phylum Chordata; class Aves; order Columbiformes; family Columbidae; genus Streptopelia; species Streptopelia decaocto. The sequence goes on from NC_138663.1 coordinate 170,337,944, forward strand.
ACACCTGAATTTATGTATCTCTATGTGAGCAAGATACTAAAAAATCAGTTGTAGACAAATGAAGACCTTATCAAGTCAGCCAATGGAGCCAAGAAAACATTTCAGTTGACCAGCTTCTAGTGACCACCTGAGGGGAAACTTTAACTCCTCCATTTACTGTATTGACTATATCCTCACTGCATAGGAAGTTTAGACACAGCTGACATCTAGATATTGACCTATAGACATGTATATTTAGACGTCTTAATCTGAAGCTCCACAAATAAAGGAATTGAAAGGAGGAAGAGAAAGGAACTCCAGAGGAGGGAAGAGAGATCCACAAGGTTCCAAAGAAAATTAGAAATAGCAAAACAGCTGTTAAGGGAAGAAACTAATTGATATATTTTATCAACATGTGCTGTGTACATTACTTAAATTAGTGTCTAAAGGGTAAATATGGCATATTGATACACAGTGCTTTAGTAGAGTACTTCAAATAGATCAGTTGACTAAAGTTCAGAAATTAAAAAAATAAACAATGGCATATAACTGACATCAGTGTGAGCTGAATTCTATTATTGATAAATTAATTAAAGGTAGACTAGAATATGTATGAAGACAAGTAGGAATCAAGAATCATGAACAAGAATGAGTACCTATAAGTGAAGAAAGATTTAAAAATAAACACGAAAGTGAATTTTAAGGCCTAGAGGCCCTTATACTGTAACATAAACAATCAGACAAACAGACAGCTAGTAGTGTTCTATCATACCAAGGAAAATTCATCCCAACATCTGTACCAGAAGTGAATTGAATTTGTATTAAATCAGATGTGATGTAGATTGCTTGAAAAAGATTCTGCATTACTTGGGAAGGTGAAGAAAAAAATAATAGAAGTAAGTGAAAAAAATAAAAGATCAGCAACTGAGTATTTCTGAACAGATTAGGGGAAACAGACTAAGTTAGTTTCTCAGGTTAGAGAACACCCACAAATAACAAATTTAGTATAAAAATACTAGTAGAAAAATAAAAATTATTTGGACTAGACAGTTTACACACTTGTACAAAATATGGAACATTGTTTATGGACAGTTTGGGCTTGCAGTAAAGTCAATAGGAGTCAACATACTAACCACCTTGGTTATTGGTGTATATTGTGTGCAGTTCATATTTTATTTAATTCTCTGGCAGAGGGAAACAATTACAGGTCAATATTAATCAGGAAGTGCTGCAGCTAATGAGAAAGTAAAGGAGAGTAATGTGAATGAGATTTTTACTTTGTATTTACTTGGAAAGCTAGTGACTCTGTTAATTAAACAAATGTAATACATCCAAATGAGACGTTTTCAGGTGGGATGAGTGGCTGTGTGGTGCTTAATTGCTGCCTGGGACTAAACCACAACAGGTCCTTGGGTGTCTTCTTACCCTTGAAAATGAAACAGTGCCATATTACCACAGAGAAGCCACAGGCTATCATTCTGTGAATCAGTCAACTCTAGTTTCTGTTCATCTCTTATTTCAAGTAAGGTAATTGTTTATGTGTGGCTAGTTTTTTGGTATGGCTATTCCTAACATGAGAAACATTTTATCTTCTGCTCCTGATGACAAAAGAAGTGTTTGAAGTGAAAATTGATGTATGGTATCCTTATCCTTGACTTCTGTTTCAACAAAAGTTTGTAGAAGGTACAGCTAAGATTCAGTCTGCTTCAGTGAGTTACCTAACTACTATAAAAATTTTGGGTGTCTGGGAAGTAGTCCCATTCAACTAAACACCTAAAAGTTACTGGGAGTCATAGAAAGGAAACAAAGACCCGTGGGAGAAATTCTATCTGTTTTAATCAGACATTTAAACTAAGGTATAGGGGATCTCCCTCTGGAGGCCTTGGCTACATCTAGATTCACAATTTGGTACAAAACACTACTGCAGCCGTGAATCAGTGAGTGCCCTGATTGTCTCAAAATGCTGCACATCAGTTAGGTTCAAGGTATGATTTTGGATTAAAGGAATACAGTCATACTCCTTGTGAAGAAAGCCAAAGTGGAAACTCCTCTTCTGGTATACAGCAAAGGAACTCTCCTCAGCGCCTGTAATAGAAACACAAGGGTTCAAACTGCATTAATGGCGACAGCTTTAAACCATACTCTGAAGTATGAACTCTGAGATTTGCGTAAACACAGGAGTTTCAACACTAATTGCTTTGATCTACTGATCTACTCTTGTTGAGCCAAATTATGTGGTAATGTAACCACAACCATTGCCTATTTCTATTCACTGACTGTATAAGGAACTCAGATGTAGCAGGACTGCTTGTTAAGTAAATAAAGAATAAACAGTGGACTATACCTCTTTCTCACTATTTTTTGTCTCAAAAAAAATCTGACTGTGAAATGGCAATATTTTAACTATGAAACACAAGTTAGTGTTAAGGACTAGACAAGCAGTTTTACTTATATGAGAAGTCTGAAGCCTGATTTAACATTGAAATGATACCTCTTTGGAGACAACAAACTCTAAAGATTTAAGAAGAAATAGCAGTGTCCTCCCCTTCCCTTCCCTTCCCCTCCCCTTCCCTTCCCTTCCTCTCCCCTTCCCTTCCTCTCCCCTTCCTCTCCCCTTCCTCTCCCCTTCCTCTCCCCTTCCTCTCCCCTTCCTCTCCCCTTCCTCTCCCCTTCCTCTCCCCTTCCTCTCCCCTTCCTCTCCCCTTCCTCTCCCCTTCCTCTCCCCTTCCTCTCCCCTTCCTCTCCCCTTCCTCTCCCCTTCCTCTCCCCTTCCTCTCCCCTTCCTCTCCCCTTCCTCTCCCCTTCCTCTCCCCTTCCTCTCCCCTCCCCTTCCCTTCCCTTCCCTTCCCTTCCCTTCCCTTCCCTTCCCTTCCCTTCCCTTCCCTTCCCTTCCCTTCCCTTCCCTTCCCTTCCCTTCCCTTCCCTTCCCTTCCCTTCCCTTCCCTTCCCTTCCCTTCCCTTCCCTTCCCTTCCCTTCCCTTCCCTTCCCTTCCCTTCTTCTTTTTACTTTTTGTCTCTTTTATATTTTCCTTTTTTTCTTATGTATTTACACATACATAGTGGGCTTTTTGTTAGTTTTCTTTTGGTTTGTTTGTTTGTTTTTCAATTGCACTGAGAAACTCCAGCAGATTCGAAGGCAGATGCTTTGATATCATGTGAAAGCCATTGCTGCAAAGAACTTGTAGTCTAAGTAGGCAAGACAAGATCTTGGAAGAGGGGGAAGTATAATTATTGCCATTTTATAGGTAGAAAATTAAGACAAAAGAGGTCTACTTCTGACCTTTGAGCAAGGAAAAGAGTAGAAGAATGGAGAGCTCCATGACTTCAGAATTAATTTAGTTAAAGTTTGAAATACTGTATTCCAAGCCCATTAAAGCCAGAAAATATCAAGATTGGTGGGATTTGAATCAAGGCTCAGAACACAGTAATTCAGACAACAAAATAACTAGCTTCTTAAATCCTTCTGTGTTAAAAAAGAAGGAACCACCAGGAGAATATAAACACTTAGATTAGCCTAGATCATGAATACAGAGTAATATAGCAGTTAAAAGGTTACCCCATCATAATGAAAATAAAAACAAACTTAAAAACACTCAAGAAAGGAAGAAACATTCCTAGAACATAATGATGATAAAATTACTTCCTAATATTTTCCAAAGATATTGCAAGTTAACCCGTTACAATGAAATTTTTTGTAAGCTCAGGAATATAATGCAAACTTATCAAAACATGTAATCAAAATTTCCACTCTGAGAATTTTCACTCACTCGTACTTTTTTCTACCTTTCCTTCATTTTCTTCCTAACCTCTTCTGTATGAAATCCCAGGAATTACATGTAGGACACCCAGCAGAGAAAGAATACATCACCTTCACACCTCATCTCTCTGCATGAATTAATTTCCATTTCCACAAGAAAAAGTTATGTATTAATCAAATTTTGGCAGATGGTACCAAAAAATTAATTGTTTATCCTGCTCATTATTGATTCAAAACTTACAGATTGATTCAGAACTGTACAGTATGTTATTGAGGATAATCTCTCTCATAGAACATCATTGCACTATTTCAACCTCAATCTTGGGTCAATTGATTAATTGATTAATCAGTAGTAATGGCTGATGATCAGGATATAAGTAAATACATGGTCTCTCCTATTCAACATCAGCTTTGATCACATCAGATTTCCTTGTCCCGTGTCACGTTAGTGAATTACAGCATACAACTATTGTTATATTTTGGTGTGAGGTGGAGTGAAGGTATGAGGACATCTTAAAACAATCATTATTACTTTTTCACCCGTGTTTGATTTTTATTTATTTTTTTTTTCCCCCAAAAAATCTCATTGTAAACATATGTGTACTTTGCTAGTCCCCAAAACAGAACATACATGATTTTTTCTTTGCAGATTCAGGGCTGGAGAGGTCTTGCCAAAATGTACTAGGAAAAGGTTTTTGTTTATTTATTTGTTTGGGTTTTTGTGTGTTTTGGTTTTGTTTGTTTGTTTGACTAAGGGTAGAATTCAGTTTTCCTGCATGTAGACGTAGCCTTTAAGGTCAAGATTAATACCTAAATACAGGATTCTCTGTCATGTAGACCTTTTCTCTAGAAGTTTATAAAGCTTTTAGGCAATCAAGAGGATTTGTGGCTTCTGTTGCAGTCAATGGAAATCTAATCAGTGTAATCAACAGGACATGAATCAGTTGATCACACACAGATATTTAGTGCCTTTTGAGATAGCCTGGGATATTCCGGACTTCAGCTGCCATTTCAGATGGACGCAGATCTCTCATAGGTATTGCATCATATCTACCAGCCTAGTATATATGTCTCATATACCACAAAGTGTCTTAAATATCATTAGAAGTTAATAGAAGGTAAGATTCTGGCTCTCAAAATATACTGAAAATAATTTTTGAACACAAAACCCAGAGCTGTTCTAGCACTGCTATAGAAAGCAAAGTCCACTTGTTGAGGAAGTCACATCACATTCCAAAATGACCAGTGACTTATGTATTGCAGGCGAATTTTAATGAAGAAGACTGTGGGTGTTGTACAGGCTGGTGTCTATAAAATCCCAAAGATAATGAAGTGGGTCATGTGCTTTTAAAATTATTATTCCTTGTGTCTCTCAGACTTCCTGTTAAACAAAACTTAACCCATCTTAAAACTACAAACATGACTTACTTTCTTCTTAGGCTTTTTAGGCTTTTTTCCATATCAAAACAGCACCTACTGATTCATATATATTAATAGCAGTTTCTTGAGGCAAAGAGAACAAGACACTAAAGAAACTAAAGGCACAAGAGACTAAAAGGCAGCTACTGTATTTTGGCTGTCTTCATACCTCACCTGCAGCTTTGTCCACATTTTTGAGTTTCAGAATTTCAGAAGGGACTGATAATACAGTATTTCTGAAAGACGTAAATAGGATTACTTAAGCCTGACTATCTGATGATGCAAAATTGCTATTGCACAGTATTTACTTTGCAAAGTGGTAATTCTGAAAAAGGTAAAAAGAAGCCATCTTTGATCACACCTGCTAGCAACTGAGCAAGCCAGTGACTTCAGTCTCTGGCCAATTTTAATAGTCCATTTCGAAAGCAATGAAAGTATGTGTGCAGTTACGTAACCTTGGTGAAATTTTAATGTGGACATTTTGCATTAACTTCTTTTCCTTTAGGAACAACAAAAATGAGAAGAGAAAAAAGAAAGAAAATAAAAGAAAAAAGGTGGCCCCCAAATAAATGAAACTCAATTTCACGGCACATTATCTCTCTCAATTCTTTCCTCTCAGCTTTCATTTTCATTAAAATCACAGACAACCATAAATTAATAATTACTTCAGGTTGACTAAATGCAGGCCACACTATTTAGCTCTCGTTTTCCTACAGTGGCCCTTCTTGTTCATGCTGGAAAAATGTTAATTTAGATAATGTGGCTTGCCCCTTGTCATATAATTCTGTTTTGCAGTTTCACTGATCTATAATGGTCTGTTCTTATTAGGTAGTATTAACTTTATCTTTTGTTCAATCAAGCTTCACAGTTTGCTCCAACAAGATAACTATTGCGAAATATCAGATGAAATGTTCTATTATCCGTATTTCTGTTATATCTTGATTCATCTCTATGTTGTAACAGTGTTCAGCAACATTCCTAATTTCTTCCAGTAATAAATTTATTGTCCATTAGCCCAAGCCATATGTGAGAATTTTTTTGGCAGGAACTACAGAATATATACCTCAATATTACTACTTTGCAGTTTATGCACATTTCAAATTAGATGTTTTATCAACCGACTTTTCAATTAAGAATGGGTGAATAAGTTCAAATAAAATAAAACTTGAACCTTCACCCAGAGTTTGAACCCAATTGGTTTCTGAGGTTTAAAACAATTTAGTGTAGTTCAGTTATCTGTAGTTTTTTTGGCAGAGTATTCTAGTAGTGAATGAAGGAAACCAAGACATATAACAGCATTTATTTCTAATTAGTCATTGACTTGTTGCTGCTGTCGTTTTGATTAAATCCTTTACTGTTTCCATGCCTCAGTTTATGCATTCTTAGAACACATTCAGTTGAACTCAGGTTTTTATTTAAGGGTCATCATGGTTTATTTAAACCATGGATCTGACCTCCTCTAAGACCCCTTATTTCAATATACATGCATATTTTGATGAGGATTTGTATAAGCATACACACAACACAAAATAATTTTAATTTCCACAACCTTCATTTTTTGATTCATAAGTGGAGAACATCTGAAAGCTTCAAAGCGCTTACACAATTTGAACTGTATTTTCATGATATGTTGTTACAAAAGCAGTCAAGTCTTTGCTCTTTTTATAAGTCTTTTAACAATTAGAATCTGTTTCTTGTAAAGGTGATATTTTTTCATGCAAGAACTGGTGCAACATAATTAGATTAATATTAGTAGTGTTCCCATATGTGCAGGGAATTCCTAGATGTGTAGGTACCTTTTCCACCCACACCTATCTCAACTGAGTGAATCCTTGCAGTAATTATACCTGCAAATATGAGTGGGCAAATATGATCGTAAATTTCTTATGGATTATAGGCCCCATTTTTAATGGTCATAGAATGTAAGATAGTCATTAAAATTTAGTTTAGGTAAGTTCTCATTTATTTTCACCCAAACAAACCTTTGTAAAACAAGACATGGGAAATTACCTAATGTGACATTAAACACCATTGGTAACCATTTAAAAGTGATACATAGCTTTTTACCAAGTGTCAGGGTTCTAATTCCCATGGCGTATGTTCTATAATAAGATACAGATCCTCACAGTTTGAAATAAATACATTTTTTCAAAGTGACTGCCATATTTTCTTCCATCCTTGAAAATTGCTTATATCAACATTCTGGTAACAGGCTATTGACACATGGCCTAAGCTAATTCCTTCACTTTTTTATCTGCTTGTTTTTAGGGAAGTAACCAAAAGTCATTAGCGAAGTTAGAAGATGAAGAAAGAAGAAAGAAAAGAAGAAGAAGAAGGGGAAGAAGAAGTGGTTCACATAATTATTTTTGTTATATATGAACTGCTTTATATCCTCTGAACACTCTAATGTGTTCAAATCCATTGTGATCTGCAGTAGATTATCAGCCAATGTAAGAAAATGTTTCAAAATTTAAAATACATTCTGTTTGGCCCGTTACATGACATATGAATGCTTCTTTCCTAAACTAATAAACATTTATCAGCTACCACAGCAACATACTCAAATGAACCAAAGCGCCTTCTGTCATTCAAGCAATGTAACCCAACAGTGATACACTTATTTCATAGGCTTAATTTTTGGCAATCTCTAGGGATGCACCCCGAAGCGATGTGATCTAGTTTACAGAGTAATATGTGAGAAAAAAAGTTCTGTCTGTTTATGTCTGTTGTACTAGTAATCATAGTATTGGTGTCATTGGCAAGTCAGGTCACCTCTGAAGTCCTTTATAGGCATATCTTCTTTGAAACAGAAAGATGAACTCACTTGTACAATGACAAGTGGATCCCCTTTCTGCAGCCTGCGATACAGCATATCAACATCTAAGGTAGGATTATCCTTCAGAAAATATAGATGTCTAGAGCATAAATGTCTTAATTTCAGCTTGTCATTTAGATTGCCCATATAGTCAATGGAGAGGAACAAGCGCTTCGTATCATTCATCTTACCCTAACGCAGACATTAAATATAGGTCACAGGAACTGTACTTTAGTGGTGTCTGTTTCTGAATGCTGCCTCTTAACAAAATTTAGACAAGTAACTCCTGTGTAAGTGGCTACATCACAGCTAAAGTTGGGTGAACTTGTCTCTAAAATCCTTGCTTCACATACCCTCAAGCTACTGTGATTACCAGAAGATAAAGAAAGTGCCTTTATGCATTTTGCTAATATCAACAAGACTTTCCTTAGGAGAGGGAAAAGTAGTCAAGTAGCATATTTGAGGGGTCTCTTGTCCATGCAATATACAAAATATAATAATATTTCTTGAAAACATTTATTTTGAAGCAGGAAAGCATAACAGCAACAGAAAAGTTGTCTGAGTGATACTGCACAGTAATTTTAGGGAAGAAAAGACAAATTAAATTGTCACAGAATTAAGGTTTTCTAAAATACTTCTAGGGAAATTATTTTAATTAGTGTTTCTTTAAATAAAAACCAAGAGAGCATTTTCCTTTTCAATAATAATTCTTTTGTTCAGCCCCAATCCAAACATGGCAGTGCTATATTAACACAAGGCAATTTGAAAAATGGAACTGACTAGTTTCCATTTGACTGAAATGAGAACAAGATCTAGCCTTAGGCAACAGGAGCATAACTAGCCAAAAACAAATGCCATTTTTAAATTTCATGAAGTGATTATTTGCTGTTAAAAAGTCTGTATTTCCCAACATATAAGACAGTAATAGAATCTGAGCTCTCAAATGACCTTATGCTTACAAAGGAAATAGCTGTAATATATCAGCCATTCCAGTGATCACTGGAAATAAGGCTCTACCAGATCTTGTGTGAATTAAAATAGTATAAATTAGTATAGCACTACTCAAATTTGAGTAGTACCAGAAACTTCAACAAGACTATACTGATTCATATAAACAGATACTTGATTTACTAATTGTATAGTGATGGATCTGACTCATCAGATTTTCAATTTGACTGTCTCTTTATAAGTATTCTTTTTCATATCACTCCAGTGTAACAAACCCATATAAAACTGAAAAGGAAGGGAAGGGAAGGGAAGGGAAGGGAAGGGAAGGGAAGGGAAGGGAAGGGAAGGGAAGGGAAGGGAAGGGAAGGGAAGGGAAGGGAAGGGAAGGGAAGGGAAGGGAAGGGAAGGGAAGGGAAGGGAAGGGAAGGGAAGGGAAGGGAAGGTGCAGATTTTAGATGCCAGCAAACACTAGCCACTGAATGTTAAATAATCAAAAATGGTTCTTATACAGTAATGTTCTTTGGCATAATAGCTGACTCGGTCTGTAGAGAAAATCTGACTGTTACAGTCACTGAGCAGCTTATCATTCAGTCAAGGGGAGAGAAAATGTTCCCCTTTTGGGCTTACCTAGTGATGATATTACTAAAGTTCCAGTGTAACAATTGGGGACTAAGAAGACTCAAGTAGAAAGTTATAACCCAATGAGGGTGAATTTTCTACTGAGTATAACCAACCCATGAAGCCATGTTCGTTCTTGCACAGGGTGACTGAACAAATGTGTTTTAAATTAAATCCTAGTTAAAGAGACCACACTGTAAATCCTCAGAATCCCTTATTTTCTTATCAAGAAATACAACTGTTTTTATAAACTATGACTATGAACTCCTGGCCTTAAGTTAAACCAAAAGAGCCATAGCAAAATTTCCTCCAGTGTGTGGAAATAAGTGCATGCCTTAGAATATAATTCTCCCATAATTTTTTTCACTTTCTTTTGTATATCTCTCTGTGGCAAAGTCATGTCATTATAATGACTCCTCAGGACTGATTTAATGTGAACTAGAGGCTAAACTGTACATGAGCAGTTTCTTTGGTTATTTCCCAAATTTGTTTTCCAATTGTTTGCTCCAGCACAACCCAGTAGGGCTGGTCCACTGATAGATGTTTCTTGGACTTTGTCAGAGTTGCAGCATCTGTGGGCATATAAGACTGTATATCTTTACAGTTCTTAAGACCACTAATTTCAAACCAACCATCTTAGATTTATTTTATAACCAGCAGCAAAGGACAGTTGCTTCAGAGTACATTTCAGACAGCCTAGGATCTGATAAGTTAAAGACCTGAAAAACTGCCACCCAGACCATAATACAAGTCATGATCATGTGTATGCTATTATTATACATAGAAACCCACACATTTATTTGAAAAGGAGGCCTTGGTTGCATGCTTTCCACATGCAGGAGGATAGCAAACAAAATAATTTCTTGAAGGTAATTTTATAAACCTCTTAAATCATGTGTAAAAAGCTGAGCATTAAATAATTTCTGTTCTAATCCTTTCTATGTACATATACTAATGCCTTTCCATAGATGTATACATAGGTATATAGCTAGTTAAGTAGAAAATACAGTTAGTTAACTATAGTCATACAGTTATATAGTCTATACTACATTTATAACACATTTTTTAAGGTAGACAAGAAAAAAAAACCTAATATATAAATAAAACAGGCTAATCATATCTAGACTTCAAGGAAGAACAAAATGCCAAATATGTTTTCCTATGTTAGGATCAAGGTTTTGAAAAAAATGAAACTAAAAACCAGAACCAAAACCCAAATATTTTTTTTTACATGCTTAGAGCTGGTGTGTTACACTGTGACATGATAGTGTCTTGTTGTGTTTCCTGAGTCGTGCTGAGTTTATCCACAGTGCAATGTTACCTGCAGGGAAGTATCTCTGGGATTGAGATAGTATCAAAGAGGTCTCAGTTGTGCAGAGTGTATATCATTCATATATTTTATGCCATACTCTTGTCACACTGAAAGAACTAGTTCTGGGAAAAAAAGAAAAAGAAAAAGAAAACGAAAAAGAAAACGAAAAAGAAAAGAAAAAGAAAAAGAAAAAGAAAGAAAAAGAAAAAGAAAAAGAAAAAGAAAAAGAAAAAGAAAAAGAAAAAGAAAAAGAAAAAGAAAAAGAAAAGGAAAAAGAAAAAGAAAAAGAAAAAGAAAAAGAAAAAGAAAAAGAAAAAGAAAAAGAAAAAGAAAAAGAAAAAGAAAAAGAAAAAGAAAAAGAAAAAGAAAAAGAAAAAAGCAAGTCCTCCAGCATTTTATCGTGTACTGTTAAATATTGCAATTATTTACTTCAATTCTTTACATCTCTGTGGGTCTCTATGAATGAACATTCATTTTTTTGAAGGTTTCTGCTTCTCAGAAACATTGCTATGGATTGTGATATATCATTTTCAGTAAAGACATACCTTACAATGAAATGGTTCGAATTACCTGAAAATTTACAAGACTAGTAATGTTAATATGGCTAGGGTTGTAGTAGGTATTTTTTTTCAGAATCCCTGCATCAGCTTCCTGGACAATCATGCTATCTAGCTTTGAAGAATAATTTGCTAGGACTTTGCATTTTGTTATCTCTGAAAAGAATAAATGCGATTGTGTAACCCACTTTTTACTGTGTGTTTGAGGTCTCCTCTGCCCAATCCAATTGTGAAGGTCTAGGAGAAAATGTTTAGCCTTTCAATGCAACAGTGATGAGATTGTACCTCACAAGTGCTGGCCAAGAAAATTCTCTCTGATTTCAGTTTTGAGGGGGATACTGACACATTATTTTTTCTAATAACCTCTGCTTTATATTAATGGAAGGTGAAGAGTAAGCGTTTCTTCTATCAAAATGTCAAATCCCCACCTATACAGTTAAAGGTCTGATTTTCTGGCTACAGAAATGTTTAAATCAGATACGTGTGTGAAAATAAAAGTAAAACACTTACCTAGCTAATGGCGTGAGACAGAATGTACTTGCATGGAACTAATTGTGACCAGGACAGTGGACAACAGTCTTTCAATATTTTTAACACTGAATAGTTAAAATGATTTTAAATAAAAATTAAATAACTTAGTCGTACTGCAGGAAGATAGATACACTTTCATATACCTCTGTACACTGGTATACATCTATACATTTTGCAAGGAAATGATGTTATAGTTTTTACTCACTACTCTGATTTTAGTTTTCTAATACGGAAGGAAAATATAGTATGCATAATATGCATGGAATAAAAAAAAAGCTGAATTCTCATAGAATGGCTCTTTGACTGTTCTCACCTTCTGCCAGTCTCACAGGCAGGAACAAGCATTTTCAAAGTATTTAAACCCACAAATATACATTGCAATCCAGCTATGCGTCTGAATTGTTCATACATGCACTATTTTTACATCAATACCCATTTTTTTGCATAGATTAGAGACTTTGAGATGATCAGATCTAAGAATCCCCTTTAACACTTGAAGTTTAAAGTAAAGAGTCTAGACTTTTCTGTAGCTGGTAAAAAAAAAAAAAAAAGTGAAAATCCTCTCATGTCTTCTATTGCATCAATCACTGCTCTTTACTAGCTATTCCCTTCAGAATACTTTGAAATGAGATCTGTCTTTGGATTGTCCTACCTGCCACAGTTCAAACACCTTTCTAAAGAGTGGCAATAAAAAGCTCTAAGTGCAAACCTGGCAGAACAAGGAGTCATTAGGCCCCTTAGATACTGTGAAGGTGGTGATTACATAAGAATCTATATAGATAGATGAAAGGTTTTGAAAAAACATAGTATGTTAGCAGAACTGTATGAATTTATCCTTGCATGCAAACAAATTTAAATTTAGAAATCTTGTGTTCATTAAGGACTGAAAGTGGGACTGCAGTCATATAGAGTCAAAATTTGTCAGTGGACAAGAAATTGCATTTTTGTATGTAAATCTGACATACATCTGCATATGCTTTGCACATGTAGTTACTTAAAATACATGTAAAACTGTTGATTTCTGTTTATTCAGTGAGAGATCACTATGCATTTAGGTAATAAACCTTCATTTCTTGATTATTCTAAATTTTAGGTAATAGATGACACACTGTCATGACTCGGAACTAGTAGATAAATATTTATAGCATTTTGTTTGTGAGATGTACGAATACTGAAGGCTTTTCAAAACTTTATATGATTTTAATTGGGCTTCACCTGAGAAACTGCTAGAAAAATTAGATAAGTCCTGCTATTTATAGACAGTGTAAGCAATTGCTTGCCTTTTTTTTTTTTTTCCCTTCTTCCTAAAAAATCGGCAGCAACAGGCTATCTTCTCAGGTTCAGTCCCAATTTAGCAAAGATCTGCAAAGTGAATAGGGGCTTGCATCTTGGCTTTCGTGGACTTCTAGTGGAGGGAGGAGAGTTCCCATGATTCAACAAGCTGCTGCCCCCTTTTGGCGATTTTTGGATTTCAGGGCAGTTGGCCAGTTCTCTGGGGTGTCACATGGATGTGCTGCTGGCTGGTGTTCATTTTGGAAGCACTGTCCCTTCATTGTTTCACTTCTTTAGATAAATTCATTTCTTATCTTTATTTCACTGAAGAGATCAGCACCTGTAATCTAGAAATACATTTTAAAGCCAATAGTTCAAAATCCTACAAGCTACTTTTGGGAAAATTTGCCAGCAAAATCTTACTTGTGACATGTAACTAATTTTTTCAGAAACATATCCATCCATCCATCTATCTGTCTGTCTGTCTATCTATCTATCTATCTATCTATCTATCTATCTATCTATCTATCTATATCATCATCTTCTCCCCTATAGATTACCTTCAGTTGCTGATCTTTCAACATTTGATACACAAATAATCCAAGATTGCATACTGTCCCCAACCTCCTTCTGCCTCCTGGGTGTAGAAATGTTCTCAAGTGAAACTACCACAGCAAAGTCTATTTTTTTTCAGAGCAATACTGTGATGTGCTCTACATTTTGATGTGTGTAAAATAATGTATTACTTCCATTCTTATGTTTTGCTTCAATGTTTAATTCTAAAAAAAGGGATAATTCCAGAGTATAAAATGATAAAAAAATCCCTCCCAAATCCAAGTACATATTGTCCTCTGTTTGTTGTTCATCACAGCTGTTGAGGCAACAAGAGAAATCAGTACTTTATACAAGACATTAATTTCTCTTTTTAGATGTAAAACCATGCAAAATGAAATACTGAAATCTTTAAAATCAAAGTAACTTTATTTCATGCTTGGATGTAGCTGGAGGAAGACATGGATTTGAGGACAATATTCTAGATATAGAAAAATATATGTGAAGAGGTGTGTGTAAGATATATGAAAAAAGAAAAAAATATTGCCATTGAGATTCAGTGGACACCTGATCTCTTTGCATGACATGAATTTCCTAAAACTTAGGTAGCTACCAAACAGAGACCGAAAAAACATACTTTCCCTTGCAAAAATTTCAAGGCTTGCATGACCGAAAGTCACAGAAAACTGTATCAGCAGTTTTCAGATTTTCCTAGGTTTAACATCTGTTTCAGACTGATCATTTTGCTTGCTGCTAAATATGAGTACAACTATTGGATTAAACTACATGTCTGTCAGGTCTGTAATTTTATTCATAGTTCACAGAAGGAACCATACCTCCTATATTTGAGATTTACCTCTGTACATATTTGTTCCTTGGGCAGAATTAAAACTCAGTGACTGGAAGTAAAGGATCACATAACATAAACTGATGGGATGTACCCATGAATGCTGAGGGAGCTGGCTGATGTCATCATGAGGGCATCCTTGATTATCTTTGAAAGGTCAGAGTGACTGGGGGAGGTTCCTCAGGACAGGAAGAAAGAAAACATCACTCCCATCTTCAAGAAGGGCAAGAAGGGAGATACAGACACCTACAATCTGGTGAACCTCACCTCAGTCCCTGGGAAGGTGTTGGAGGAACTAATCCTAGAAACAACTTCTGGGCACATGAAGGACAAGAATGTGCACAGAAGTGAACATGGATTTGTGAAGGTGGAATCGACCTGATGGTTTTCCACAGTGAGGTGACTAGCTTGGTGGATGAGGGAAGAGGGGTGATGGATGTTGCTTATGTTGACTTTAGTGAGGCTTTTGATAAGGGTTAGGTATCCCATAACATCCTCATAGATGAGCTGTCAAAGTACAGCTTAGATATGTGGACAGTGAGGTGGATTGAAAACTGGCTTAATAACTGGCTCCAGAGAGTACAATCGCTGGCATAAAGCCTAGTGAGCGACCAGTCACTAGTTGTGTACCCTGGGGCTTGTTGTTGGGGACAATATAGTTCAACCTCTTCATTAATTACCTGGATGATGGGGCAGAGTGCATCTTCAAAAAGTTCATAGACAAATCTAAACCAGGAGAATTGGCTAATAGACTAGATTTGTGTGCTGCCTCTCAGAAGCACATGGGCAGGCTGGAGAATCAGGCACACAGGAATCTCATAAAGTTCAAGAGAGGGAAATGCAAAACCTTGCACCTGTGGAGTAATAAACCATTGCAACAGCACATGCTGGGGACAGACTAGCTGGAAAGCAGATCTGCAGAGCAGAATCTAGAAATCCTGGTGGACTCCAAGCTGACCATGAACTAGAAATGTTCAGCGATGGTGCAGGAAAGAAGACCAACAGCATCCTGTGTTACGTTAGGAAAAGCATTCCCCGTAGGTCAGGAGAGGTGATCCTTCCCCTCTATTCAGCCCTGCTGGGACACATCTGAAGTGCTGGCTCCAGTACTGGGCTCGCTAGAACAAGAGAGACCGGGACATATAGGATGGGTCTAGCAAAGGGTCACAAACATGATTAAGGGACTGGAGAATCTGTCATGTGAGGAGAGGCTGAGAGAACTGGAACTGTTCAACCTGGAGGAAAGAAGGCTCGGGTGAATTTTATCATACATATAAATAATTGATGGGAGGGAATCAAGAAAAGACAGACAGATTCTTCTCAGTAATGCCCCATAAAAAGACAAGGAATTAAAACACGTAAAATTCCACCTCAACACAATTGTTTGTTTGTTTGTTTGTGGTTTTTTTTTTTTTGTTTTTTTTTTTTTTTTTTATGTGACAGTGATCAAACAATGAATAGACTGCCCAGAAATACAGAGTCTCCACCCTTGGAGACATTTAAGACCTAGCTGGACACAATCCTCAGCAACTTGTTCTAGCTGACAGCTTGAGCGGTAGGCTTGGACTAAATGATATCAAGACGTCCCTTCCAACCTCAATGATTCTGGGATTATTCTGCAATATGCGAACTTTATCTTAAATTAACTTTTTAAAAATTTATTTTAATTAAAAAAAAAATGTTTCTAGTTTCCATACCAGGAAACTGGTTCTTCTTTACCAGTGGGCAGATATTTGCTGCTGTGTTGAACTAATATAATCACTGCTGTCTTTTTTTAGGGTGGCTAAAAAAAAAAAGTAAATGGAGATGCTTTACAGTACAGTTAAAATAGAACAATAGAGAGATCCTTTCAAAGATTTCACGAAATAGAAAGTAAACTTAACACAGTGTTAGGAATCTTTAAATTTAAATTGTTAAGCAATTGCTACATCTTATTCCATGATATCCTCAAACTGTTATTTTCTTCCCTAAGCTGTTGGATCTGCCATATATTTGTGTCACTTCAACCTTGGATAATGATTACAGCATTTTTTATTTTCTAGAAAACATGAAGTCATTATTCAATTGTCTTAGTAGTTTTTTTGTTGTTGTTCTTTATTTTACATTACCATAATGAATAATAACTTCATGTCATAAACAATGGTTTGGATCATCAAGCCTAAGAACTGGAAATTCTAGTGTTAAAAACTGGCTCTCATGATCTACCACCAAGGCATAGGAAAGCTTTCTCTCATAAACTATCCTCAACCATAAAATATGGTGTTACATTTGCACTTCTATGAAAAATCCCTCTGGTCCTTCCTGAATCAATTGTGTCCTCCCCTGAATATGCAATAGCAAGCAAAAATGCTATTATAAGAGGATATACATCCAAAATGACAAATACATATAAATAGTACTCTATTTAGCCATTTTACTGAGTGATTAATAAATATTTAGTTGGGTAGGTAGAAATAATGAACTCTGATATTTTGTACGGAAAACCATTTAAATTTATTTGTGTTACAGTATTTTACAATTATTTTGTCAAATTTGAGTAAAATTTAAATTCCTATGAACAATATTGAACAGCAATATATAGAAGTGATACTAGAAACAACGGCAGGTTTTGCTGAATATTGCCTACAACACATAAAATCTTTTGCTAGTCAGTAGAGAAATTAATAACAAGATTTTAACTTAATTGAATTAACATAATGAAGGAAAACAAATATCTTCGGGCAAACTAAGTGTAATAATATCAACTCAAATTTTAACTGTGTGCACATGAACAAAAGATATTGCCACACTGTTTCCGATTAGCTTCATTTGCAGTTCTGCATGAATTGTCTATAATGTCAGTCACTGCTGCTTTTGAGGACACTGAAATAAACTTTCTAAAATGCTATTAAAATAGCCTATCTGTAAGGAAAGTGTTTTTCATCCCCTCATTAGTTTAAGAGGCGCTGATAATTTGTATGTTACAAAATTCTTTTTAGCTCTTAGTGTTATTTTTTTCCTTTTTGTCATAACAAGATACTGCAGATAAAATGGTTAAGACAGAGAAGGTTCTGGCAAACACTGCATAAATCTCTAAAATAATTTCCACAACTAATCAGTGTTGCCAAGACTTCCATCCCCATCACAGAGGTGTCTACTTAATTTATTGTAGGTCATTTGTAAACCGTAGTGATCTATGAAGACAAAGCTAGGCCTAAAAGCAGTTATTTTCATGGAAAGTGAATTTTTTTCCCCGTTCCATTAATGTCAGAAGTCATTTCTTGTAACCATTTCCCCTCCCTGAAAAGAGAAATACATTCTCCTCTCATGACAGGAGACAATGAACACTCCATGTTGAAGATATTACTTCCAAATTCTAAGCCTCTGATCTTGACCCAAGCAAATGATTCAAAGCAATAGAGACCACAGGCACCCAGTCACCTGAAGGAGTTCAATAGTTACCAGCATGGACTGGAAATCCTAAATTGGTTTGGAAGTCTGACACATCAAAAGTGAAGTCAAAATCACCCAACACATTCAAGACTGGTTATTATTCACAGCTTGGAGAAAGTTGATCAAAGCATGAAAAGACAAATAAAAAAGCTCTTATTGGCTTTTTAAAGGCTTTAGATTATTTCCTAGATGAAAGTTGAAGTGAAATTAAACCTATCTATTATATAATTAATAATTACAGCAAATCATGAAGACACAATAATTAGAACCACAAAATGTGAAACATGTTAGTACAAGTACTGGTAACGCTTGACTGAAAAATGCCTAGGATGAGTATCTCTCTATCCTGAAAGTACAGTTCCCTACTGCTTCTAGGTAGCAGCAGGACATGAAGGTTAGAACCAGAAGGTTAGTAATTTGGATGCTATCCAGTAACAAATAATGCTCTGCACAGACATTAGTTACCTCCTTATACATTTGCAAGGCTATTAGGGAAAAAAGAAAAAAAAAAAAGAGAAAAGCAAAAAAAAAAAATCTTTCTGCTTTATAGTAAGAAAGCTTTTTCTCTTATTTTTCCCCAGTGTATGAATGGGATTCTTTAGAAAAATGACTCTATGCAATGATTTATCACAGGAATACATTACATGAAGCCAGTCTCCTCACAAAAATATTTAAGCCTTAAGAATGTCCCACTAATGCTGTGCACGAGAGATTTCAAACATATAGAACAGAGCGAATTTTTTTTTAAAGCAGAAAAATGCTGAAATATTGAATACATTCAATGCCCCAAATAGAGACCTTTTGAGATGTATATCTATTTTCAGAAGATGATAGAAAGAAATGGAATTCAGCAGATGTTTAAATCCTGAAAAGACATCATGAATGGTACTTCTTCTTCAGCAATGCTCCAATGGTATATATCAGTTTGACAGTGAAAGGCCACTCTAATTCCCTCTATAATAACCTAGGGAATGACACTTGCTCGGAATGTCAAGTTCTGGAAACTTGCTGTTAATTACAATGCTTGCAATGATATTTTCAATTTTATCAGCATTGGTAGAAGATTTTGTCTGTTTCTCCATTGTACAGTAACCCCTGAAAACTGACCCTCCAGCTTATGCTCTGCCCCAGCATACACAACTCACACCTTTAAAGTGACCTTTATGTTCAGTAGCAGGTGTAAGATTATATAAATTATGACTCCCAGTGTATTATCAATCAAAAAGCTACTTGTCAAGCTGCTTTTTTGCTAACAACAAAAAAATCAAATCTATCCTCAGAGGCTATAATCCTGTACAGGCGAATAAAATACCATGGGGTCTGTTCTCCTCTCAGTGCACATACGTAAATCTCATTCCTACTAACATTAATGGGGAGTTACATGCATACATCAAGAGAAGAATAAATCTGCAACAGAGCACGCAGGAAACCATTTGGTGTGAAATGGTTTAAGGAGACAGATAGGGGAAAACACTGCATGGAAAGAGCCTATAATGCATTTATTCAGTTTCACTTACAAGTCTTGATGAACTTTTTCAGACTGAGCACTGTACATTTGTGTCTATTCAGTTTCACTTACAAGTCTTGATGAACTTTTTCAGACTGAGCACTGTACATTTGTGTCATATGTATTTAGAATGCTTGATAAATTATATTAGCAAGTACACATTAACTGTAGCATGATTCAGGTGGGATTGCTGTCTCTAGGTTGTGTGCTGCAGATTGATGGTGATATAATCCAAAAAGCTGTTAAAGAATTCATGTTAAATGTTGTCAGGTTTCAGTTTTAACATGCACAATAGTATTTTAAAGCAATTAAGGTCTTACGATTTCTCCTAAAGATTTCAAAGTTTCAATTTAAAACAAAACAAGAAAATACGTACATTTGCTACCTGAAATACATATAATTCTAAACAGGGCAATCACCACAGAATGTAATTATTAGATGCTGCACTTAGTAACCTCAGGCACATATATCCTCTGCCTCCCTAAGCTAAATATACTGTAGATGGGCTTTGTACAGTCATATCTCATTAATGATATTGTGAGAAGAAGATTTGGTCTGGACTCTTGTCAAATGTTAATCAGTCCAGATGAGAAAGCAGAAATAGCTAAATATAAAGGTACCTATACAACTCACATGCAGTGAGGCTGAAAACCCAGCTTTCTATAACCACAGTGGTTGAATGGCCACTGAATTATCTAATTATCCTTGTTCTTAACAAAGAACTTAGATACATGGAGAAATAATATATGTGTACATATATTTGTATTCATAAATGTATACAAATATATGTTAGATATATAAATTTTTGAAAACCATATCAGAAACAATCTCAGGTGCCATTTTGTTGAAAAGATAAATGGCAAAATAAGTGTCAAAAATGCTTGACAATTTCAAGGTTGACAGGAAAATGTGCAAAGACTGTAAATATTGCCAGAAGCAAGTTCAATTCCTTTCCTTCCCCATCCAGATCCTATAGATTTCTTTTTCCTCTTAAATGCAATGGGATTTAGGGGCTTATGAAGCAAAAAGCAACTTAAGAAGGAATGTAGTTGTAAACTTATTTTTTAATATAAATTTAAAGCAAATAATGTAATTCTCCAGGAAAAGGATATATAGAAATTTCAATTTAGAGGAGTTATTTTCACATACTGGCAGATGTATCAACCTATAAGTTAAACACTACTTACTCTGCATTAGAAGTATAGATCTAAAAAATTTACTAAAACAGTTAGGACAGTGAGATAATGGAAGAGGTATGGTAGCACTCAAATAAGTGAACTGCAGTAGCATCTGCTATAGACTGTGAAGAGTTGACAAGAGCAAGAATGAAAAATTCCTGGGCCAACTATCATGGAGCTTGAAATCTCAAGGCGCTGTACTCTTGGGCAACTTTATCTCTGCAGCCATCTGGTGGGTGACAAGTACATCCAGCCATGAATCACCAAAGACATTCATGAGTTAGGTATGTAGAGGACAATGTCATGATTCAGATAGAAGGGATATCTAGAAAATGGAGCCTTTGTTGTTAAGGAAGAACTGATAAAAAAGATTATGAAAATAGTACTTGTTCAGATACTTGAATGTGAAGTAAGTGGACTATGAAGTGATTTGCATAAAACAGTAGTACAAGTGCATTCCATTTCAATAACAGAGAATTAAGAATAGTTGAGAATTAAGGAACAGTCAAAATCCTTGGCCTACTCAAATCCATTTGAGTTTTACTGATGAGTTGAGTGAGATCAGGTTTATATTTATACCGAGATACTGGCAGTGAGAAGAAGTAGTTGAATATATCTGTTGAGGAGAAAATGACATATAAAAAGTACTAAGATTAAATTACAAGAGAGTATTATTCTAATAACAAGGGAAAATGAAAGAAATTATAAAAGGCCAAAGTAGCTTTACAATAAAATTCTTAAAGGTTAAAAGAAGGATCCAGACAGCAATAAATGTAATAAAAAATATCAGAGTGTAACATTTTTTAAACTCTCTACAATCCCTAAGATTTAGAAACCCCACAGATATCTTTCTTTAGTCTGACTTTGATGTATTTATTCATTATCTGGAAGAATACAATAAAATAACAGGTAATAAAATATACAAGGATTTGCAGAATTTGCAGATTGGGTAAACAGGAGATTATTCTACAAGCATAATTAAATATATTCTTCATTACACAGCTGAGGAATGCAAAGCTCAGGAGCTGACATGAAATTCCTGAAAATCCTAATGCTTCTGTCACTGCAGGTGTTCTTAGAACATGGCTGTTGCACTAGACCCTCTGTGGACTTCAGCTGAGCCATCCCAGACAGCCTAACATGCTAGACAAATGACTAGATGGCACTTCTTACATGGAAAAGTTTTGCATGTGTTCATGTCTGTCCAAGCACTTGCAGGATTTTCAAGCCACGAATGTCACATGCTGAATTTAAGATGGTATCTGAACTCCTCTTAGTTATGCTTTAAGTACCTCAGCCTTTTATTGAAATATAACCTCAGGAGCTCACAGCAACTTCTTGTTTGGCATACTAGTGGACCAGATGATTTAACACACATTCTGTTTTGCTTTTGTGAAATTGCTTTTCTCTCAGAAATGTCTTATGAGCTCTTGTCATTATTGACATATAAACTATTTCATAGCATCAGTATTACATAGCTTAAATAATCAGTATAAGGTTCAAATGTGGATGCAGACCTGTGCAATGCTCATTAAAGTGAAGCCTAGAAATTCCAAAGTATTCCACATCCAAACCCCATGATTATTTTTGTCGGTGGTAAGATTTTATTTAAGCAATTACCTCATATATAGGGTCTTTGTAAATCCGATTACTTATCATCTTCTCTAATGTGCCATTGAGCTACTGGAAAGTTAGTCCCAAACAGGATGAGAAAACTTTTTTGATATCCCAAAACATTTTTTTTTGAAAACTTTTGCCTTTCCATTGCCCAATTCAGGGAATACTTCCACACAAGAATACTGCTCAGTTGAGTAATTTCATTTTCTTGGGATTATCTACATGAGTAATATTCCTCCTGTGTGAAGATATTTTATCTCCTTATATGCTATATAATTTATGTTTCAGATTTAATACCCCAAGCTCACTCAATTCCTGCATGAAGGTAAACCCTGATAATCCCAGAGACTATATTTTTTTAATTGAGTAGAGGCCACTTAAAATAGAACTTTTAATTTAGATTTAATAACTCCATGAAAGATAAATCTAGTTGTCATGTAATAAACAGTAATTAATTAGTTAATATCAATTAAATACTAAAAATATTAATTTACATTTAACATCTAACTACTGTAATTTGCTATAGCTATCTTATTAAATGCTAATTAAATTCCTAAACATTCTTACAAGTTTAATGCATTAATAATAGGAACGTAAGTACACATTTACTGTATCTGCAGTTCTCAGTTCATTACATGGCAACTAGATTTATCTCTTTTACACTAATTAAATATACTAAGCAAACCTCCGTAACTTTTCCTAACACATACCATAACTGTTTTATTAATTTCAAATTAAATGCCCGTTTAAGGCTTCTAATCTACAGCTGGTCTAAACAGTTTCCTGCTAACAGAGCAAAGGTTACTGGGATGTTATAACTAAGCCATAACGTTTCTAGGTGTTGGTTATGAGACTTATATGAGCATCAAGGCTTTCCTTTCTGTTCTGCTTTAGTTTAAATGTAATGACTGATTACTAATCTGTTTTTTTTCTTTCCAGCAATGTCTTGTCTTTCCCTTCTCACTCTGCCCTGTGTCAACATAATCTTGTTTCCTCTCTGTAATCAAAGATTCTCTTCAGTTTTTCTAGCTGTAGTTGCTGGTTGTCCACCTAGGTTATTATTTCAGTAGTCTTGAAATGAAAGGTATATGCTTTCCATATGAAAGGCTATCAGCATTTTATTTAAAATACTCCTGATACTTTAAAAATCATATTAATCTTCAGCAAAACCACTCAACATCATGGAAGTTTTAAGCAAATGACTGTTCATGCCTCTGTAAGCAAAGAAAATCTGGTCAGAATGCCAGCTGAAGTGTTATGAATGTGTCAGAATAACATTCATAATATGATTTCTTTGGGAGACTGAGGGAAACACTACAGTCACATGTATCAAATGATTTAGAATTGTGGCTCTTTTCACATGTGATGGAGGCTGTCATAAAGACAGGAGGCTGCTGTGCAGCAAGAAAAGCACATTAGCTATTAACCTTCCCCCAGCCGATCAACTTTGTTTTGCAATCTTTCCTCAGAACCATTAGAATACCCTGAAGAAATAACTTTCCAATTAAAAAGGATCTCAGAGAACAAAGCCATTTTATCTCTGACTCCTGGTGTTCTTTATTCCAATAATTTAAATTGGAATTGATTTTTCAATTTAGCCGTTGACTTGCTATGGACACACAGCTGAAAAGGCCGAATGGAATTGCATGGCTGAAATATTTGTCTTTGTGATGCACTCCTCATAAATTCACAGGAGCCTGCTTTTTTTTTTTCTTTTTTTCTTTTTTTTTTTTTTTAATGCATTTTCTTTCTGCTGCTACTGCTTTAGACAACAGCTTTTTAGCTCAGCATGAGCAAACTGAGAAAACACGTCCAGTATGACCTCGAGGGCCTCATACTCCGTTCTTCATAGATCCATTTAATTGTTACATCTTTAGAAAAAATGAACAGACCCAGTACAGCCAAAGTGATAGCTGTTTTTCAAATCTCAAAAATGTGTTCTATAATTTTTGTGTGTATTTGTGATTCTATTTCTTAAAAAAAATAATTAAAAAAGCCCCAACAAATACTCAAACATCTACAGTGAGTTAATTTTACTCTGTTCACTACAAATAAGCTACTACCTAAATAGCTCAGGTATATTTTCTCATTGTTCTAGGGGCAGACTTGCTTAATACAGTAGTTGATTTACCTGTAGAATGATTTTGAATTAAGCACTTGAGTTATTAAGGGGCCTTTTAAAAGATCAAGGTCCAGTTCTGCCTGTAGTTCAGCTCAAGTGCTAGTGTACCTTGACACTCCACTTAACTGGGAAAAGAGTCATATGTGTTTCATTGTGGACAGCGTTGGGTCCTAAAACTGATTTTGCAAGAGCAACATCTAACTTCCCAGTGTTACATAACTTTTTGTGCTGAAAGTAGAAAGTAGAACTGCAGAAGGAAAGGGAAGGGAGAGAGCAAACTGGTGCATCTTAACTAGTTATTTTAACCTATTATGGGTGGGGGTTGTTCTCATTAAGAAGACTGAGAGACAGTTGCTAGCTATGTCTTTATCTTTGTGACCTTTCATTCTTGTATTTTTTCTTCTTTTCTCCTGCAGAGTGCCTGGTAATCATGGCAAGGTAGAAATTTCCATGTCCCTTTACTTGGGTCAAAGTGGTACAATATGATTTCCCCACTGTAAAGGGGGTTGATGTGCTCTTTGCATGCTGATCTTCCAGCGCAGAGAACTCCCAGCCTGAAATCCAACCAAAAAATGTGGAGGAAAACACAGTGCAGAAGGAATAATATAATTTTCCCTTTTTCATGGAGAAGGTTGGTGAAGAACTGAGAAAAGAAGATGCTTCGATATCGCTCCAAGTGAATCTGTTAAAACCTCTCTTCAATCAGTCCAATACTTTAAAAATCTACTTCTGTTAATTTTTGAAAAATCTTAGACAGATGCATTCCCATGTTGTGTGTCTCATCTTCTTTGGTACGTTTATTACTCTAAGTGAAATAAGACCATAATTTTAGATCACTCCCTCAACTTGCTTTGGGCTTCTCCAGTTAAGTTTTTTCTGGATATACCTGCTCTAGAGAGGTTTAGATGAAGCAATGTGCACACAAGCAAGTGGGTGTTGCTGGGATCCAGGTCAGAGATTGGTCCTTGACCTTCTTCTATGTGGCAGTTTGGAAATAACCTGTACCTCCAGGGCAGGATGTCTTTAGTTGATGTTAAACATATTTATTTAAAAATGGAATGGCCACTAGAACACAAATAAAATCGTGAAGGAGATTATGTGGAAATTGAAATGACAATGTTAGCCTTTTAGAGTGAAGGTTAAAATGGTAGATTACTCTCACACAAGTATATGAAGCCGTGAAGATGAGAGAAGTAGAAAAGATATCTCAGTGAATGGGTGATGCTGGGTCAAGAGCCCGTAATTGTTAAACTAAAAACAAATATTGTAGTTAAGTAACAAAATTAAGTCAGCATTTTAGTGACTTTTTAAATAATCAGAGATAAAAGACATCTAACTTGTCTTCCAACATGAAAAATGAATAAGAACTTAGCTATTTTTAGAACAGGTTTTGACAAGTTTATAAACTGAAACATGTCACAGTCTCTTGCAATAGTATTACCTTGGGCTCAGAAGTCCATTCTAGTCCTGTATTGTCTCTTTCTGCTTTTATATTATGGGTCATGGGAATATATGACTGTTTCCTGGTTCCTCAATGCAGTTATGTTCCAAATACATGTTGGGATGAGATCCAGGCATACACTAGGTGTTCTCCATTCTCCTTGAGGTTTGTTATATATGAATAGCAATGCCAGATTCATAAAACAGACCAAAACAAAAGGACAGTCCTATTGGTGTTGACCAACAGGATGACCAGGACTTCAAATACTTTGCAGATTATATCAATCAGCAAAAGTGAGTGGAGACTCAACAGTCTTTCAAGAGAATCTTGGATGCCAAGAATGACATTCAAGTTTCCCCACTTATCAGAAAAACTAAAAACTTTAATGGAATTCTGCATGCACACACACAGAGATATATGTGTAACTATATACATATATATATATGCACATTTGTTTATATGTGTTCCAGAAAATGCTATATTTTCTGCAGTTCAAATTCTTAATAAGAGACTGCAGTACCTAATAATATCTATAATTGAATTTAGCAGAAAGTTTCCGAATTCTTGCTGTACACAGTGAATGAATTATTATTTTTTGTCCTCCAAGATTTTTATAGCTACTACTCTATAGGCTAGTATATTTATTAATTCATTTAAAGTGCTTTCTGTAGTGCTTAGATATATTTATTTATAAAATGTTTCGGAAATTTAAAAATCTAATATTCTAATATATTTGCTATGGCAAATCACTTAGTAGTCCAGGTGATTTTTGTTTTCTAAGAGGATTACTTTTTTATATTTGTGTGGCTGATTTCTTTTGCAGTGCCTAATTGGATCACAGTAAGGGTGTTTTGCTAAAATTTTCACTACGAAACATTTTAGTAGACAAAAAAAATTTGTGTGTCTGTGTGTGTGAGTGTGTGGGTAGAAGGTTTTCAAAACTGTATCATCTAAAATGAATTACTAATTGCCTGCAGAAATTATACAAACATTTTCAGTTCTGTGCTTTTAACATACAATCATTGCTCAAAATGTATTCATTTGGGCACCACTTATTTAAAAAAAAAAAATTCATTAAGTTATCTTGTGTCAAAAATAAATAAGGAGAAAATGAAAAATGGAAATAAAGATAATTTCATCAGCAGATTTTAAAATTATAACTTTTCATTGTATAGGAATGTCAGAGATGACCTATTCTTAAAGTTGCTGAGGTTTCTTGAGTGTATCTAATCTGCCAAAAGGGGACTAGGGAGAGAGCAGTTAGCATCTGATTAACTACTTAACTATTCTCCTTGCCACTATTTTGGACACACCATCTAGACATGTTACAGATTGGAACAATTTTAAGCATTGTGGATGCAAGCCAGTCTGTACCATGTGGTCCTGTGGTCAGTGATCACCCTCTCTTATTTAGCAATGTCAATGAATTTACCTCATCTCTTTATGCAAAAAGTAGCAATAGCATTTTATATGCTAAATTAAATGTAGCCCGAAGGTTCTATCAAGACTTGGTACTTATCAAGCCTGAGGTTATTCTTTGGAGATGTAAAGGTGACATCTCTGCTACCTAATAAAACATGATAGAGATTATTCTGGCTGGATCACCAGAGGTATCACAGCTTTTTGATGATGCTTATGTGCCCAAGTGTCATTTATACCAAAGAACAGGAAATCTGAGTCCTAACTAGCTACATTTCTAGGCTCTAACAATTAGATAATATCTGAACCAGGTCTAAAACATTCATGCCGAAACTTTGCTGGGAAGAACATTAACAATAAAACAGTATGAGTAATCATGGGACAAAACTAAGATAATTTATTTTTCCTATTTTATTTACTAGCATACACATAACTAGAGGAATTATGAAGGTTAATGACCCTCCCCCTGCCAATCCAGTTGTTTCTTTTTTAGACTATAGTCTGGTCAGAAGGCAAAGAATGTAGAAAGGCTGAATGAGGATGATGTGAGGACACATTTTCTCAAATGAAAACCTAGTTAGAAATGGGCTGTCTCCAAAAGCAAACTACTGAAAAAATTGTGAGGCATGTTGTCCATTTTGGTGGATCAGAATAAATGTAAGCCATAATGGACCTTCCTAGTGGACTGAGAAAAAACAAGCTGCATAATGGCTTTAACACACAGGGTGTTTCAAAAAAGTGGACGCAAATTCAAAGCAGCATATTTCAAGATGGCAACATGTTACAATTACACAAAAGCTTATAAATGTTTTAATGAATTATCAAGCAATAATTTGAAACTTTATGCCACGCCCTTTCAAGTGGTAAGAGTTTCATTCATGGGTGGTTCACAGTTGCAGAGATATAGTGATTTCAAGTTGGATTCATCTTTTTGAAACACCCAAATTAGGTCCATCCTTTAGAAACACCCTGTAGTTTTAGGATACACTATCACAGTAAGACAAGTTGAATTTTCTTTTTCTCGTTTTTTTATTGCACAATGTGTTTAAAGCACTAGGGTTGACATTAGTAACGAGTACTGTTTGAATACATGTCAACAAGAGATGAGCTTTCAGGGAAGTGCAAGAAGTAATCTGTTGATAGCCATAGCATCATATTGTTACACTGGGGTTAACATAATGGTTTTTAACTGAGGTAGACATATCTAGAAGAAACCGAGGCTATTCAATTCATCTCAGCCCATTTTAGAGAAAACACTTGTCCACAGATTCTATCTGATGTAATTGTGCATTTGCTTGCATGAGGCATGACACTGCTATGCCATTTTGTTTTTCAACAAAACACATTATAAAGTACAAACTAGAACACTGTACCGTAATGTTTGTGTGGAAGAGAAAAAATACTTTCATATGTAGTTCGTGGAGTAAAATGATTAGTTTTCTGATGCTGATAGTCAGAAAATGGAAGAAATACTGTACTTATGTCTGGCACATCTAAACTCATAACATCTATTTGCTTTGCTTTGTCAAAACATATGAAAAATCATTAAAGTGTTTTAATAAATGTCTGGTTTTCTTGCTCATTCATCTTATAAATATTAATTAGCCACGGATCAGGCAATTAAAGTTTAATCAATTTGCACTAATTAGCACCACATACTTGCATAAAAAGATAAAACCAGCTCCTGCATCTGGCTGTTATTTGCAGTTTTTGTCAAGTGCTGATGAGTTTCATCTTGAAGAGAAGATTAAGAGGAAAAGAGGAAAATAAGAAAGTAGTGTTAATTTTATTAAATCTTCAATCAAACTCTGTTCACAAGCTTTATGGGACAGTACCAGGTAACATTTCACTTTACATAGAAATAGACATGGTTGGGCAAAAATTTAACACTATTCTGTGACCACACCCTTCTTAATTATAATGTATAGGAAAAAAAAATAACTCTAATGTACAAAATCACAGGTTCTATATTATAACAAAATGTTTTTGCAAATTTATACCTGGAGCTGGATGCCCCAAACTTTCATAAAGGAAGAAAGTAAAAGGAAATTCTCATCTAA
This sequence comes from Streptopelia decaocto, assembly GCF_964273445.1. Lineage (NCBI taxonomy): Eukaryota > Metazoa > Chordata > Aves > Columbiformes > Columbidae > Streptopelia > Streptopelia decaocto. The sequence goes on from NC_138663.1 coordinate 170,367,327, forward strand.
AAATGTTTTCTTCTGTTTGACATATGTGAGTGGAAAGAAGATGTCAAAATCTAATCTGAAATTCACCTACGATTTTGAAACTTTTGAAGATGAGTTTCAATATTGAAATGATTCCTCTTTCCAAAGGAATCATAAAACTTAACAAGTCACCTTCCAGTATTTGGCCAGAGGTTGGACCACAGGATGGAAGATGTTAATCTAGCTCCAATAGTACTGAAATTATTTAATGGATAAGTTACTGAAAATATGTCACACACCTTCAGTGAAAAAGGGATGTTAAAACCTATTGCCCACCAGGAAAGGTAATTATTTGGTAGTACTTCTTTCAGTTATTCATGTTCAGTGTTTGTGTTATGATGTTTATCACCTGAATTATCTACTCAGCAAAACTAACAAAAGAAACAAACCAATTAACAAAATCAAAACAGGCACACATTACTTTTCATTCAAAAGGTCTGGTTTTCAAGTGTTTGACCTTTATTGGGAAACAAGTACAGTAAATCTCATTCTAGAAAGCCCAGATCTACATAAGAGAATTATACAAGTGTTGGTCCTGGTTAAGAAGCTTATGGTGTCCTTTAGTATCACAGATTCACTTATAAGAAAAAAAAAAAGTACTCTGGCTATGCAGGCCAAGTTTCTTACATGGCCGTCCATGAAAAGAGAGTAATTCAGATCTTCCACACATCAGTTCATTGTTGCTAGCTTGAAATCCAAAACAGAGCTGTTTGCCCAAATGATTAGCTGGAGGACAGTTATCTAAGTGCTGTTAAAAAAATTTGCAGACTACACATTTAGCTTATCACAGAGTTGTCTGTGTCACTTACCTGTGCTCTTGTTGGTCATGGCTTAACATCATCAAACTTGTGGGTGTCTGCTAAGAGAAATCAGCATTCTAAGTCTCTGTGGTTTTTACCTACTTAAAAGAAATGAAGTAATAGTCAATGCTTTTATAATAAAATTCTGTTTCTGGCTTTGAATATGGTTGAATGAATTAGACTGCCAGTCTACCAAACAGATATTATTGAGTACTTTAATCTGATTATTTTGAGTTTTAATAAAAAGGCAAAATAGTTTTCCATCCAGCCTATTTATGTAATTGGAAAAGATTGTAGGGAATGAAATGTATTTAATCAATCACCAAAATTTACCTTAGGCTTGCAGGTAAAGCGACCTTTAAAAAATAGACTTAATGCCATAAAAAAAAAACCCACCGTGACCCATAGCATTGATCATAAAATAGCTATGCACCATTTACATAGGGATTTTCATGTAGTTTATGCAAGAAGAACTTGTGAATGGTTATTGATATTTTTCAAATAAAGTATGTATGAACCATTAAACTCCTCATTCCCTAGTGTACAAGCCATTGCTCTGTTAAACACTCCTTCACTACACAGGCTATAAAAGGAGCAAAGACACTTGAAAAGGTGTCATCTTTCAATGTTTGTTTAAATATCTGATACATTTGGCACACAAAACCACCTAGTAGCTGAAACTCCAAATTGCTGATTATTGTTGCAGAATGTTTTTAATAGGATATTACACAGAAGGTCTGTTGTTTTAGAGACTGGTTTATGACATGGTCTCTCTCCTTAAGACTTATACATCATATCTGTAACTAAGGAAAATACCCTTGTTCAATAAATGATACGTAGAAAAATATGCTTAATATAAATTAATGTAATTTAAGCACTTTCTCAATTTGAGGACTGAAGTAAAAAAATAATTATTGGAATGAATTCCTGCAGATGAAGCATTTTGTCTGAGAGATTTCACTAATGATGCAGCACATATATACATTGAACAATGCCTTCCACTGAAACTAGAACAATAAGCTCAGTGGAATCGGCTACAGTAAACTTTAGTGAGCTTGGGAAGAAGCCAAAAGGTATTGTGTATTTGCAAATAATACATGCACCTGTGAACAGTTTAGATACATTTCCTAGCAGAGAAAAGAACTCAAGTGTGTATTAAAGCTCAGTGTCCAAGGAGTAACCGGCAGCCCCTAATTAAGGGTAGGGAGATAAACATGTAGCTCCTTGTTTCACTGTCTTGACAGAGAAGACATTCAAGTAAATCTCCAGAGATACTGAAGCAGATATCTGAAACCATACTCAGTTTTTACTGTCTGTTACACTCTTGAAAGCCCTTTGCATTCATGCAAGACCAAGATGTCCTTTCTGTTATCTTTTTATGATCTGGTTGGATGGGACATGGGGAAAGGTGAAAACATCGAAATTCAAGTCATCAACAGATATTCCAAACCTAACTCTTCATAAACATTTAGGATTTCATATAACAAGGAAATCTCCCAAAAATTGTGCTTAATATTGGTATGTGATCTTCTTTGCATAAGCTTTGGAGATCTATCTTTGTTTTCATATTTCTGCTTCCTGAATTGCTGCTGTGCAAGGCTAAGACTCTTATATGAGCAATACATAAAATACAATAAAATGAAAAGAGAAGAAAAGAGGAGAGGAGAGGAGAGGAGAGGAGAGGAGAGGAGAGGAGAGGAGAGGAGAGGAGAGGAGAGGAGAGGAGAGGAGAGGAGAGGAAAGGAAAGGAAAGGAAAGGAAAGGAAAGGAAAGGAAAGGAAAGGAAAGGAAAGGAAAGGAAAGGAAAGGAAAGGAAAGGAAAGGAAAGGAAAGGAAAGGAAAGGAAAGGAAAGGAAAGGAAAGGAAAGGAAAGGAAAGGAAAGGAAAGGAAAGGAAAGGAAAGGAAAGGAAAGGAAAGGAAAGGAAAGGAAAGGAAAGGAAAGGAAAGGAAAGGAAAGGAAAGGAAAGAGGAGCTTGCAATTGGAGTATTCCTTAAATACCTACCACTTTCACAGTTTTTGCAACATAAAGACTTAAACTCATTTAATGAAATTTTATCCTGCTTGTGGAGCTACACTAAAATATTAGCAAGCTTCTAAAGATTGTAATATTAGTTTATCTACTTGCATAGAACTCACAGACATCATTATGAGTTCTGAGTTTCAATTGACCACGAAGGAATAGAAATCTAAGAGAGAATAAAAGCAGTCTTAAGTGTAAAAGTGTGGCCATTCATCTACTTTATGCATCTGTATGCAGTTAGTCCTTATGCCCAAGGCAAGGGAAGTACTATGAGTCCATAGCATGAATTGGACAACCTCTCCTAATACCACTGCTGTTGTATATCCATGGACAATGGAGCTTGCAATCTGCTGTCATGTTTTTGTTGTTTTCACAAATACGTTGGAAACATAAATTTATATAATATGCATTCAGGAAGAAACACCTTATTTTTCAGAAATATTGGTTTGGGTTTCCTGTGCTGTAGATCACTTGTGTAAGTAAGAGGACACATGCGCAGAGATCCTTGAGACTTGTGTGTTGAACACATTTTTCCACAGCTTGAATCTATTTGACTTTATAGCATATTGTTCAGTTTTCTGGTGGAGAGGTTGAGGAACGAGATGAGCATTTGTGGAAGGTTTTTATGGCTGAATAACTGTTAGTGGAAGAAATTTATTTTTTTTTAAAGAAGGTGGTCATTTTCAGGAGTGTTTTACTGGATAAATCTGTTAAGTGTTGTGCAACTTACTACAAGGTGATCAATGAGAAATTGTAGGGTGTCCATTTAGGGTTTTGAAAACAAGATCTATAGCAAATAATGAACAATATGTGCGTTTTGCATTAACTATATAGTTCATGCATTTAATATCTGCCAGTTTGGATCTCTATTGCCACAGTAATTTAAAATCTGTGCCAACTTTTTACTCTCCTATCTTCTTCACACAGACCCTCACCTACATCCAGGGACTTCTATTTTCAGTGTCATGCTTGTGGTGGTTTTTTAGTTCTATTTATTTATTTATTTATTTATTTATTTTAATGAGATGACTGTTTCTTTTAAAATCTCTACATTTTGCCTGAACTACCTTTTGCTGAGGTAACAAAGTGCCTCAGGCAGTCTTGCAAACATCTTACATTGGGGACTACAAGACAGTGTTAAAAGTTTTTCACTAAATGTCAGATTATGACTCTCTGCCATTGGTCGCATTATTTATGTGAGTAATTTCATTGACTTCAGTGTGAGTACCTGCTACTCACCATTGTGAAGTCAGCAGGAGCTATCTGATACTATAGGAGAAACACTATAGATGATGTGAAGATAGGTATCTATCCACTTTCTCTACCTTTGATCAAGATCAAAGTATGCTTTTTGAGGTTGGTGCTGTGTTAGATTATACTGCCTGCTTTACTATTCCATTTTGCTATGCTGTTTTTCTTTTGAGTGCATAAAAATTGAGTTGCTTTTGTATTGACAGGCATTGCACTGAGAATATCAATTTGGAATTTTGTTGTCATTATAAGTCCGTGTTCATTCTTTGTAAAAGCACATAAAGATACAGTTATTTCCTACTTAATCTTGATATGTGCCTGGAGAAAGTGCAATGAGCTCTCAGACAAATGAGTTCACTCTTGGAAGCCTTACCTGCCTATCTGGGAGACAACAAAGAATTGTGTTGCCTATTTTGAGTTTATGCACAGTAGGCATTAAATATCCGAAGTCTCATCTGCTTTGCAACAACAATGGGTGCTTGGAATGGAAGGAAAAGAAAGTGGTGCACAGCATCTTTCTGCCAGTTGCAGGAATGTGACTTCCAGAATCAATAACAGTCTTTGTTTAATGATATACTGCGACACGTAGTACTTTGTACTGTAGAATCTGAAGAGAGATATGGAAGATACTATCAAACTGCATGTGATAGCACAGATAATCATGTACACCATGATCTCCATAGGTAGTAGATAAACTTATTTATTAAGTTTTGTTCTAACTTTCACAAACTCTAAACGTAACAATGCTTGTGGTGCTTTAAGTGTAAATTTTGCTCAGAAATCAGTGCTCAGTGACTAATGAATATTTTGCTCCAAAGGACTTGCATTCTAAGGACAACAGATGGTTCAGCACAAAACAAAGAGGACAGTATGGAAAAGAGCAAGTGGGTGCTCATTGTATTTGGAATATATTAATCCATTCTGGAATTGTGGGAGGGAAGATTGTGTGAAGGAAAGATCTAAGGAAAGCTGCTACGAATGACACTGGATTGGACAGATGGAAAAGAATTAAGTGTACAGAGAGAGTTTGGAGCCCAAGACTTATCATTATGACTGAAGGAGCGTCATAGTCAACTTTAGTCTACATATCACAGGAGCTAAAATTGAGTTTTCTCAAGTATTTTATCTGAGCTTGTTTAAGTGTCATAACACTTTCATCTTTTGACTTTCATATAGTCCCCCCCCTCTACTTCTTCCTGCCACTTACCCACTACAAAAGTATTCCACTTGGCACAGAGGTGCTTTCATTGACAAAATCCAGAAATCCTTCTGTGATGAGGCATTCAGTAAAAATATCTTGCTCAAAAATCAGAATATGAAAAGAAAAAGAAAAGCATGCTAATTTAGTTTTGTTGTAGTTACAACTTGAATTAGATCACTACTTGGTATTTATAGATTGGAACACAAAGGTCACTTTTTAGATGGAACCCTAATACTTCAGCTATTCATGGGGTTTATTTATACTTACTAAAGTTAACCCTGTCCTATTCCTGCCTCCTTACATAAGGTACTGAAGCAATGGCTCTATTTGCATGTGACAAGAAAAGAACCTGTCACAGGGAATACAGCTTTACCAAAACTGAACCACTGCTCTGGGAATGTGTGTAAATATGGATTACTAAGGAGAACTCCATAGGTGGAACTAATGTCTAATGTTGGAGTTGCACAAGAATTAGTATGTAATAACAACAGATTGTCCAGATCAGTGTATCTATTTTTTTATTTGGGTTTTTTTTTGTTTATTTTTCCGATCTATCTGCATGATGCTATTGCAAAATACCATCTGAGAAAAACAGATGCTGACCCCTTTTCAATCTTGTAGTTCTATAAATGAGTTTATAAAACAAGAACTATAGACAAATTAGTAATAAATGTTTCCTTTTTTATCTTGACCAGTGGATAAAATAAATTCTAGAGTAGAACTCATAACCAAAACCTATGAGTCCCTATACCAAATCAAATGTGCTAACTAGAAGACAGTTTCTTCTCTTCTTTCCTCACCCCTTTTCCCTCCCCCACCCCATGATATCTTGAAATGTTTTCTGCATAGTGACACAGCTTCAACAAGAGGGGCGGAATACATTTCCTTCCCTCCCACCTGCCCTCTCTCCCAAATGATTAGAACACTTTCAACAAAGTGGGAGATGTGGGTGTCCCTCCCTTCCTTATATACTCTGAGAACACATTAAGTATGAAATTGCTTCCCAGGGGAAGTGATGGAAATGCCACTTGTTCATTTTTAAACTGGATTTGAAAAAAGCTTTATAGAAAAAAAAATCTGCTGCAGCGAGGGAGAGATTACATGACCTTCTTGAGAAAGATTTTATTTTCTCATTTCTAATATCTCTGATACCATGGTTTACTCCCTTCCAGTCTGTCAATTTTTCCATAGCATTGTGTTTTAGAAGATTTATTAAAAATGTGTGTGAGAAACCCAACCAAAGATCTTCAAAGCAGACAGAATACAGCTTGGTTTCATCGGTTGTTTGAACCTGAATTACTGTAATGACTGTAGCGGAATTATTTTCTTTTAAATGAGCAAATCTGACATGAACTTCAAAGGGGAAGTAAATACATGTAATAAAGAGGCCGTTTTTCTTCTTCTTTTCCTAAATGATTTATTTTATCCCCAGAAACACCAACAAATGTTCAAAGTTCTAGATATTTAAATAGGTACCAAGATGTCTGAAGCTGTAATCCTTGCTGTGCCAGTTCATCGAAAAATTGCTGGCCTTATAAAAGCCTATGTTCCTTTTCACTTTGATAACAGCTTTTGCTTCATCAGTCCACATTATGTATTACAGCAGCAATTCCATGCAGGATCAACTAATTGTTAGTACATGCATTTAAATATAAGTATCCCAGAATTTTTATCACATAGCCATACATATACATTTTTATTTTAAGTAGGAATTAAAAAGTTTTTGTTCCCTTAAATTATTTTGTGTTATGGACCTTGTTCTAACAATTACATTTTACCAGTTAGTGTTTTATGAAGCATGATGGAATCTAACCAGCAACTAATATAAGAGCTCCAGTATGCCCTCAGTACACAATCTTAAAGCCCATTAACATTTGTGGGAATTATATGTGCAATGTGCAGGGAGAATATAACCTTAAGCAAGTGAAAACTGAAGATCTTGTTTATGTTTGATTCGACTAATGCAGTCTAGATTTTTTCACAGCAGTGTGTTACATCAACTGAAGTTTGTTAGACAGCAGGGAGACTAATAAAAAGGATAGTATAAATAAGCTGAAACAAAGAAATGAACAAAGACCTTCTGCAGTAACTACAGCATAATCTACAGATGTTTCTCAGTTAGTAGAAAACAGATTTCCACACAGCAGTTGCATGTTATACAAATGTTTGCACAGAATCCAGCTGGACTAATATGCAAAGCTATCTCTCAAGATTAGAAGCTTTATGAAAGAAGATGGGGAAAGAAGATGGGTGACTGAAGTTTCTATCCAAATCTCCTAAGCAATAAATCAGCCTAAATTGTCAGTTTCAGGTGGGATAGAAGCAGAAATTCATTTCAGCTATGCCATCCCTGACTCTTTCTAACTCTGTTCAGAAATTTGGAAAAGTTAGCAATCTAATTAAAAATTGCAGACTGCTGTGAAGTTTTGAGCTTGAGTTGTGGACCAAAAAAGTTGATGTGTGGGTGTGTTAACCTTCACATAGGTAGCCAAATTTTCCTAGCCATGCCTTCCAGCTTCCAATTATCTAAAGACTTGACCAAACTAATTTTAACTTCAACAACATAGGCTTTCAACATAGGCTGAAACATTAGAGAGCAGTGTAGGGGAAAGGGACCTGAGGGTCCTGGTGGACAACAGGATGACCATGAGCCAGCACTGTGCCTGCCCTTGTGGCCAGGAAGGCCAATGGCATCCTGGGGTGTATTAGAAGGGGGGTGGTTAGTAGATCAAGAGAGGTTGTCCTTCCCCTCTACTCCGCCCTGGTGAGACCTCATCTAGAATATTGTGTCCAGTTCTGGGCCCCTCAGTTCAAGAAGGACAGGGAACTGCTGGAGAGGGTCCAGCATAGGGCAACAAAGACGATTAAGGGAGTGGAGCACCTCCCTTATGAAGAAAGGCTGAGGGAGCTGGGTCTCTCTAGTTTGGAGAAGAGGAGACTGAGGGGTTACCTTATTAATGTTTATAAATATATAAAGGGTGAGTGTCACGAGGATGGAGCCAGGCTCTTCTCAGTGGCAAACAATGATAGGACAAGGGGTAATGGGTTCAAATTGGAACACAAGAGGTTCCACTTAAATTTGAGAAAAAAACTTCTTCACAGTGAGGGTGACAGAACACTGAACAGGCTGCCCAGGGGGGTTGTGGAGTCTCCTTCTCTGGAGACATTCAAAACCTGCCTGGACATGTTCCTGTGTGACCTCACCTAGGCGTTCCTGCTCCAGCAGGGGGATTGGACTAGATGATCTTTTGAGGTCCCTTCCAATCCCAAACATACTGTGATACTGTGATAGAGGTCAGGAGGGGAAATACGAATGCTAAAACTAAAGAGATCTATTTTGAATGAGTGAATGTGAGTAAAAATGCAAGAACAAAATCTTTTCAGTTTTATGCTTTACCTAGTGATTTTCAGCAAATTTTTTCTTCATCTTAAAAAATATTTTGTAGCAGTACCCTCCTAATTTATTTTTGTAATGACTAGTTCTCTATGCAAAGTAGTTAGAAGAAACAAAATTTTGAATGCTGGTTTCCTTTTAGATTCCACTACATAATAGTTCTGGTAAAATATAGTATCTTCTGTTTTGAAAGCATTTCCAAATGCTTGGGAACAGATGAAATTCTGGATCTTTCAGCATGAGGCTGACACTCTTTTTGTTGGTCAAACATAACAATGAGAGGTTTTCCAGAAGCAGGCACTACAAAAATTATCTTGCTGAAGTTTCTGTATAAAATGTGTGAATCTTGCTTAACCTGGTTGTCTTGTTCTCTGTCTCTGTTCCTTAGAGAACCACTTCTAGAAAGTGATGAATTTTGTCTTTCTCAGGTACTCATCTTCAAGGGGGGCAATTTACCTTCCATAGGGGTCTGTCCTTTTAACACAGAAGAGTCCTGTGTAGTTTGCTTACACCTGACACATAACGCTTTGAAGGATACAGTCAGAGAATAAGAATCCACTGTCAGCATTCTGCACTACATGCACTGAGAGTTTATCATGGTGTCAAGATGAGGAGAGTTAATCCACCCTGGAGCACTTCTGAAATTCCACAATTCTTTCGCAACATTTTAAAAATGTGCTATAATAATACAGTGGCCAATAGCACCATGCTGAGTTAGCAACATTCAGGGAACTGGTTTTATCTGATGACAGTTATGAAGTTTGAAAGAAGATGAGGTCAGTGTTATGTATGTCATATCAAAACACTTCCCGACTACATCTTTCTATTTTGAAATAATAGATGTTCTCTTATAACCATAAAAATTTCAGTCCTTATTGTATTCTTATTTTTCATTAACAGGAATATTTCAGAACAGAGGAATAGATTCTGTCTTTGTCCTTGTACAAGCTGATTACCTTCAACATCTCTACTCAGATTTTCTAGGTTACTTAAGTTTCTGTTTCACTACTGTTGTATCTTGTGTAATTATACCCTGGCTTCTGTGCACCCCTTTCCAAGTTGCAGTTATAGTTGCTTAAAGGTTCGACAGGGTTTGAACAGTTTATGACTTGCCTGTGTGATTTTTCATTATTGTACATTATACAAAAATTCCTTGATGGTAATAATCATGATCATTCAGCTCCTGTGTTATGTTCTGCATAAGCTTCTTTGTCTGCCTTTTAAGATTTTCTTCCTTATCTAGCAATTTCAAATGACATTGCTGTAGTGTTGCTTAAATTAGCCTCTTGTTCATGTATGTTTATCAGCTCAGAAAATCTCCATGTTTTTTGTTGATTTGTGTAATTCATTTTTGACATCCTGTAAAACCATTAATCTTTGATTTCCCTTTTTTTTTTTTTTTTTTTTTTTTTCCCCTGGCTCTTTCTTTCTTTTTAAAGGATAGAATCTAGTAATTATTACTGCCTTTAAAAAATCTGCTTTTAAAAGCATGTAACTTCCTTTAATTTCCTTGAAATACCTTATTTTTATGTGTTATTGCCAAGCATATTTTAAAAGATCTGTCCACAAGGCACCTTGAGGCCAGTGTTTTAACACTAATTGAACTGCAGGTAGTAGTATGTGATTGCCTTTTTTTGTGTGTGTGAATGTGTGTTAAATGTGCATCCATCTGAGTGCCTGGTAGCAAGAATGCCTTTACCAAAGAACAGCATCTGCTATTAATATAGCAGATGCTGCATTATTTTTTTCCACTACAGAGATATCATTTTCATACTGCCAAATGACAATATATATGCAGGCTAATGCTTCTAATGGGGAATGCTTGATGTTGCTGTCCTGTGCCCTTATTATACTTTGAATATCTAGCTAATCAGCAGTTACTCTATAACTCAAATGTTATAGGAGTTGTTGCTTAATTTATGTAGATGGCAAAACTTCTGTAATTTGTATACTGCCAACATGTATCATGGTGAATAATGCATATGATGCGTTAATCAATGCTTTGCGTTTTAGGAAAATCTTTAAACTTTTACACAGTTTAAAACGTGTGAAAGGTCTCTGCCATGGGTGTCAAAGGGTAATAAATTTGCTGTAGAGGCCCAATTGGTAGGATCAGACATGAGTATGTTTTTTAAATTCAACAGCTTCTAGCTAACTGCTATTTTAGCTAGCCCTCATTGCAGTAGTGTCATATGAAGACAGAGGGAATGAATGCCAACTGATTTATAGGTTTGTGGGCATCCCACAGTTCCTCAGCTTTGGGTCTTCTCTGCTGAATCACTCTGCACAATAGGCATAACCCATCGTGTTCACAGGTCTGGAGGGGCACCGCCATGCTCCACCATACAAATGCTCCTCTGTTGCTGCAAAAAGTCATAATGCTCAAGGCATTATATTCAACATGTCTGCAGTTTTGGTCCTCAAAAATTAGCTACAACCTCTGAGCCTCAGCTAATTGTCAATGCTCTGTGCTCTGCTGCAAACATTGAGCTGGCCACAATATTAAGTTCAGTTTCTGTGTTATGCCATTAAAAGGCATCAGAGACTTCCTGAGTGGAAATGACTCTCTTGTGACTGGTTTCAATCAGAAATCAACAGGAAATTTTCTCTGATCCAAGTAGGGACCAGTCAGTTCACCCACCTCTGAATTTTTGAGGCCATGTCAGGAAATTAAAATAGTCAAGGTATGGGCTTGAGCAGGTGATTATTCATGTTGATTCACTCTTCACTTTTTGTTCCCTGACATGATTTTGCACCACTCCAATTAGTACTGTCTTGAATAGGCACAGCTAGAAGATAACATGGCAGAGTGACTCCTCCCATTGTGTATTCTGGAAAAACAACAGTAAACCTGGGACAGTATGCATCCAGGAGGCACCCAGAAGAGTCTAGTCCCCTGACTAAAGGAATTCTGGTTTTCTGCTCTACTGTAAGGGACTTCTTGGAAGTGAAACAAGGCATGAGATCTAGCAGAAGAATCTGTCATGCAGGGCTCATGGTATTGGAAAAGTGTAAGAAAATTACAGTTTTCTGAAAAACAGAACACTTCTAGATGCATTTCTTTGAGACAGATTTCTGTTGTTTCACACATTGATGGAGGCCTTGGAAGCACCAGTTTCAATATCTGATTCTAGTATTCTGACAATAAAATGGTGCTTTCCAAAAAAAATATCATCCATTACGTGGTACTGGCAAACAACTCATTTTAAGAGGGCCAGTTGTTTAGTGATGACAGCTTCTGCTTGTCCTGAGTTTCCTCAGTGTAATGCCTTCTCAAGGTGTTAAGTCTCTGCTACAAAATGGATCCTGTGATTCACCAGGAAGATTCTAATTATGTTCTAATTTTGTTCAGAAAACAAAAATATATTACTACATTTACAGTAATGCATCTTCCAAATAATTGCAACATCTGTATTTGCTTTACAGGTCCATTCTCAGTAGGAAAAAATGTGTAATTATAGTAAGCAGTTACAGACATCTCACCTGATGCAAGAAGAAAAAGTGCTGTTTTTAATTGAGATTGTTTTACAGTATCAACAGCCAGAAGCTGCAAATCTTGCAAGATTCCCTAAAAAGAAGCTTGTGTCATATTCTACATATTCTGTTCCTTTATTCAAGGACGCTAATAATCTTTGTAGGCACCCTGAATTAGTTTTGTTCAACCACAGTATTACCAGCTTGGTTCCTCCTTAAAAATAATAAAAGGCTTTCTAACGTTCATTTGACTATACCCACTTTCCATGTCATTCCACAAGAAACATACATCTAACATCTGAAATGTGTGAGAAAGAAAGAAACTATAAGAAAATTTAGGCAAGATAAACATACACTCCTGACCTTAGCTTAACCAAGCAAGGATGCCAGTGCTAAGGAGATTAATGTACCATACACACCAAAACCTCACACAGTCGAGAAATATTAGTCTGATAGTGCAGTGTACAGACTGGATGATAATACTAAAAGAAACAATAGTATGTAACTAGAATAACAGAAGCCTTTTGTATCTGTTAGTCCTAGACTGCACTAAGTCACTGTAAGAAAGAATGGCTTAGATAGCTTGCTGTAAGTTCTAAGAAATGGATGAGCACAGAAAAGGACATGGTTTTGATGCATGTTGAAGAGGTTCAACATTGGGAGTTTTTTGGCTAAAATAGACTAAAGTACAGGATGTTTAGCAACAGAGGTACATTTTTAAAGAATGATCAATAAATATACACTGAGGTCTAATACTGTTTCATCTGATCTCTCCTTGGGAGGAGAAACTTGAAAATAATGGTACTGGGATATGTTGTGTAATTGATTGTATATGGATCCTGTTCATTACAGAAATATTGATTCCATATGTAGGTAGGGGACATTTTGGACAAATGTGTGATTTCTATTCAATACATTGTCAATGGTATCACACTTCTTGCAATAACTGGTAGAAAGTTCTGGGAATTTTGGATTGTCAACCTAAACTACTTTTAGTATGACTGGATGAGGTTTATTTTTTCCTCTCAAAAGCTTAGTAATATTTGTTTGCTCCATTATAATAGCTATTTAGCTTGCCATAAATACACAGGGCCAAGTATATCTCCTTTCTAAGTAAGAGAAGAACAAAAAACGTGGTTTGGGGAGACAGCAGGTATTTTCCTTCAACTGTTTCTGGAAGTACCTTTTCACCCATTTTCACTTCTACTTTCAGAAAAACAATGAAACTCGTTCACATTCTGGTCCTCCAAAGCCCAAAATGGGAACTTTGAAAGAAAATATATGCCGCATCTTCCTAATGGTCTTAAAAAAATAAACATGGACCACAGCCCTGCCAGTGTAAAGGACACTACTCATTGTGTCACAACACTGATGTTCTGTCACCCTCCTGAATATTGCTAAATTGTGTGACATGACTTGGTAAAAGAAAGTATTTCATGTTGCATTTAAGACAACCTACAAGTAGTGGCATTATTTCCTCCTGCACCTCAGGTGAAGGACCATGTGTCACTGATGTCCAGTTATTTTCTCATTTGCCTCATATAACGGTATCTCTAGAGTCACACTTCTTAGACAAACTGATCCTTAATGATATTAACAACACAAATGTGTTCCTAAGAGCAATAGGAGCACTTGTTGAACTTTTAAAGCAGAAAAGACTTACATTCCCCAAATTTTGGGACGAATTCATGGAGGATACTTGAGATAGGTTTATTCCATTTTGCTGTCAGAGAACACAGAATTAAAGGAAAAATAAGGGGAAGAAATGCAGCCTTTTGGTAGGAGTGGCAAGTTTATTATTTGAAATGTGAACCATGACATATAAAACCTTTTGTCCAATGTTTGGTTGGGTTGTAGGTGCTCATTTACATTTAAAAGACCTGGACTGCAAACACACAAGACAATTTCCAGACAGGGAAGTTAAAACCACTCTTATCAAATCTGTTAAGACTATCCCAAAAAGCCCTAATAGGACTGAGAAAATATTGCAGATCTTTCCCCATACATGGCCCCCAAAGTACATCCACTTGGAGAGGAATGAAATGTTCTGTCCCACACTGCCCCTGAATAGCAAGTTAATACTAGACTGAGAATATATATTTCATATTGCAGAGAAGAAATGCTTTAATAATAAAAATAATATATTTATCAAACATCTAATGATGTCTAATCCTTAAACAACCTGATGAGTAACTTGATTATCAGCAGAAAAACAATTGGAAATTCATTGCCCCTAGTCAGATAACAAAAACCAACAAATGCATCTTTCTGCGAATTTACCCTCAGACAATTAACAGATAAATGCACTATCTTGCTATGATCTCCCTTCAAAACATTTTGTCTTTGATTAACCTTTAATTGTTTTAAAATTCAGCTGGAGTTAAAAACAATGACAAAGAGCTGTGCTGAACACAGTTTTAGAACATATACTTTTACAATTACTTTTTGTAAAAATAATCATACTCAATATGCAAAGGAACTTAAGAGATTAAGTGTTTTTCCTCCTGAACTTTCTTCAGAAAAAAAAAAAAAAAAAGGAAATCTACTCTATATGGTTGGAATAATCTCTTTAATATTGGTACCAAAATAGCAAAATGCAGTAATTACATCATTATTTTGTCAGTCTCTGTCAATCCATTGTAAGAAAATATGCTCTCTCTCACCCTTTATCCAGGTCTTAACACCTTCATAATGTTGTTATCTCTATTGTTTTAGAGTGCATGCTTTTCGAGTCAGGGATATGTCTTCTACTTGTCTGTAAAGTGCCTACATATATACTGGGTTATATTAGTAAATCAATAAAAAAGTAGTAATCTGGTATCTTTTGTAGTTCTTAGTACCCATAATAACACACTTACTTTGGCTAAGCAGTCTACCTGCATTACACATAGTTTTCAAATCTGCTTCAGACAGTGAACATTTTTGTTGACAAATCACACTCAAAGCTCACCCACCAAAACAGCAGAAGGTTACCTTTTCCATGCAGCAGTAGTACTGGACAGCAATCTGCCTAGTTTCAACTCATAAGCCTTTTGGCCTGTTGACCTACATCTATATTTATAAATTAAACAGGGTCAGAGAACTTCTCCTGAACACTAGAATACAGTTGTTTATACTGTTAAATTATAATATTTCCCGGTGTGTTTTTTTTTGGTTTATTGCAAAAAGCACTCAAAATAGCTCCCAATAACCGTTTGAGACAGCGATAATTCCCAAAAGACCATATGGATATAGCTCCTGGTTTTAGAAGGTATGAGTTTATTCGTATGGATGCGGTACCAATAATGAATGCCGAAGAACAATCCCATTAGTTTGTTCATGAGTATAGACACAGCTTTAGATGGTGATCAAAATGCCAAGTACTTTCTATGAAAGAAAGTCTAAAATTTCATTCTAAAAGCTTTGGAGCTGGTAAAGATTGGGTGGTCTTACTTTGGGTTCCCCACTGCATAGCCATGTGATGGTGATTTCTCACAAAGACACTATTTTTTCTCCCCAGAAAAAAAATCTGTGAGAAAAAAATCACAAATATTATGTGTTCTGTACAATCTACTATTCATTTCCCCTAATAGATATAGTAGCAAACTAAATTTATATTTAAAAATTGTATTCTGTTTGATAGCACAAAAATCTTCAGAAATAGAAGAGTGACGATGACTGTGTGGCCTATAGTACATCTTTCTTCATCTTTACATAGTGGATATTTACCTAGTATGTTATTAGGTAATCCAAGATGCCTAGTAAATTCCACGATCACAGTTTAAATAGTTGTAGGTCTTCTGGGTCTGCAGCTCATCCTGGTGAATAAACCAGATCACGAACCTTTGAACATAGATTCATTCTGTCTGCAAATTTAGAAAGACTGACTCATGTTCAGAAGTTCTTTGCAATCTGGTCTCATGCTTTTTTTTCTTAAGGTCAGCAACCAAAGAATAAAATGTGAGAAATATATGTAAAAATATAAAAAGTCTAGAGAGGGATTTATACCTTTTTAGTGACAAGTAATTTTTCTCGTATAGGTTTCAAATAGCTCTACTGACTGCAGGAACACTGTTTGTATGCAGTATCATATAGTAAATTAAGAAGATGTGAGTAGTTTAACTAACTGACCTAATTTCTGTAGTTTGCATTAGTATGAGACTTTGGGTATTGAAATACATGTACAAACTACACACTAAATAGAAACATAGTCAGATATACATAGAAAAGTATTAGAAAATATATGTAAAATTATTCGGTGTGTATAGATAAATTTTAAGAAGTCTTCTCTTTTAAAATTGCGGTTTTGTATAACTGTACCTGGAGGTATTTTGCAACAAAAGTATACTAAGGTAAACAGAGAAATTCAGATACATAATATCTAGACCTCTATGATTCCCACTGCAGAAATCTCCATAATTATAGAGATTATAGAGATTGCACACTAATACTAATTCTCCACTAAAACTGATGCAATTAAAAGATAGCAGTAGTTCTAAATTAAAACCTCAAATTTGCATTTGAAAGATAACAATTAGATTAGTCAATAAAACTTTGTGAAGTAAAAATGTAATCTTTATTATTTTCCCATGTAAAAAAACAAAGAGAAAGACTGATGGAACAATATAACTATTTACAACATAGCTTTGTTCTCCTAGTCACTGCAACATTTCAGTTCTGGATTTTGGGAACATCTGTTCACACATGTAATATGTATATCTATACTGCCATAAAAGATAGATGATAAGTTAGGCTTCCAAACTGCTGCTGCATGTATTGTTGAGTTTGTCAGTTCACAGTATTTTCTGGGTATGCATCAACCAACAATGATGGAGAAGGGGGAAGGGTGAAATGGCAAAGCTGACCTTTGAGCACGATGCAGTATCGGGATCAAAGTGCACTTTGAATTCCCTGTATAGTTGCCACCATTAATTTTCTGAAGTAGGGGAGAGCAAAGTTATGAAAACTTCTGTGAGAAAGAATTCAACATTTACAAAAGGTTTGAACCATCACTAGGTTTAAAAATATGTTAGAGAAAAACTTGCTGGAAAAGCTTTGGCAGAGCTCATAGCCTGTAATTTTTTTGTAAATGAATCATGGACAGTTTGGAATTTGATGCCTGTGTTTGTTCTCCAAGCAACAGGGATATTTTAGCATTTGTGGCCTAATGTCTAATCCAAGAAAATGGATTGCAATTTTATTTAGTTATCACCTACTGTGTGGAGACCTCGTTACAAATGCAAGGATCACAGGGGATGTTGTGGGTATATGCATTTTTTCCCCTCATTGCTTTAAACATAGAGGAAATAGTTCTCTCCTTAAACCTTAATGAGTCAAGGTGAATTCAAACCAGATGTTTTCTGGTTTTATTCCCACTTACAAGTAGCAGCTCCACTTGCTACAGGGAGTAGCCTGGATATAATGACTAGCTAGTGCTCCCTCTTTTAGGAGTGAACATTCATGGGTCAGGTTCCAAGTTAAATGTTTATTTTTCTAACTGTTTTATAGTAGAGTTTGGTTAAAAGACTTGGCACAGTGCACTTCAGTTCAATTTTAAGCTTGACAGCAGTGCTGGCCTCAGAGTGTGTGTGTGTGTAATTTAGTTGCTGTGCTACTGGAAGTCTATGGAAGATTAATGAATGGTAAAGCTCTGTGGCAGTTGTGAAGAGATGCAGGATAGAGCAAACCAGTTACCATCTGTTCAAAATGTCTCTTACAGCTCTTTTAAGGAAAACCATTATCAGCAGGAGATAAAGGCATACAATGGTTTTAAATATTAATATTTTCCTGATGTCAGTGGGAAGCTCTGTTTCTGTACTTACCTTGTTGGGGCAGTAAATGTCTTGTACACACATGTATACACATGTATACAATTGTGTTTGTGTGACATATGTTTAATTCTGCTTTTAATGTGGTATTTTAAAATACACAGAAAAAAACAACACAACACATAACAAACCAAACCAAACCAAACCAAAACACTAGACTCTTAATAGTTAAAGTAACTGAAGAAGCTACCATAAATACTATTTTCCCTAAAGTAAAAGGGAGATATTTACTTGCATATAAACCATTCTATGTATAGTGCATATTGATTAAAATAAAAGTTGGATGGATGTATCAAAATTTCAAAGCTATATGATTTTATAGAACCTCACCATGAAATATCCCCATTTTTTGGACTTACTAGGTTTAGTAGAGACCTCATAGCAAAATTTATGTTGCCAGACCATAAAATCCTTATAATTTGGTTAACAAACCTTTCTCTGTATCTCAGTTTTCAGATAAAGCATATTATGAATGGGAATCATAGTTCTGAAGAGGCTCTTATCCTGATTGGTTTACCAATGTCTCTCAGCAGATAAATCTAGATGCACCTTCAAAACTCTCCAAGTCCACGAATGTTTCAACACTTCCTATCATGTAAATATTTGATGTTCTGTGTTATTTAGGGGTTAATTCAGTTGTCACCAACTGCATCAACGACAAGTAATGTGGAATTTGTGTTACATTACTTCAGGGAAGGGATTCTGCACATCCTAACTCTTTAGAGTGGGATAAACTTACAGAATACGGCTCTTGAATTTAAGTATTCACACAGACTCTACCTCTAAGCGAGTGTTTAAACTTCTTTTACAACTGATATGGCTCTAGATCACTGAAATCTGGAGAGCTATTCAGGTGATCAAATGTAGATGATTACTCTAGCATAAGACAATTGACTCTTCTGGACTTCTTGAACTGCACCCCAAGAAGCTATTCTTGCACTCTCAAGAAGCAATTAAACCAGTGACACATAAACATTTAGTGTAATTTTATATGCCATGTGGTTATTCCACCTGGCTTTTAGATGCTTCTTCAGGAGGGTTCAAGTCTGCTGCAAGTCTTGCTGGCTGTCTATCAAGCTCTATTTTGTTGCCATAGAGAGCCTAGGACATTGCAAAGGAAATACCTGCCTGTGGTTAGTTGAATCCCTCCCCTGATTTCAATGGAGTTCAATAGCAGTTTAGGTCATTCAGATCACATGTAACTGTAGACATCTAAATGTAGATTAATTGAGTCCTGCTCAAACCAACTAAGACTTAGCTAATCATCCTGAGCTTGAATTTTATGAGAATTTAGTACTACTTAAAATGTCCAAGAATATCTGCCAAGGCTAGCAGATGTTACTGGACTCCTGGGAGAAATGTCTGGAGCTGTTGATGGAGGCCAGAAATAGAGTCCAGGACATTGCAAAAGAAACATCTGGACAACTGAACTGAGCTCTTCGCCTCCCTTTACACGTGGTGGAAGGAAATATACTCTGCAAGATGTTGGTTTGCAAATTATTTTAGATAGGCGTTAAAGAAACAGAATAGCAAACCAAAGATTGAAAGCTTTTCCACTGAGTTTAACTTAGATAACTCCTGAAACAGGAAAATTAACTTAGAAGTACAAGTTATTGAAACCAGTAGTAAAGGAATAGCATAAAAATTGGATCTAGGATGGCATTCTGCACAACACCACTGACTCAGGACTCTGTGTCTTAGGAAGGGATGAACTGCCCTTCAGAGATGTCTCTCTTTACTGATTATAGCAGGAGCCCAGAAAAAACAACTTAGATGTAAACTAACCTTTTCACAGACACCAAAAAGTAGGTGACACTAATCACATCCATATTTTGTAAACTTTCCTTGCTATTGTCCAGCTATCTTTGTTTACTCTTTAAAAAAAAAAAAATAAAATAAAAAACAAGGATCCTTCCTTTCTGCTTTCATGAGGATAACTTTGTTGTGCCTTCACATGGCAATCCGTCAACTACCATAGAGCGTGCAGAGATAATGTCAAATTTATTTGAAACTTTCTGTATTTTAAAGTAAGCTCTCAGAATTAGTAGTACTGTAGAAATAACATATTAAGCATGCATTTGGGTCTTTTAAGAGGTCAAAGCATGTAAAAGGCAATAAACACACTTGCATTTTATTTCCTTCACTTTTTGTATAGAATTGTTATGCCTTTTGATATTTATTGAGAAACTGAGATAAACTACACAGTTTGTATTTGTCTTTTGTCTTTTATACTGAATGAACTCGAAGATCTTACATTACCTCTCTCAGCCTACCAAACATTTAATATTGTAAAATAAACCAACACTAGTTTTTTTTCTATTAGAAAAAAAAGTTTATGTGGAATATGAGGATTTTTTAATCCTTCACACAAAGTGCATTATCACATTTGAGCAGAAAATTATATTTTTCAATTAGAACACTGTATACAGAAAAGTCTAATCATTTATTATTCTTGATGAATGGTAATATATTCTTTCAACATTAGCTAGTCTATTTATTTTCTTCTTTGTGCATGATTAGAGGCTACTAAGGAGAAGCATCTTTGGTTGAAAAAAATAGACTTTTAATTGTGTTTATCTTAAATTGTGTCATTGTTTTTTAGTTTAATATATGTACAATGTCTACTCTTTCCAAAAGCAATATTTCCATCTCCAGCAGAAGATTTACTTTTCATTAACTTCTTATGTTCTTTTCTAACAAATGTAGTGCCTATAAAACTGAGATATCAAGTGACCTAGAGTCTATGTTCCTTTTTCCTTAGACAAAATGTTACACAGGACACTAAAAGTCAGCTTGAAGACATGGGTTCCAGTTCAAGAGCCAGACTAACATATGTCATGAAATGAGATAAACTGAAGGAATCAGAAATAAGTGACAAAGTAGCCATTCATGGAGTGACCACTAAATTAGCTTGAATGATTTAATTGTCATGTAGACAGGAGCTCTTTTTACTAAATATTGGAGTACAGAGAGTTGCATCTCCTTAAAGTCTATTTTTTGAAACCTGTGAAAATCAAGTGTCTTTGTTGTGGACTTGGCATCAGACAGAGACTTCTAGTGAATCTACCTCATATTTCCTTTGAAGTTCATATGTCAGAAGACAGCAAAATGCTTGCACACTTGTGGTTTATTACAATGGAAGAAGGAGGACAATTATTTTTTTAGTTGAATAAAGTCTAGTCTGCTGCATAGGAAAGACACACCTTTCCCTTTCATCTTCCTTTTCACTCAGCAGCTCTAGGCTGTTATAATACTAAAATGACTCCTCCGGTTATATTGGAAAGTCTCCTCCTTTCTACCACCATGGCTTGAGTCTGCTTCCTAATACATCCTCTGTTCTTGTCAGGAGTTTCCCAGGGTCTTCTCCTGGCTGCAGTATCACCTCTCTGCCCACTAGAAACATCTCCTCACTTTGGGTAATTATCTGCTCAGAGGAAAGAAGAACCCTATTAACAAACGGTCTGTTCCCTTCTTATCTATACAAAAGGTGTTAGGGTATGGTTCATAAAAGGACTTCCCCGTTTGACTATAAGAACAACGATATAGGAAAATATCCAGACTGTTTGTTTCCAGAGTCAATTTAATTATTCTGACACTTCACGCAAAGTGACAGTACCAAGATAAGTTTATTCAGATTTTAGAAATTGAGGGGTTATGTTCTCTATGCAATCACTGGGAAGAGGTGTTTCTGAGGATGAATAGGGTGTAGTCAATAAGACTAAACAATATAAAATCATACATACAGAGAGACATTTGCCTTTCTGCCCTTCTCTGCAGGTTAGTAATCTGATAAAGGTTGTACTTTAGTAGTGATGCAATTAAGTTCTTGATCCTAAGCTTAATCAGAGCAGACCTGCTATCGCATCAAATTTATGTCTGTGTTTGATATGTTAACATACACTAAGCCTGCCTACACATAGTCAGTTATGGTGTCTAAACTGGGAGCTGGAATCTAACAGCTGGAAGGCATGAAAGGCATCAAGGAACAGCTTCTTAAATTACTTCCAGTTCTGAAAAGCTTTGTGAGTAATTCTAGTTAATTCAAACAAAAAAAAAAAAAAAAAGAAAGAAAAGAAAAGTAAAGCTTTTTTTTTTTTTTTTTTTTTAAAAAAATCAACTAGGAGTTTCATCCCATCAGTTTCAGTGTCTTAGCTGGGAGTTGTAGCTAACCAAGTAAAAAACATCTTCCTAAACACCACTCAGTTGGAAGTCTTTGAACTACAGACCTGTTACAGTCCTTATCCCTAAAGCAGGAAGGGTGGATTTAGTTTCTGATTCTGGGTGCTATCAGTTTACCTGCAGTGCTCTGCTTACCTTTCAGAGAAACTCCAAATTACACCATGATACATTTTATTAGGTTGATGGTTCAGATGGTAAACCTCCAAGAGAAGATCCAGGATCTTACTGAAATGACTACACAATGATGTTTTTAGAGCTGTTTCTTTCTTCTAGGGATCCAGATCTTGAAGTTCTCATATGAAGGCATGTGATTAAATAAACAGACTTTTCCCATGTCAGAAGAGAAGAAGAGCATAATGTAGTAATGCCCACCTTCTGAACAACTATGGAACTGAAGTGGTGGATGCAAAGCTCCTAGGAGAAGAAACTGGAGGATTCAAGGAGGCTAAGGGACACCTTCCATCTCTTCTGTTGTAGCTGGAGGCAAAGGAAGGGGATTAAGAGATGGCCATGCACCTGGGCTGGCGATTAAGAGAAGGGAACTACAAAGTAGCCATGGCTGAGAAGCTAGTGTACTATTCTAGGAATCGTTTCAAATTCTTCTCCTGTTAATTTTTCTTCAGTTTTATTCAGCAACTGTCTAATATTAAGATGAGTATATATATCAGGGAGCAGAGCTTTCTGTATCTAATCTATTCCAAACTGAAATATATTATGCATATATACAGTTATATTTATATATATAACACCGTGTGTGTAACACTTTAGACTGTGTAGAATGCAACTGTGATCTGAGGAATGATTTGCTACCCCTCATCTTGCTGACTGAGTATTGATCAGTAACCAGTTCACATAATGCAGCTGTTCACTTTTAGGCCTCACAAAGTAAATTTTGCAAGGTGAACCTTTAGGCCTTGAATCACTGGCTTCAGCTGGCTCACTTCAAATGCATGTGCCTAAGTGGGCTTGGTGATAATACAGCTACAAAGGAATATAAAGACAGGTACAATAGGTCAATGTGACCCAGGATTTTCTCTCAGGTTGCTAGGGAAAGAGTACAGGAGCAAGGAAACTACTTTCCTTGTTTGCTCTCCCAATTTACACAAGTGAATGGCTTTGGGAATTCTCAAACTTGAGTATGAATTCAGGCATGACATTTTTAATAGTCCCAGTTGGACTTATATTCAACGAACTCGTCAAGTTCCTTTTTGAACTCTTTTAGACATCTGGCCTTCAAAACATCCTGTAGCATTGCGTTCCCTAGTTTAATTACGCATTGTATGAAAAGAACATCTTTTGAGAAATTGTATGTCTTTTCCCAAAAGGAAATCCCTTCTAAAAGAGGAAATTGCATAGGAAGGGGTAATATTTTTCATTAGGTAAATAACCTAGCTGGAAAAATAAGACTTCTGTGTGTCTGAAGGCCAGTCTTTTTGTTTGTTTGTTTATTTCCTGCCAAATATATTGTCTGGTTTAATTATCCTTTCCATAAACCTTACCCTGCATTTTCACTTAGGTCATTGGTCACATTTGACAACAACGCAACTGTGACTCCTAGCAAGAGATACTTGGAAATACTTTATTTCTGATGTTTGCGTCCTGGGAGTTCAACAGATGAATAGGATTTGGTCTCCTGTTCCCTGGAGACTCCCAACTTCAGTTTGGCTTAATCAACTGCCATTAGTTATATGCAATTAAATAAAATATATGTTTTAAATAGCACTTTTTATTAATAAGATGCATTTAATTTTTATTCTTCTTTGTATTTTTTTATATCAGGGTCTATTTATTGTCTTGACCCTGGGCCTTCATTGTATCCCAGAAGACTATTCCCATTGCAACTTTATCGGCAAAGACCACATGGTGTTTTGTAGTCAACTTTACTCCATAGCTATTCATTCACTTATAAGTAGGCTGGATTTAGCCATGATAATTGAAAAGGCATAAGAAGTGTAATCAAATATATTTTGTAAACATCAGATGTTTAATCCAGTTCTGCATATTCTGGCCAGAATATTTTGCTAATAAGGAAAACTTGCTTAGTAACTAAAATTGGAAAGCACATATCAGAAAACCAACAGGTGCACAGTTCAGCCACACAGTCCATTATCTACTAAAAGAAAGGATTTTTAATGAGATTTCCTTGACGCTGGTGTTCCTCTATTACAGCCAGGACTACTAATGTACCAATCAGACTGAAGCAATGTTTCTGCCAGCATTCTTCCTTAAAGAATGCATTTTTTGTTATGCCCTGTTAAGTATTTAACAGGTTTGCATTGTGCACAAATGCTTACCACACAGTTTAGTTTTCCATATGAAATAAATCAGCCTTCAGATATCAAACATGGTTCATTTCAACGAGCATGCATTTTTCCTTCCAAATGTCAATATTAATGGGGACAGGGTGAATGAGTGACTCTAATAGTTTTCCTTTGTTGCCCTTTAGGAAAAAGCTCTTAACTATGGAGTAATACAGCATAACACCTTACTTTTCCAAATTATAATCCTCTCAACCCAGGTAATTAGGGTGGCTAGCACAGATGAATGTAGCTCATAGAATGTCGCTTATACAAACCCAATTTTAGTTGTTGTGTGGACAATTAGGAGTTGTGGCATGTTTAATTTATTTAGTTATCTACAGAATTTTAGCTTTTCTATTATTACTTGCTGGTTCTAAAATTGAACACAGAGAATATTGTGCTGGGCATGTAACAATGAGAGCTCATGCACAACTGTCTTGAGGAAAAGAAATATTTTAATTTTGTGTAATAATGTAACTCTAGATGTGGTATAAATTCTATACTGAAGTCTGTTTTAACATAGCTTATGAGATATTTCCACTTAATTAGGTGAGTTCAATTTAATCTCAATAATAGTATACAGGCAGCATGGTCTGATGGTTAAAGAATTACAGCAGTATGTGGTGTTACCAAATCCTGTTCTGTTATCCTTTCATGCTAGGATCTTTGGCAAATACTGAGACTCATTAAATGAGCTATGTAGAGTTCAGTTGCCTAATTTACATTAAATACATAGCAAACATAATGTAGGCTTAGGAACAGTAACAGAGGATTTCTTCTTCCCATATAGGTGCCATAGAATATAAAGTCAAAACCACAATCAAAATAAGATGAACCCAAAAACCAACAGTGTGGACTTGTTCTCTACCTCTGCTCCTCTTCCAGTGACTCTTCATCTTTTTGCTGTATAGTTTATCTGCCTTACTGAGAGAAGTGAAAATGTCTCTGTTTGGCATAGCACAGTGGTAAATTCATTTTCATAGAAGCAAGAAAATTTAATTCTGAACACTAGGAGAAGATGAGGACACGAAAGTCCTGGCTCTATCTTATCACAAAGATCTTATATTATTTCTAGAATTGTGGGTTGTATAACAGTGATACTGAAGAATAAAAGCTCAAGAAAGTCGCAAAGGCCTTGAAAATACAGGTACAAGAAAATACCTAAGGCCAGAAATGTATAAACACATATCACATATGGTCATAAAAGAATGAAACTTTAAGAGCTGTGTAGATCTCATTTTAGAGTATAACAACAAGAACAAAAAACCCCATGCATCTAACAAATGTAGTGGATTTCTCACATGGTGAAACATGAATGAGATAATATATATGCATCAGAGTCTGCCACAGCTTCTACCAACATGAGAAAAAGGGAAGAAAAGAGGATTTGCTGAAGTATTGTTTCTCTCACTTAAGGACACTATGCCTGATCTACATCACTGCTTACCTGCAGCAGGTTCTTGCTCTGCTTCAGGACAAAGTACTGCTCTTTCACCTGTTGTTTGTTATATTTTGCCTAAACAGCAGAGATGAGCAAGTGTCAGTGCTAGAACATGTGCTTTTACCTAGCTTTATTTAGTAGTAGCTTGTGCCTAAATTCTGTGCCTCTGAAGTGGATAGTATGTATTTTTCTTACAGCTTTCCTCCTCTGACTAGACTTACAAATATTGTTTAAGATTTTGAGATACTTTTTAGACAGCCTGTATTTTCCTGATATCCTCAGTTCTCATATTAATTATCTGACTATAAAATTTTCCATCCTGGAATTAGATTTGAAGAAAGCATTCTGAATAATGCCAATATTTAAGTTCCCTCTTAGGTGGTTAGATTCTCAACTTTGACTATCAGACAGCCTTCCTCTCTTAGAAGATTCATTTATTTTCTATTTTCTTCTGGGAACAGACAACAAAGCCCTTTCTTTAAGAGTCTGGCATTTAAGACTACTCTTACAAAAATAAGGGAGGGTGGTTGCAATGCTCTCCCCTCACTTTTTGTAGTAGCCAGTGGTTAGGACATTTACCTGGAAAGATTGAATTCTTTGCTTCAGTGAGTCTTACTTTATGCATAGCAGAACAAATTGCACAAGTGGGAATGAGAAATTCCTGCCTCAGAAATACTTGTGGTTGTTTTTTTATTGTGATCTGAGATATGGTCTTAGAGCCCATCTTGTAGAGGAGAGACTTAGGCCTAGGTTACCATTTTGGGAAAGTGTCCCAAACTTATACAGGGAAGACGAATATTTGGGAATGACCTGCCCTTTGTGTTTTGTTGTGGGGGAAAGGCATAACTCTGAATCTGTCTGTCAGGTGAGATTTGGCACGTGAGTTTGTGAAAAATACTGAAATGTAACCACAAAGCTGGGCATTCAGATTTGTCGGGACATAGCTGCTGATGAAAATGCCTGGGAGTCAGCACTTACACAGTTACATCAATGAATATCAGTATGTTTATCAGCTAAATCAAAGGGGACCAGTCCCTCAACCTAAGAACAAATAGCGTTTATTAACTTATGTCTACTCTACTAGGAGCTATGTCTCTTTGTAACAGAAGAATCTCTTTGGAACAGAGCAAATCAGACAAAAAATAAAATCAAAGTATTAAGTATTGTGTGTGATCTGGGTCCTGTATGGAAGTTTATTTCCTGTGTCCCT
This sequence comes from Streptopelia decaocto, assembly GCF_964273445.1. NCBI lineage: Eukaryota > Metazoa > Chordata > Aves > Columbiformes > Columbidae > Streptopelia > Streptopelia decaocto. Next base: position 170,394,424 of record NC_138663.1, read on the forward strand.
TTTTTCATAATGTAACTGTAGATACATGTGCTGACCTCAGGGACTTCTGACTGTGGGGCAGATGTATTTGATTTAGCTATCTATCTGCACTCCATTTGTGATTTTTTTCTTACACAATGTCAAATACCCAGATACTAGTGTGATGGTAATTCACATCAGCTGTGGCAAAGGACATTGCGGGCAAGATGTCTTTCATGTTATGGGCAGGTATCTCTTCCCAGGTGTTTACAATGGGCCAATCTTCATTTTCTTAGAGGCAGTTTTGTTTTACAAAATGCTTATTGACTCTGAAGTCAATGGAAGATGGTCTTTGAAAATTTAGGATGGGGTTTTGTGATTCTGTGATTCACCTCCACTAATTTGTCTAATTTCCAGCCATTTGGGTGTCTAGCCTAAAGTAGATTTAATCTACTCCATTAAATTCTAAGTGCTCTGACAATCAGACCATGGTATCTACATTTAGGCAGACAAAATAAACGTGTCCCTTGGCCTCAGTCTTTACCTGTTGGAGTTGCCCATTTGTCAAATGAAGACAGTAACACCTCTCCATTCCATCAGGGAAGGTTGAAAAGTACTTCTGTCCTCTCTCAAGTTTTAAGTGCCTTTCTGTGTAACCTTAGTACTCTTCCAACATGGTGTTGTGTGTAATAACAGGGATAAAATGTAGCTTTTGCTACCATAACAAGGACCTTGGAGTCAAACTTCTGTTTGATCTCTGTCTCCTAGACATTTGTTTGTAATTTTAAATTGCCTACAGCTCGCCTCATAAGCTCGAACTGAAAATCAGAAAAGAAAGTAATAAAAAAACCTGTAGACTTATCACAGACTTGAATCTTTGCTCTGTGTATGTATGTCCCCAGAGAACATTTCCTGGATTTTTGAACCTGTCTTGGGCTGCTCTTAGTTTCTGCTCATTATGACATTAAAAAATATATTTTTTTCAGAGCTTAGAGGTAAAGTTCTGTTGTTCTTTTTGTTTCAGACATTTGTTTCTGTATTTTGGCTTAAAGTTTTTGGATTACCTGAAGGAACAACCTTTCTCTGACATAATACCTGTTCCATATTTTTGGTCTATTCATGTGTATGCCTCAATCTCCTCTTTTTACAGTAATGTATACTGAAATGCACTACTGACGTTGTTAGGGGGAATCCATTATTTGAGGTTGTATCTTTTTCATATTTTGAGAGCATAGGGAATATTAAGAGGCTGCATATTCAATGTAGCAGCAATAATGGCCCTGCTGAATCTGATTATATTTTGTGATTGTTACATGTTAGACAGGTACTTGAACACACGCGACCTATTCATACCAAAAGCCCCCATATCTACTATAATGCTACAGCTTTTCACACTCCTCCTGCTGAGTTTCTAATGCAAACTATCACAGTGTGTGGTCCCCACTACTGTAAACATGAATTCCTTTCTCATTGTGACTTTGTATCTTCTATACCGATTATAATGATCCTCTGTCAGCTCAAAGCTGTCAACATGCTCCTAAAAGGGCTGCAAGTGGCAGTAAGGAAAAAAAAAAATAAAAGGAAAAATAAAAGATCTTGGATAGCTAAACAAAATAAAAGGTGACCAGATTCAGAGAAAGTTCAAGCATATTTTACTACTTTCATGAAACTACAGTTTCATGTAAATTAGTGTCTATTTATATATATTGCTTCCTTTCTCTTTCTCTTCTTTTTTAAACTAATGTGAATAATTTAAATAAGGGAGTAGTCTTTTCCCCTCCATTTCATATATTTTTAAGACATAAAGATGCATACATCACACAGTCCATCTGGTTCATTAGTTTCTGTCCTTGCCACCATCAGTTTGCACACATTATATTCACCCACCCCAGTGTAATGTCAGAAGTGAAGCAAGTCTGCTTCCTTCTTTTAGAAAACTTATCCATAGTTAGTATCACTTAATTATATATATCATTTAACAATGGCAAAGTACTGGCAAGAATGCCACATTCCTTGTGTGCAGGACACTTTATTACAAGAAAGAAAATGATAATGTCACTAAAGTTACTGTGCATCTCCTTCATCAGCCACAGCAGGGAAGCAATACTACATGTGGTAGTTTAAATCTTCTTCAGTGATTTGACAGCTTCCAACTGAGTAAAAGAGTCCATGAGTTTAGATGGATTTAGAGGACTTGGAACACAACCTTCGACTTCAAGAACGTGAGGTTGTGGCACAAGCACGTGATCTTAAGTCTTTCACACAAAACCCATTATATCATTGTGTTATAACCATGTTTCTTGAGAACATGTTGTTTTTTATGAGACAGAGGCAGTGTTGTCATTATCTAAAATACAAGGAATTTCAGGGAATCCGAGCAAGAACAATCTTTTTCTCAAAAACAGCAATTTCTCTACCAAAGTTAAGGAGAAAATGTTAGCAATGATAGTGTTTTTACTACAGATCTACACCATTCAACTATGAAAAGTTCTTTATCTACTGACCACTCAGGACCAAACTTGGGTATTTGCTAACATATCCCATGCTTCACAACAAGAAGTACAGGAGGTAAATAAACAGTTATATTGTTCTAGCAACAGCTAATGTCTACTTTCATTAATTACAGCAGGGGTGGGAAGCAGACAGCTTATCCGCTATTAACTGAAATAAACAAGTGATCAATATGACTGTTAATTGCACAAATAGCAGCAAATACCCTGGATGCCCTCCCATAAGGTACCAACTGAAGAGAATTTTTGGACTGCTGCTTTCTTCAAACCAGTGGTGCTCATAGGCAAAGCAAGCACAGGACTGATATTCAATAAATTAAATGTCATACTGCTCAGTGGTAATCAGGGCCTTCAGATACAGTACTAATAGTAATGTCAAGCACTATTATATTTTCAGATTTATGTGAAAGGATTGAAAAACTATTTGGTATCATTTTTGTACAAGGTTCATCCAGTTCTTTATGCAGTATGTCGATATTGATTCTACATAGTACAGTGCTTATACTAGTACATCTAACATCTCCAGTGCCAGCAGCGAGTTATGCCAATTGTTAGTGGCAGCATGCCAAACCATCCAGTACACAGTTCATCTTTGCCTCGCTAGCTTGTTTTGTACTTTTTTTTTTTTTGAATTTTAAATCACTTATGTTTTTCCTGAATATTTTTTTCCCTTTACCTAACACAGCCTGCAGGAAAAACAGAGGCAGGCAAAAGTCTTTTTGAAGGCTCTTTCTCAATAAGGAAAAGATACATCTAGTAAAGATAACACTCTAAAGTCATTAGACTCTGTTATACATGATCGGTGCTGTGTCATTTAGCAAAGTGTTGCTCAGTGGGTGCAGCAGCTGGTATATATGATTTTCTATACCACCTGCAAAAATATCCCATACCATATAATCAACCACCTGGATTAAAAAGAAGGGTAGCAAAACACTGTTTATTATGTAGCAGCACCCATATTTTCCCCAAACTTGTGAGTACATAAACAGACTTTGATAGTACAAACATGTGTACAGGATAAGGTTTACTAAAGCTTTTCGGTTCAATAAAGCATATACTGCCTGCTGTTCAGATAGTATTGAACAGATTTGCCTTAGTTCTAATGAAGGTGTTCGGGCAATTTTCCGGCACAAATGAAGTAAAATTATGTACTTAAAATGTTCATTAAAAAAAATAAAAAAAAAAAAACCAGCCACCACCATTTTCCTTTAACAGATTGGAAACTACAAAACATACAAACAGAACCTCAGTGATAAATTGGTATCATTAGTACTGTCGGGATTACTCATTTGCTTAGAAAGATCTTGTCCAGTGGCAACATTTCAAACAACTGTTTTAACAACTTCTGATTAACAAGCTGCCCTCTAACATTCACAAGAGACATCTTGGATTATCATTGCTCAGCCAGCTCCCTCCCCTCAGTCCCCACTGCTATTACATTTGTTTTGGCTACTGTGATTTATTTCCATGAAGCTACAGGAGTTTAGTCTTGCTGAAAATCTGCCACTCAGTCTTCACCATCAAATCTAACACACCTCTTCTTTGCCTAAGTAAAAGTATTCTTCATGTGGGCATCCACTTCTTCAGTCCGTTATATCAGGATTTGACAAGTGCAGGGAAAGATTTAGAAATTTGAACTATTGCATTTGCCTTGATTAATTTAATTTATGTTTCAGCAAATGTGGTACTTCTTAATATTTAAAGCAGTGGAAGAAATCTAAACTTTCATGTATAACAGCAACTGATGTAAGTAAATGTTGCGGCCTAATAAATGGACAGACTAATCAGCAAAAGTAAAGAAGTAATATCTTAAAAACCCATGGATTACTATGGATTCTGTAATATTTTGGCACTGTAGTTAAGTTCATACATTAATCTGCAATTTATTTCTACAAGCAGAACCTGGGTTAGACCTGCATAAACCAGATCTACACAAAATCAGAATGGAAAAGTTAAAGGTCTTACAAAAGAGACTAAAATATTTTCTTAAGTAATATCTCTCAGTTCAAGCACTGTGTGGACCTGTTTGGGCATCTGAATTAGCCAGAAGCAACCTTCCTGAAGACTTTGAAAGACACCTAGTCTGACTGTGTGAGGATTTTATGCATCTGTGGTAAATGACTAACTCATTAGGAACCCAAATTTTAGTCATATGTTACTGCCCAGATGAGGCTAAGGGTACCACACTGGAAGTATTTGAGTGATATTCATTATCTGCTGCAAACTTTTGCAAGTATTTTATTGCTTTTGTTTTCTTTTTTAATGCCTAAGTTCTCAGCATCCTTCACAATTGATGTTTTGGAGGTAATGTTATTTACTGAGCCAATTAAACAATGAAGTATCTTTGTAAAAATATATTTTTTTTCACTTTTACTACTGTGATTGTTACGTTTGGTTTTCATTTATAAAAATAGCTTTTCTCTGTAACAAATAAATGAAATTAAATAGAAGAACTAAGTGACAAATTATAGAAGAATATGGAATCTTTCACCTTTAAGTTGCTAATTCATATCTGACCAAGTAATAAGTAACTCAGATTTTTTTACCATCTCTCTGCATAAAATGGGCTGACAATCTTGGCCATGGTTTTGGTGGATCAGTACAGTTATCATACATGACACCAGCTGACCGTTCTGTCTGTAGAGGAACAGATTCTGTGAAAAAAAAGGAAAAAATGTTCTGCAAGGTCAGTTTGGTCAGAAGAGAAAAAAAATATCTTCAGAAGAAAATCAGGAATATAAAAACCATAAACTGAGATGGGGATAAAGTTTTTGATGGAGATAAACAGCATTCTCAGGACTGTTCATTTAGCAATATTCCATTAGAATAATTTACTTGTATGGGTGACCATCCTTCATGAACTGAAGTAATGGGAAAACGTTAAACACAGGATGACATGGAGAGGAAAAGTATAGGATACCTATTGTCATCCTACCCTTAGGAATAACAGCTTGTTCTTTTAGAGCAGTAATGATTTTGTGTGCCTGATTAGAGAGAGCTTAAAAGGTATGCTTTTCTGAAAGCTCTTATTTAGCAGTCAGTGTAGAATGAAGCCCAGATATTCACAGATTTAGGAACCTGGAACAAGATCTGCTACAGCAAAGCAGTAACTAGAAAAAAAAGATATAAAAAAAGAAAACCACAAAAAAACCCAATCCTAATCAGAAACCTGTCTTGTTACTAGCCTTATATATACTCATTGTGTAGCTGCAAATAGAGGCTGATTTTCAGGGTTGTCAGCTCAATATCTTACCTCAGTGAAAAAATATCTCTTTAGGCATTAAAAAATATAAAAATAAAACAAAATGAATAGTGCTAGAACACTAATTAAGTCTGTTTTCCAATTATGTTAATGAAACTACAAAGAAAATGCAAATCTAGAAGTCTCCAGAAATTCTAACAGTTGTGGTGTAGCACCATGGCTGGTAGTCCCACAGCAATACTTCACAGCCCCCCAGGAGAATACCATATTAGTGCTACACAAATGTGCATTAAATTAATCTGTTTGATCAGTAAGTGTTTTCTCTTTTTTTGGTGAGCAGGGATTTATTTTGAACTCTATTCCATGGGATTCAAAAATGGCGAAGTAACACTGCAATTTCAGTCACAGAACTAAAGTGAGTAAAAATCTGTCACTATTTGTAACACTAGAATCATTCTTCAAGCCTCATGCCATCAGCCAGAAAGATTCTCTTCGTTTTAAGTAATATATAAGTACACTTATAAGTAGTGCTATTTCAGCCCACTAGAATTCTAAGAGGTCCCACTACAGCAGTATAACAGTCGCAAGACTAGTGATGCAGCATTTTAGGAGTGCTTTGCCTGCCTAATCATGTTATAAACATATTCATAGTAGTCCCATGGAAGTCCAAGGCTGCTTTTGTAGTAGGGTACTTATGCAGTACAAATGAAGCTCACTTTGTCACTAAGGAGAGGCTTTTTAACATTTTCTTTGGCACATGGGACTCCTGTTACTACAAGTTTTCCATTATGTTTTTCCATACACAAACACCAACCATATACTTTGTCAGATTGACCTTTGTTTGATATTAATTGAACAACAAAACAAGCAAGAACAAAGGCAAGTGTCGTGAGAAAGCATGCAAGTGTGCATGTCTGCACTGTACTAAACACAAGCAAAAATAAACCAGCAACAATCTCTGAGTAGAAAGGGGACATTCTTTTCATGTCAAAGTGAAAGACAAAAAAGGATAATTTCTTATGCATATTGTAAATGTCTCAGTTGAACTCTGGCTACAGTCATTTTAATAGTTGTCTGTACCTATGTTAAATTTGACTTATCTTTATTCATTTACAGGCTCAAGAGCTCAGTTTGGCTGAGGAGATAAATTTGTTTAGAATAGACATAAAGAATCTATGATCTGTATATGGGGGCCAAGAGTCCTTTTGTCCTTGTGTCATTTCATTCCTTTACCCTTCTAAGTATTATAAAACTTGAGTTTAAATGGCATCACTGAGGTTTCCCCAGTTTGGGAAACCCCAATGTGCACCACAGCAGAGCTCTTCCTGCTGATCGTGCTGGCACCAGAGCTGGTTGCCTCCGTGACTGTTGATCCAGGTCTCCTTTAAACATCCAGCCTCCCAAGTACTTTTTAAAAAGCCATTAATTACTTCTTTAAGTACTTGACATGAAGAAAAGGGGGCTCTTAGTTTTTCAAGTGAGCTCTTTCAAACTCTAATTCCTGTTAAATCTACAGTTGTGCTTAAAGCTTCCTTGCTAACTTTTCAAGGTAGTGGTTAGCCCTTGGACACTTCTCAGGAGTCCTTTCCTATTACAACTATAGGTTACATATTGTTAATTAATTATTTACCCTGAATGTTGGTACGGGTTGCATTTACATTTCAGGACTTGGCCTGTAAGTCCTCAAATGTTTGGGTTCTTTTAGATTTTTTCAGTATTTTTCTTATCTGCAATATATATTTCTAAGTACACATTATATATGATACGTGCATATTGCTAAGAATAACAGAATATGTACATAGCAATTCGTAAACTAAAGTGAAAGAGATAATCTAAAATCTAATACTGGCATAAAGTATTTCTAAGGGTTATGAATTTCAAAGTTTGGGTATAAATACTTTCTCAAAAAACAAGATTATTTAAAGTTTCATAAGTAAGGGATATTATGGTCACTCTTTTCTATCTTTTTGATTTGCTTTTTTTTTTTTTGCAAACCTTTAGAGTGTTTCAGTTCTATAAAAGCAGGTATTTATTCTTCATATCACAGTGCTGAGGAAGATAACAAAAACACGTTTCAATTTTATCCTCTGATTATGCTTTTAATTTGCTGTTCAAGTAACCAAATCTGTGCCATTGGTTTCTAACATGTAGTTCAGCATGAAAACCACTGTAGTTTTAAAATTCAGTAATCAAAGTGGGAAAATGGACATCTCTTCACATGCAAGTAATTGCAGATTCTTCACAGTACCTCCTGCATTGGAGGTACAAAAGTCAACTCATATTTTTTTAAATGAGCATGTAATGAGTCCTTTTATAATGTCTATCTACTACAACATTCTTTTCTAGCAGTAAGATCATTTCTTCTTAGGTGTTAGAAATCTGAAGATGGAATAGGAAGGTAGCAGTTAGAATGATGTAGTTTTAGGAGAGCTTTTTCAACAGTTTTCTTATATGCATATATCACAGTAAAATGTTTTTGAAATACATGCTTTTGTCACATAATGATTCTTTTGATTATGTAGTAATGTGAAGTTATCCTAGCGTACATCCTTTCAGTACTTGGAAGTGTACTTGTGGGAGTGCCACATTGCAACTGGATAAAGGTTGAGAGAATCATAGAAGTTACAAAAGGAAAAGGCATATTGTTCACTCCCCCCTTCCTTCACAGTTTATGTAGACAGTCCAGCTGTATTTTCTCTCTCCTCCACATAGATTCTATACTAACATTTTCCATTCAAAAAAAAAAAAGGATCACTGAAGTCCCTTCTTTATCCAATATTGCCTTTAAATCGCTCTGAACTAAAGGTCAGAAATATAACTGGTGTAATGCATCAGAATTAATGTCCATGCAAGCAAGATCGTGGTTCAGAGAGGGGATGCTTAGGGAAAGAGTGTGGGAAAGAAGCTATCTATTCAGTGGTTTTTCCTTAATGTACCACCAGGGCTTTTGAAAGTCATCAGTTAGGGGGTCCCTGAACTGAAGATAGAAGTGAGGCAGAACCAGGAATGGTTTAATCCCCATGATTTTGTCCAGTAATGTTTTGAACTAGGTCTCATTTTTGCTTTTCATTTATCCAATGGTTCACATATAGCCACACACCTGTTAACTCACTCATTAACTAATAGAATCATAAAATCATAGAATATTTCAAGTTAGAAGGGACCAATAAGGATCACCGAGTCCAACTACCTGCTCCTCTGCTGTGTCAGAAGCAGAAGTGATCAGAAAGTGGGTTTTACACCACATCTTCACAAGTAATGATCTAAGTCATGCCTGGAAAGCATGAGAAGTATTGGAAGGTCTAAGTTATATTCAGGCAGCATTGAAGGGCTATTTCAGACACTGGGAAACTAAGGGTCTAATTATTTAGCTCTATAGAGACATCCCATTCTCTGTATCACGATATGCTTCTCAAAGCAGGATAATAAGAGAATTGTGCATTACTCAAGAGGAATATATATCATGCATTTGCGCAGTAGCATAATGGCATTTTCTATTTCTGTTTTCTTTTCTTTTTTTTTTCTTTTTCCATAGTTACTAAAATTCTGTTTACCTCACCACCATGCTAATGGAGCAACAGGTGTCTCTTCACAGGGCAGGGTGGGGCGTAAGCTGGGGTGCCAAAATCTTTCCTGAGTGCAGCAATACCTAATCTGAGTCCATCTTTTTTTTTTTTTTTTTTTGCATTGTCGGGATTCCATTTCGCTTACCATGTGGTATTTCACCTGCTATTTCATTGAGCATGTATTTTTCACTTGTGTTTTAGGGGAAATAGTTCTGGACAATATTGTTTATTTTGTAAATTTGTCTCCTCGCTGTTCACAAACTTCTCCATTGGTGACCTTTGGGGAAATCAACCACCTTTCTACTTTTTAACCACGTAATAATTCAATATATTATTACACCCCTTATCCAAAGACAGTTTAGTTTCTTCAAGACTCTTTGATGAAGTGTCTTTTCAAAAAGTTTTAGAAATTCATGTGCATTATATTGAAGTATACAGAGATGCATGATGATTCCCTGGCTCTTGTAGTTCAAAAAACTTAGGTTATGTGATGAAGACTGTCTGCTCCACAGAAGAGCTCTGGAAGACAATGGTAGGAGGGGGAGCCCTAATAATACCCTACTGGGCTGATCTCAGGCTCATTAAAGAGACCGTCAGACCATCAAAGGCCTGTGTCCACAAACCCAGAGGAGAACAGGGAAGGCAGGACCCAAATTACAGGCCTCCAAGGAGTGAACATCTTGTCCAGGCCCCTCTCAGGGTTGTCCTAGCAGAGACATCATCTTCATGGTCCAGGCATATAAACCATAAAGATGAGTTGTCTGGAACAGTTCTCCAAATCACCTTTCAGTCTAATTGCTGCCTCGGGGTGTGACACATTATGGGATGCAGGGGAAGAGCAGTTTGGGATTATGCAGGATTTATTACAGGATGCTTAAGGGAGAAACCAAAGGAAGGAAAAAGGAATGGCTTAGGTGAGGAGATTTGGGGAGGAACAAGTGTGAGAAAATAGAGCACTAAAGGGATAGAAAAGGGACAGTTGCGTGTAAATAGTTTGTTAGTCAGTACACTTGTCTGGGTATGCCCTGACCAGAACAATCTGTTTTATTATTTTGTTAAATTCCTTTCTAACTCCTTCCTGGGTTAGAGGGGCTCTGTGTGCATATGTGTGTATGGGGATGTGAGTGCAGTGACTAGAGTCAGATCACAGGCTGGAGAGCTTGTGTGTCCATGGTGCCATCAACAGTATATACGAATATATGTAGTGTATATGTGTGCTGTGTGTGCATGTGCCTGGGAATACACTGTCAGCCTCTCTGCTGGTTGCATATGGGAGCATGGTGCAGTCTTGCTTCTCCCATGTTGTTGCATCCAGCACGATATATTACTTTCCTATAATGAAAAGTAGTGTAATATCTTTTTTTTCTTCTTTTCTTTTTCTGCTTACTAGTAAAAGAAAGAAAAATAAAAATGAAACAAAAACTTTGTGAATGCTATATTTTGTCATGGATCACAACTGTTTTTTCCTATTGTGGTCATTTTTTCCTCTGCAAAATAAAAAAATGCCATCACATGGAGCTAGTAGAGTTGATATCTTTTCATAATTACAAAACTAAAGATGCACCACAAATAGAGTTTTAAGAACATTCACTAAATGTGTAATGAGACTTCATTTAGCTAAATAGGGTGAACGTCTCTATCCATTCTTCAGACTAAACTTGGATTAATCCTTTCAACTTCGTGCAGTTTCTGTAGCAATGCTAGAGCATAGCACTTATTTAAAGAACTAATATTCTGCTGGAACTCTCTAATTCAAAGCACTTTACTTGACACATGGGACAATGCTCAGTGCCCATTGTGCTTTACACACCGGCTACGGTAACTGTCGGGTCACTGAGCGTAAGCTCTTTCCTCCACTGTCTGGGGGTCTTCCTATGATAAATTTTAAACTCACAAAACATTTCTCTAATATAGTAAGGGACTAGCTCCAGTGTCCTGACTAGTCATTATCTTTCTCATTAAAATAATTATTGCGTCCAGTGTTGAATGTGAACTATTGTGTGTTATGCCGTTGCATTTGTCTACAAAGTCATTGCGCTCTTGGAAGCTATTGTAGCTCATTTCTATAGGAAACCTTTTTATTATCTTGGCTGTGAAGGGGAGTGGGGAAGAAGGGAATTCTGCCTTTCCCATATTCTGCATTTATTAAACATCATCTAAAAGAAAGCATTTTAAACACATAAAAGCTTTTACATGCACTCTGCATCCAAGGGAACACATTTATTTTTTCTGCTACTTTAGCAGTATGTATGCAGTGATGGTGTTTTAAAAAATAGGTCAGTACCATTTTCAGCCTTAACAAAGACAGAACCATTTCGCAATGCTCTGGGAAAAGTATTTTCCTTGTATTTTCTTGCATTTCTTAACTACAAACAGGTGTCCATGTATTTAGAAATCTCCAAACTGCATTATTTCTTATAAATTTCAGAAGTGACTGGAGATACTTTAGATTGCTCTAATATCTACCTGTTTATTAGGTGGATTTTCTTATGCATTGGGCTACATTGGTTAAATTACATGACCATACCAATCACCTGCAGACCTAAACTGATTATCTGTCTTCTGAAACATTTTCTTTTTAAATTTTTGTATGAAAAATCAAATTTTTCAGGCTAACTATATATGCATAGCCTCCAGTTACAGATAAAGTCAATTCTTTCACACAAAATAACAACGTCTCCAACTTTTCTTTCCTACAAATCCTAAAAATTCCAACTTGGCCTATTTTATTAGCTACTCATGTGTGTTCGTAATGATTTCAGACACCCACAGATGCTATTCAGTTTTGTCTTACTTCTATGAGTTTTATTCACCTTGTGTCTTTTGCTAGGACTGTAGCTCTCTGAGACTAGACTTACTTTTTTGTTGTGCATTTAACACGATGGAGCTATCAGCACTAATTGGTGCTTCAGGACCCTGCAACAGCATGGGGATATATAAAAATTTGGTAACATTTTCAGAGGTAGGCAAGCTGAAGAGAACCTTCCTGGCTACTTTAGACTGAAAGTACCTTATTCCTCTGAAGTTTTGCTTCTGGAGAGAGTATGGTAAGAGAAAAATCAATGTGAATATCCAGTTTGGGATTGAGTCATATCACAGTAGTGATACGACTGTCACAGAGAAACATAACTGGCTAATGACATTGGCATGAATGTCAGAAGGCCACAGGACACCCACTGCCTAATTAACAGAAATAGATGTTATCACAATCTGATCTAGGTTTCACTGCCCACCTCAAAGGTATTTTCTTTTTGCAAGCTCTTTATTTAGACACTAATAATTAAAAGTGTCAGAGACAGGATGAAAATTAGGGAAAGCTATTTGTACATTTATAAATGGTATAGGTGTATTAATAAATATCAGTGACTTCTAAGACAAAAATTAAAAAACTAATCTGCACACATGCACTTTAAATTACAATTATAAACTGGATGTATTCAAAATTATGTTCTCATTTTTATACTGGTGTTTCTTTCCAGCTTAATTTTGGTCACAGGAAGCCCAACCCCTAGATGAAAAATGTTGAATTATTTTGCTATTTCACATACGATATAAATAAATAATTTGTTATACACAATATTTATGTGTACATACATACACATGTAACTCTGTAAAATATACTGCAAATTATTTTGTTAATCAATTTGTTGTAACGTATGATTGAAAAAGGTTTCAGAGATTGGTTGGTCCAGCCTCCTGCACTGAGGCAGGCTCAAAAATACCTGTAATGACTTTCATGTATATTATTAAAAAAAATCAATATAAATTCATTTCAAATTAAATCAGAAATTATGACAGCAAGTATTTTATTGCCTAACTGAACAACAAGCCATCAAAGTAATTTAAATTAAGAAAAAAAGTACCGCCCTTAGTCTGCTAAGATGATGGAAGATACTGGCTAAGTACTTTGAAAGAGTGTGTAGGAGTATTTAACTAAGTTTTAAGAGCAGTTCCTTTTCCTCAAGTGAAAAAAATATTGTCTTCTTTATGAGTTTTATGAGAAACTGACTAGAAGTTAAAGAGGCAGCATTGCTTTTTCCTCTTATTGGATGAGGGAAAAAAGGATGAGAGGTATTATATCATGGCTGGAGGAAGTCAATCAGCTCCAGAAACACAGACAATATTTCATTTTACGTAATAAACCGGTTAGTTTCCAAGACAAAATTAGTAAAATATTTTTTATTCTTATTTCTTGACAACATTTAAGACTATTACTTAAGTAATAAACCCCTTCTAAAATGGCATTTTAAATACATTTAATTTATTTTTGTTTTCATTCAAACTTAGTAGCTATAATTTGCAATTAAATGAAACTTTTCCAGTATTTACCAGTATATTGACAAAAAGTAAAAAAAAAAAAAAAATCAGAAGACTGAATAAATATTTATTTGACAATGTAACAGGTAAAGTATATCTTCCTATATAGCAAATAGAAATAAATTAGCTTAAACCTTCAGTAGGACAATTATTAAGACATTAAGACATTAAGGGTATCTGTTATCTTACCTAACTTAAACATGCAAAAGTTAAGTTTTCCCATAAAGTAAACAGAGAGCAACAGACCCTTCTGGGAGACACTTAATCTGTTCTGTCAGAAATCCTCTCTCTATGCTGAATCTACATGATGGGCTTGGATTTACACAAGTTATTCTTTTGAATGTCTAAGGCTAATCAGAAGATGTCTATGGACATTTGCTTATTGATATTGAAGGTTTTGAGGCTTGCAGATTGCTCTCTAGGGCACTGAAAGTCACAGACAAGTCTTGTTCCCTGCTGAAAACTGAGAGCAGATGTGAAGTTGCTATGTATTTGCCCTACCAGTTATTGAAAAGTAATTTTCAGAGCTCTTCCATCCTCTTGTGGTGGGATAATAAAATGTAATCATGACTTCTCTTTCTCTCCCTCTTAACAGCTCTAATTTAGCTCACTCTCAAATGCTACTTGTGGACAGGTTTTTTAGGGGTTTTGTGTGTTTTTAAAAATGTTATTATCTGCAGTAGTAAGGACAAATCTTACAATGCAGCAACTGAAAGGAACTTTTCTTACCACGCAGTGTAACTGATTAACCAAAGCCACAGAAAAGAAAGATTTTCCCCGTATTGTAAAACTGTCATTTATCACACCTGGGCCAAAATTTGACTGTCCTTTGAACCAAGGTGGCTTTAAAATATATGATATTGAGGGGAAAAAGCAGACACTAGCAAGAGTTAATTCCTGAAATTTATAGCTCCAACAATATGTCATGCTAACACATACAGCACATTTGCACACTTGAGTGGACACTTTCTGGTGGTTGACAGAATCTAACACCCTTTTTACTTTGTCTGATTCATTGCTATTAGACTGGTTATTTCATGTGTCTTTGTGCACACCCACAAATCCTCAATATTTTTTCGCTCTTTCTAGGAAAATTCTCACTCATTTGATATAACTTTCAGTGTATGTCTTATCATAACAGCCTTTGTAAAATGATTGTCTAATGAAATAACGACAACTAATTTTCACTGTTACTTAGTCACAGTTAAAAGGATGGGAATTAAAAAAAAAGAAAAAAGGAAAGTATTTTTAGCAGAAAGACTAAGGGCCTTTTTCAGAGGGTAGATTTCTGTGATCCTTATTTGCATTATTCCTTGATCATTGTTGAGTAGCCTCATTGAAACTACTGAAAATTCAAGTTAAGTATGGTACAAGACCAGGGCTCTAGTTAACCTTTTCTAAATATATTTGTACAATCCATTGAGTGAATCTCTATTTAAGTAAAGACCAAGGAAGATTCTCACAATTTGTTTCCAGAACTGTGGGTAAAGGTTAGGAATATTCCCTTGTTTGAAAATGGAATGTATATTAACAGTGTGGCATGGTGACTAGAAGTAAAATAAGTAAAATTTCACAAAAAGATTGCAGACTTTCAGACAGAAAAACATTCTTCTTTTTGTGATCTTTTTTTTCATAGTCTAAAATTTAATAGAGAATAAAATCCTCAGTGTGAACTCTACTGCCCATCAAATAATACATGGAAAGGCAGAGTGTTTTTACAGATCTGTATGAAAACATTCTAGAGGGGAAAGTTTATTTAATTTTACATATGCTTTTGCTCTCATTTAGGTAGCAGTGAAAGTAATAATCATGTTTACACCCTTGTATTGCAAATATTTGTCTCATAATCAAAGACTTATTTCCCAACTTTGTAAGTGAATGCACCCTCTTCCTAAGTATGCTTAGAAAATCTTGTAATTCACCTTAGAATTCTTCTTTTTCTCTTTTTTTTTTTTTTCCCCAGCATTTTTTTAGACAATAAAAAATAGTCATTGGCATCGAAAGGGAAATGTTAACATCATTTGCCATTAGTCAGAAGTGTAACTTCATTAAAGCAGAAGGCCGTATAAACCCTACAGGAGCTCTCTGCAGGAAATACTTTATTCTTACTTAGCATATCTGTGAATTCTATCAGCATTAGTGTCTTTCACAATGTTTCTTTGTTTTGAATATTTATGAAGGACTGTCCAGTGACCTGCTTAACATCTCCAGGTTTCTTCTGCCTTAACAGTCACTCAAGTAGAGTGCAATCAGAAGACTCCCTCAACAGTAGCGATCAATATAGCAGAGGCCAAGGAAATGTCTGCAGAAAAGAGATTTCTATCAATAAAATGGAAGAAAAAAAGCAAAATACAGAACTGAGTTATAACTCACAAAAAAACCCCAAATATCTAAGAGATGGCAGTCTCTCTTTTTTTAATATTTGTGTAATCAGATCACTTCATTGTAACAGATCACCACACAAAAATTCTCCAGAGGGGAAAAAAAGAAAAGGTAGTACTTTTTGTAATGAATTTGGAGTGTTTTTGAGATCAGGGAAAGTGTTTCATCATGGCATATTGATACAATTTAATTAATAATTTAAAAGTTTGGATTAACTTCACTAGGACCAGAATATTTGATTTTTTTAGTAGCTGATTTTACTGTATTATTGCAACTGTTAATGAAACTTAATAACTTTTCTCAGTCACTGTTAAGTTGTTCTTTTTGTTATCCTCCTGAAGATTCTGCCCCAGATTCCCAAATATAAAAATGTCACAGACAGTGTTTGAGAATGTTCATGTAACATTGAGATAGGACTGTCATCTCATTGACTTTATAACCTCTCACTCCCAATAGATTCATTCCCTTGTAATTGATAACATCTTTGCTTACCTTGCCAGATTTTTCGTTTCTAATTCCTCCAGAAGGCTGTACACCCACCTGTTTGATTGTACGGGTTTTTTCCTTTGTGTTGTTCTTTGCTTTTAACTTTCATTAGGAAGAGCCATCCTCAGTATTATGTATGGACCCTCCTTAGATATGTTAACACAAATTAACAGGTTGACCAGAACACAGATGTAGTGTTTCAGAAGATAACTGCTTTATGTCATGTAGCTATCACTTGAATGCAATTTTTCATATCACTAGCATCAAAGTTTCCAATGAAGAGTGCATTTTTTTAACATTTTGCAGATTAACTCTTAGAAAAATAGAAATGAAGTCTTCCAGTAAATATTTTGTCCTGTATAGAATGGCTAGCAGAAAAAAAAGTTACAAAATTCCTCCCTAGTTAAATCCTTTTCTGGACTTTAAGTTTCCACCATTTTATGACCTTGCATAGAGAAATTTGGAACTGCATATATTTTGCAAGGGCAAATGGCCTTGTTAGCAGTGACAAAATGTGTATCCCTAACTTTGAAATTCCTCCTGAATTCTGACTTTCAAGTATAATTACAGCCTAGGCTAATTATGATAGGTCTGAATTAAAGTTCTCAGCATTTTTTTTCCTTTCTTTCATGCTCCCCATTTCCTCCCCAGTCTAAGACTTATGGAAGCTAAAAACAACAACTGCAATTTTTTTACGGTACAGTGCTAATGTTACACATATTAGCAGGAAATACTAGCCAAATTTAGAGTCTCACAGAGTAAAGACATATTCAGTAAGAAAAAAAGGAGCTGAGCAATTTTGATGAAAACAAATATATTCTTTAAAATTTCCTGGCAGAAGTAGCAATCAACATTGTTCATAGTCCCAAGCTCCATTCTGACCTCTATTCAGTCTAAATAGATTTTTTTCTCTTTTTTTTTTTTGCTTTCTTAAATGATTATTATTTTTATTTGTGGATGATACTAGCTGTTTAAGGTGCAAAACTGAGACAGACAGAGAGGGAATATTATTATGTATTATATAGACTGTTATGAAAAAACTTTCAGCTCAGGAAAAAAAAAATTAAAAACAGGTTCATTTATAAAATGAGAAGGCTTAACCAATAGTTTCTTTGATCTAAAGCTGAGGAATATTATTAGATTTCGAAACAAATATACATGATGTGTACAGTATTTGTGTACAAGACCAAAAAAGCATGGGAGAATTAGCAAATGCAGGAGGGTAAGAAGTTTGCCTGAGAACTCTGGGTAATGGAAAGCTCCAAATGAGAGTAAAGAAGTACTTTTCTACTGTTTGATTTTATCTTATTCAGAGACACAGAAGTTTGGTATTCTTTGTAAACAAAGACAGTTTTGATAGAAATAACCTTACTTCATCTTGTAATTCTCCTCCTAAGCATAAAAATTCCTAAATTTTCTTTACCCATTTGGACTATAGTGCTTGTTTTCTGAAAACATGGTGTATACAGAGTATAATATAATGATAAAGTTGTGCTGGTTTTGGCTGGGACACAGCTAATTTTTTTCAGACTAGCTAGTGCGGAGCTACATTTTGGATCTGTGCTGAAAACAGTGCTGCTAACACAAGGGTGTGTTAGTTATGACTGAGCCATAACTAACATAGAGTCAAGGCCTTTTCTGCAGAAGCAGAGTACACTGGGAGTACACAAGAAGTTGGGAGGGGAGAAAGATGGGACAGCTGACCCCAACTGACCAAAGGGTTATTCCACACTTTATGACATCATGCTCACCATATAAAGCTGTGGGAAGAGGAAGGAAGGGGACAAATTTGGAGTTGTGGTGTTTGTCTCCTCAAGTAACCAGGTGTGCTGGAGCTCTGCTTTCCTGGAGGTGGATGAACACCTTCCTGCTGATAGAAAGTAGTGAATGGATTCCATGTTTTGCTTTGCTTGTGCGCACGGCTTTTGCTTTACCTGTTAAACTGTGTTATCTCAATCCACGAGTTTTCTCAGTTTTACCCTTCTGATTCCCCAATCCCATGGGTTGAGGGGAGTGAGAAAGCGGCTGTATGGGGCTTAGTTGCCACCTGGGGATAAACCACAACTTTATTCCATAAATTTTAATTTAATAAAGCTAAGCTTTTGCATTGATAAAGTCAATCATACAAATTAACAAAACAGACAAATTCTGATTTATTTAGGATCATATGCTACTTTAAGAAAAATTGAGTTAATTTTCATAGAATAATTTAGGTTGGAAAAGACCTTTAAAATGACCAAGTCCTACTGTAAGCTAACACTGCCGATTCCACTATTAAGCCATGTCCCTTTTTTAAATACCTCCAGAGTTGGTGACTCAACTACCTCCCTGGACAGTTTGTTCCAATGCCTGATAGCCTTTTTGGTGAAGAAATTTTCCCTAATATCCAATCTAAACCTTTGCTGGTGCAACTTGAGGCCATGTCCTTTTGTCCTATCACTTGTCACTTAGGAAAAGGCACTGATACCCACCTCTCTACAACCTCCCTTCAGTAATTGTAGAGTTATAAGTTCTCCCCTCAAGCCTCCCTTCAGGTTAAATGACCTGAGTTCCCTCATCCACTTCTCATAAGACTTCTGTGGACACTCTCCAGAACCTCCATGTCTTTCTTGCAGCCAGTATTTGAGGTATGGTCTCACCAGTATGGAGTACAGGGGGACAATCAATTCCCTCATCCTTGCTGGCTACACTGTTTCTGATACAAGCCACCAAGCTGTTGGCCATCTTGGCCACCTGGTCACACTGCTGGCTCATATGCTGTAGATCAACAACAGAATTTTGGCTCTTCATGACCACATATGGTAAGACCTTCGTTTTCTGTAACACACAATGGACTTAACATGCAGTTTCAAAATTGGCTGAAGCTGTTAGTCTGTGCTACTGCAAGAAAAATTCTCTGTAACTAGGAGAAGCTCTGCTATTCCTTCTACCTCATTCAGGATGTAAATGTCTGTTGGTTTCCATTTGGTGACTCTAGCTATCCATATCGGAGTCAGCTCAACTCAATTTCTAGAACACAGACAGGGAAGAAGAGGGATGTACTAGACGATGGCTGAGGTGAAAGAAGAGAGGATTTTTTTTTATCGCCATTCTGCATTTAGGAAGGCTTATCTGTTTCTGAAACCCCACCTAATAGGGCTTTGAGAATTAGAATCTTATTGGTAGGAATATAAAGATTATCCCTTGCTTCTGTGTGTAGGTATCTAAATAAAGGGACTGATTTTTTTCAAAACCTTAATAGAAAGTCTAGTCAACATAATTAATCCCTACAGGAGATTCACTATGGTTGCCTCATAAGGCATTTTGAAAGTTGACCATTTTATTTACCTAACTATGAAGATGCAAGTCTAAATCTAATCCAGTTATTTCATTCTCCTTCAGTTTTGAGCAATATGCAATGGTGGTTGAGTACTGATTCACACAGAAGCTTCATACACAGAGGATGAACAACATTACCTCCTACAGTAGTTCAGTAGTGTTTTGTTTTGTTTTGTTTTGGTTTGGTTTTTTTTACCTTTTTTCTTGGAAGTCTGCCATCCAGGTATTGACTGGCTTTCATGCTGTTTAACTTGTAAAACCTGACAAGATCACAGCCCAAGGTTATATGGCTGCACTTCATATAAATCCTGCAGACGTTAGGTGATACTGCAGAACAGACAACAAGACATTGGAACAGAAGACCATAATGCTCTTTACATCTTGGAGAAGCAGTATGCTGATTGAAACACAATTATCAAAGTTGAGGAGGAAGGATAATATAACATGGTTGAGAGAATCCAAAATATTGGTAGCAGTCCTTTCACATTTACAATTATGCACATACAAATTTAGGACTTCATGCTTGCTTTGCTTTTATTGTTTACAAATACTGAAGAGAAATTATCATTTGTTTATACAGCCTATGGTAAGAGTTACATGATGAAGGATGGCAACAAACTGGTAGACTGAATAATGCTTTGGCCTTTTTTGGTAACGAGTAAGAGATTTTGGGAAGAAAGTGTCTATAAAAGAAATTTTGCCTTCTCTTGAGACTAAGCACTTGCAATTATTCCCCCCCGCTCAGTCCTCTTGTAATATAATATTAAGTTAATTTTTTAAAGAAAGATAAGCTTTCTTTTTTTTTTTTTTTTCAAGCAGCATTTTAGTAGCTAATTTTTTTCTCCAGATTGTGAGAATCCTGGATTCAGCTACTCTTCTGCCTGAAGAGGTTTACATATTTCTCACCTGTTGTGAACGTGCCCTTTCTGCAAAGTATTTTCTAATATATGGTGAAAAGAAAGAACGCAAAATTTATCCTAGTTATACTCAGTCTAAAACAATGTAGTATTCTTTCAAATAAATGCGAAGAAGTAGGTAGGCTATTTACAAAGGAAAGATTACCACTGTTGGATGATAAATATAAAAACAGAGGAAGGAGTCAAATATAGGCAGTATCTACTAAACAGGTTATAAAAATTGCATCTATTCTCTAGCCAGTGATTTTACTCAGATCAAATGATTAACATTTCTAATGGAAGGGGTATCAGAATCACAATATGAAGACCTTAACTTGTTCATGAAAGCATATTCTTGGGCAGCTCTGCTGGAAATTAGACTGTTGGAAACTGAGGCAGAGGTGAATGCTTCAACTATTACAGAAATATTAACACTGACTCCTGATCTGTTGTAAGAGCCCTGAGATTGTTTATTAGACTGAGTTGTTCAGGTGCCACAAGTTTGAGATCCACAGCAGACAATGAACTACCTTGTATAAGAAGGTTAGGTGCATGGGGAAAACTTTAATATCAGAATACTTGGTCATCAATAGTTTCAATAATATTTTCATTCAGTCTCTGAAAACCATTTGTAGATCTTCTCAAAACTAGAACTAGCAGGAAGTTCTGTGCAATTAAATCAGTATATGGAAAAAGCAAATCTTCAACGATTTCTGTTAGAAATAAGGGGCTTATATTTTGGAATTGTTGGATTTCAAACTATAAATAACTCACAACTGCGTTGTGTATATACTTTACAAGTGACTAATATGAAACATAAATAAATATTCTTCATCACACAAGTCATATTTGGTACAGGAACAGGAAAAGCTGCTTAAGTACAAAAGAGTGAATAATAATGTGAGAGACAGGCAGTATGGAAGAATGTTACATAGATTAAATGCAAAATAGTGTTCCAAATTGCACCTTACACCTGAGCTGGGACTTGCCACTTCAGACATTTTGCATCAGAAATACATTCCTATTTCACAGTTTCTCATCGGCTGTGTACTAAGGCATGAAGTGTTCCACTTAATACCGCAGCTTATACAAATAAACATGTTTGATTTTGATGAATCCTACACTTGCTTTTTGATGAATACTATTGAGACAGCTCATTAAAAACTAGGCTTTTTCACTTTGGTCACATTACTATCTGGAACAAAGTCAGTCTGCTTTACAGAAAAAAAAAAAAACCCACTTATATAATGACTTGGATTTTACCTCTGCTTATTAAAACAACATCATAGACGTGCTGTTTTTTTTAAGAAGAGGATTGATGTAGTCATGACAGCCAATGCTGTCTAGCAAATATTGTCAGAAGTTTCACTAGATGCTTTTCTGTTTTGAGGGAAAGCTTTCGACAATTAGTAGGACTACAATCTAAGACTACCTCTGTATGCACAACCCAAAAAGGTGTTGGTATCAACTTTGATCAGGTTTGAGACCAGGAGAAGCAGTATATCCATGGAGAAGGTGCTACACCTAAAGTGGCAAACCCTGCAGCTCAGTACAAGTAATGAGGCTACATGGAGCTCTGCACCAGGGTCACCATTCTGCTTCTAGTAACGAATTTTCTTCAAGCTCGTATGAATAATTCTGCTGCATTACATGGTTTGTTCTCCCTGATTTCACAGTTCTTTGAAACAGAAATTTTGATAAACAAGATTTGTCCTTTTCCCCCTATATTTCTTAGTACAAAGATCATCTGAAATTTCTAAATGTTTGTTAAAATCCTTTACTGGCTATTTTCATTCTCTATACTTCAGAGTCCTTCTTTACTAAGGTTTAATGGAGAAGACCTAGAAGTTAGACCAATATCACTTATTGTGTAACTGGGACACTAAGTGGCTCGCTTGAAAGCTGTGATAAAAGTGGAAACAATGCCTCAGTTTCTATCTTATTTGCTAGGTCACAGAGTTTCTTAGAGAAAAGAATAAAAAAAAATAAGTGATTTATGTATCAGTAAACCTATTCTTATGTACTGCTCCTGATATTTCTCTTTTGTGGACATATTTTATCCCTAAATACAAATGAATTATTTCAATTCAGAACATTATTTCTGAGGAGTATCACAGGCTAGGAAACATGGCAAATGGAAAAGCTAAGAGATATGTGTGGGTACCATGATGAGAATTTACCGGCCCTGAAGATTATTTTGCTCTGGTCACAAGTCACTCAGTTTTCCCTTTATTTAAGACTTCAAGACTCTTTTTCCTCCTTTGCGAAAACTTTAGCAATGCATTAAAAGGTTCAAACACATTCATATATTAACTGTTCCACCTTTGCTGCTGCTAATTCTGATAGCTGGTGTGGAACACACCGTTGAAATAACCTTGTGAACCTCTTTATTTAATTGAAAAACAGGTGTTGTTTCACTAGAAAGGTAAGTGAAAGGACCATATTTATTTACCTATAACTAAACACACTCAATACCATCATTTCTAGTAAAACCAGCTGTATAATTATTGACCAAAAGTTGGTCATGTTTTTCAAGTATAAATTGCCTCACCTCCATCCCTGGGAAACTGATGGAATGACTTATCCTTGGTGCCATCTCAAGGCATATCAGGGATAAGAGAGTCATCAGGGGCAGTCAACGTGGCTTCACCAAGGGGAAGTCGTGCTTGACCAAACTCATTGACTTTTATGAGGACATAACAAGGTAGATGGATGATGGCACAGTGGTGGATGTGGTCTACCTTGACTTCAGTAAGGCATTTGACACAGTGTCCCACAACATCCTTACAGCTAAACTGAGGATGTGTGGTCTGGACGACCGAGTAGTGAGGTGGACTGTGAACTGGCTGAAGGGAAGAAGCCAGAGAGTCATGGTCAATGGGGCGGAGTCCAGTTGGAGGCCTGTATCTAGTGGAGTGCCTCAGGGGTCAGTACTGAGGCCAGTACTATTCAATATATTCATCAACTATTTGGACGAGGGAATAGAGTGTATTATCAGCAAATTTGCTGATGACACCAAGCTGGGAGGAGTGGCTGACACACCTGAAGGCTGTGCTGCCATCCAGTGAGACCTGGACAGGCTGGAGAGTTGGGCGGGGAAAAGTTTAATGAAATATAACAAGGGCAAGTGTAGAGTCCTGCATCTGGGTAGGAACAACCCCAGGTTCCAGTATAAATTGGGGAATGACCTATTAGAGAGCAGTGTAGGGGAAATGGACCTGGGGTTCCTGGTGGACAGCAGGATGACCATGAGCCAGCACTGTGTCCTTGTGGCCAGGAAGGCCAATGGCATCCTGGGGTGTATTAGAAGGGGGGTGGTTAGTAGGTTGAGAGAGGTTCTCCTCCCCCTCTGCTCTGCCCTGGTGAGACCACATCTGGAATATTGCGTCCAGTTCTGGGCCCCTCAGTTCAAGAAGGACAGAGAACTGCTGGAGAGAGTCCAGTGCAGGGCAACAAAGATGATCAAGGGAGTGGAACATCTCCCTTATGAGGAAAGGCTGAGGGAGCTGGGTCTCTTGAGTGTGGAGAAGAGGAGACTGAGGGGTGACCTCATTAATGTGGTTGATAAATATGTAAAGGGTGAGTGTCACGAGGATGGAGCCAGGCTCTTCTCGGTGACAACCAATGGTAGGACAAGAGGTAATGAGTTCAAACTGGAACACAAGAGGTTTCACTTAAATTTGAGAAGAAACTTCTCAGTAAGGGTAACAGAACACTGGAATAGGCTGCCCAGGCAGGTTGTGGAGTCCCCTTCTCTGGAGACATTCAAAACCTGCCTGGACGCCTTCCTGTGTAACCTCATCTAAGTGTTCCTACTCTGGCAGGGGGATTGGACTAGATGATCTTTCAAGGTCCCTTCCAATCCCTGACATTCTGTGATTCTGTGATTCTATTTGAAATATTGTATACATTGCTTTATCCAAAATAGATATTCATTTTTCTTTGAAAGGTTGAATACAGCGATCACTGCTGAGTTATTCTTTTGGTTTTCAATATGTGACATGACACTGTTGGCCCAATTTTGATTTCACACTACTGGAAAAATAATTTCTGAACTGTCTTTCATAGACATTGCTGTAAGTCTGATTCTTTTGTTGGTCTGATTATATAACTTGCATCGCTGTAGTGTTTAAGGAATTTAATCACCAAATACTTCACAATTAGAAGTAGTCCTCAGTTGTTGACTTTTTTTAAAAGAATATAACCCAATATAGATAAGTATTGAAGTATCCAACACACTTAATGGAGAATTATAAGTGCACCTGGGGATGTGAGGACAAGAAGGTGAGAACAGAACCAATGCTGGTCTGTGGCTCAGCTCCAAACATTTAACAAACAAGAATGTTTTTAAGAAAAACAAATGTTAACAATTAAAAATTAAAAACTTAAATCTTCTTTTACAAATGATTCTTTCAGGCTAAAATAGAAATAGAAGTGCTAAATGCTGCTAGCAGTTATCTGCTCATAACATTGTTATGTCTGTGAAAAGGTAGCATAATGAGGATTTCACAAGAACAACTACTTTTGTGTGACTTACAAATGAGTTTTGCAGATGGTTTTGCAAATGATTTAGATAGCTGATTTTATTTGACCTCTTTTTACTAAAATGGCACATGTCAAGGTATGTCAATGTCTCCATTAAACAACTGCGTGACAAGAAAATCGTCTTTTTTTTTGTTTCTTTTCCATCTTAGGAAGGGACTGTGTTTGCTATGATGTTGGCAGGATGTTTTTGTTTGTTTCTTCACTTGTTGATTTGTTTGTTTGAATATAGCTGAGGATGGTTAGATTCTTAATTACAAAGCAAAACATTAGAAAAAGTTTTTGAGATGAAAATAGCAAATTCCTAAGTAATGGGTAAGTGACTTCACAGGTGAAGTTTAACACTGAATTCCCCTTCATGGAAAGATTCAGTACTCTCATAAGATGCCTTTTTCAAAAAAGTATTATTTTATTGTTCCAGTGGAAAGCAACTTAACAGAGTATTATGTGCCACAGGACTTTATATAGTTATTTAAGAGCAAGTGATGAGTTTGTGGTGACCTACATATTTAAGAGAATTCTGATGTTTATTTGCAAGTAATTGGAGCTTTTCAGGATGTGCCTCAATTACTAGAGAGAGGGTAAAACAATTAAGTCTAAATCTTTTGTTTAGATCTGTGTCCAAAAGCACAGACCACAATAATCTCTTAAGAATGTAAGGGTAGACACTGTGTTTGTCTGTTTTTATTACAATGGTTGACAACTGTTCACAGCACTAAGGAAACCAAAAAGACCACAAGATTGTAAGCACACTTAATAAAGCCCTCAGTAGTAGGGATTATCATAGAGAAGATAATATCTTTCAAATGCTATTCTTACTTACGTCTATAGCTACCTCACTATCCTGTTGATCTGAAGGAATTACTAGGACACTGCAGTAGATATCTGAAATTAAGGGACATGGAATTTGTGTTTCATCTCTTAACGTCTCACAAGTTTTTCCTACCTGTCCCATGATTAATAATGTGAAGGTTTTGTGATACTTAGGATCATTAGGATTCAAAAGTTAATGTTACATTTATGCTGTTATTAACTTTCTTCCACAGTAAAAAGTGCATTCAATAAAATCTACATATGATTTCTCATTATTTTTTCTCTTATCATTCTAATTGAAAGAGAAACAGAGAATAAAATCACTGTTCATTCATGCCTTGAATGGCAGCTATTGTATGCAACATCTCTGTCTTTTGAAGATTCCAGAGCTGTTTGGCACAGTCAGAATAAGTGACCCTGACATTATCTCCCCACTATTGATGTTTTGCATGGAACTGTAGGCTTTGTGAGAAAACTAAGCAGTGTATAAGTGTGCACAGAAGTTTCTAATAGGATAGTTTAAATGTAAAAAAAAAATCTTCATAAATGATTTTTAGTCAGTCTTTCATGCTGGTTAAATCTGTGGGTCTGGTATCTTGGCCCCATACCTTGGCAAGAGATTCACAGTTATCACAACTTGCTCTTGAAAACTTTGTGGCCCTGTTGTTGCATTTGTTTGCTTAGTTTTTTTCCTCCTTTATTAAAATCTGGCTTTTACATTGGCTTTGTCCAATGAGCCCTGGCTTGCCTAACTCATTTGGACTTGAAGAATGAATAAAAAAAGGATAATATAAGGAGTAATAGCTTTGAACAACCATAGATATTCCCAGTTCTTTATTAATGGAAGGTAGAATGACTGAATTTCAGCCACTGGGAACACATTTCAATTAAAAACCAAAAAAACAAGCCAAATCAACAAACCAAACTAAAACAAAAACCCAAACCAACCAAACAAAATTTTTTAAATGTAAAAGTGATACACTTACGTTACAGTTTAAAAATCACTCCAGCTTTGAAATTCTATTAATTTTCTATGACTATGTTAGATTTATGATATTTAGTAATCTATCCTATCTTAGTGTTTATGTGGACCTAACATTGATTCGCATTATCTGCCCAACACACATAGAAGGTTAATTCTGGGAGGAGAAGAAAGAAGAAAATGGAAGTCAATATCCATTTCTAATGATGGATTCAGCCAGCTGTGCCATTTGAATTGTATTTTGGATCTAAGGGAGGCATTCCATGGTACTCGTGAAACTTCTACGGCTCAGCCACTTTTAAAAGTCTCCTTAGTACTGAAAGGAGTCCTTAAGCTTTACAATCCTGTTAAAGCCTTCATTTTCCACTCAGATTAACCTTTATACTTTGAATCATTGGGGTATTCATCCTGACTTGAAAGCAGACTGAGGAAGCTATGGAAAGTTAGAGACAGTTCATCGTTTTGAGGTTTGGCTATTTTTTCTAAATGTAGGGGAAAAATAAAACTCTCTCTTTGAGCCCTACAAATAAAAATGCCACATTCTAAGGAAGAGACATAAACTATCAAATATAATGGAATGTTTTTGTTAAATAATAAGCAACAGAAGCATAAAGAAATAAATATTTTTCATAGAGGTAAAATATATACAACTATAAAATCATAAATATACTGGAGAATTATTATATGAATTTGTAAATTGTATGCAAATAGCTTGAAACCAGATCTACAAAGACATAAATAAAGCAACAAGACTGAAAGGTTTATATGTTGGCTTGTTTATAGAGTAGCACAAACATTTTTCTTTTTTAATTGGCAATTAATTTTCAGCAACCATCTAGGTACTTTCATGTCAAATTACTTTCCCTATACTAAACAAGATTAGGCATCCAAGCAGCAAAGCACTTATGTGAAAAGTGAGAAACTGACTGTCAAGTAGATATTTTCCGCATATAACCAATTAAAATGTTTCTTTTGTGATGAATGGATGTTGTAATTCTAAATCTTGTATTTCCACTTCGGTTTGCACACCTGCCTAACTTCCTGGTTCTTAAGTCTGAGAATAGATAAAGACAATACTGAGTTCTCTTGCTGTTCTTCTTGCTCTTCAACTCTAGGACACATGTAGTGTACAGGCATCTGTTATTGAGGTCTGAGTTATGAATAATATATCCAACCAGTAATGCTGCCCATACGTATTTTAGTTCAGATGAATACCCACAATACAATGGACGAATACAAGCTTTTTAGCAGGTCATTGCTTTGACGACTTTTTTCTTTTGCCTCACTTCAATATTTTTTCAAGATATCTCTACATTTAGAAGTAGGACCACTGACACATAAGGTAAAAAGTAATGTATTATTGATACTCTTCAAATGAATGACATAAAAAGGAAAATATTGATTTTAAGAAGATGTCTCATTTTTCTTATTTCACAGAAGACTGATGCAGGTTCATGTGGCTATCAATATTATTTGAATTAATGCATATTCCTTACTATTGATTGTTTTAACAATGATTGTCATAACTGATTTATGGGCACTTATGCATGTTAAATTTTTTAAAAGGCAAATATCAGATTTGTATATATAGATGGATTGACTTGAATAAACAAGATTGCTAAATGTTAATGACACAGTGTTTCATAGAATTTGCGTTATAATACATTTTGTTCAATACTTTGTTTTTTTAAAGTGCTAGTGAAAAACCTCAAAGATTTCTTGGAGAAATTCCACTGAAAGACAGATTCTGCCGTTCTCATTCCTAGTATCTTATTCAACGAGTCATACCTTTGATTTCCACAGAATTTATTTAAAATAAAGAAAATAAAAAGGCTAGATGTACCTTTAAAAAAAATGAAAACTTCTACTTGACTCCAATGGGCTATGGATCAGGCTCAGGGATGGTCCTTATTCAATCCAAACATGAACAGGAAAAAAATGGATGAGAGGGAGGGAACCCAAAGGTTTTCAGAGGAGGTGACTGTCTTTAATAGATAAGTAGACCCAGGTCCAAGGCAATGACCAGAACAAAGCAGCTGAGATGAATATAAGGGATCTAAGATACACAGGAGAGAAATTCTGTATTTCAGAAGAAATTACTCAAATTACAGAGAAGAACCCTGGACAGCACAATAGGAGACCTGAACTACACAAGTGCTCTGATATAGTGAAGAAACCATTTGGGGAAACATCTAGAAGGTTTATGAATTTGTCTTGCTGTGTGTACGTCTAAAGTACTGGTATTGGCTGCAGAAGTTGGGCTGCAGCACCTCAACTCTTGAGCAGGTGCAGTAGAGAGAAAAGTAGGTATTAATTTCACATAAAGTTAAGTCTCTGTAGGGTCGTTGCTAGTTTTCTAAGTCTAATCAGGTCACCCATACATAATAAATGGGGAAAAACATCAAATTACAATACACTTAATCTTTAAATGGGTTTGCAGAACAGATGAAGTGAAACATACTGCTTATTTCTTTCCACTTCCTGGAAAGGCAAACCAAGATGATTACTTTAGCCTTAGTAGACTATGTGTTAAATATTTTAAATTAGGTGAAATTAATTCCAGGTATTTGGACAGTGCTTATAAGCACCCCAGTAAGTAAAACTGTCTGGATTCTGTTAAGATTCAAGGAAATTAAGGATAATTGGGGTCTAAGTTAGAAGCCAGTACAAGAGCCTGCTGTGTGTCCAGCAAGGCAGTTTCACCAGGATAGTTACCACATTTGCTTGACACAAATCAATCAATCTCTCTTTCAGAACAAATCTTGAACTAAGCCGAGGAAGATTTAAGAAAAAATTTGTTCCATCAAAACCCTAACTGACAAAATCATTTTAAGCTTGTCTTTAAGGATGTTGGTATTTCCTCTGACTTAATTATACCACTTGGTGTTTAAAGCATGCACTTACATTGCTAGTTTGTTTGGTTCAGTGTTTTGTTTTGTAAGAACTATAAAAACCAGTTTGATCCTAGGAAAGAGTGTGTAAATTTTTAACTATGCATAGTGATAGCAGAAGGAGTAATGGCTTTAAACTGAAAGATGGTAAATTTAGATTAGACACAAGGAAGAAATTCTTCACCACAAGGGTGGTTAGGCACTGGAACAGGCTGCCCAGAAACGCTGTGTATTCCCCATCCCTGGAAGTGTTCAAGGCCAGGTTGGATGTGGCTTTGAGCAACCTGATCTAGTGGAAGGTGTCCCTGCCCACAGCAAGGGGGTGGAACTAGATGATCTTTAAAGACCCTTCCAACCCACACCATTCTGTGATTCTATGATTTAAAAAATTATAATCCCTTCAAAAACTTGAGGGGCAAATTTGATTTAACTGTAAAAATATTTATTGAAGATGCTAACACATAGAATGTCCAGATTACCTTTATACAAAAGAATGCTGGACTTTTTTATTGTGAGTGTCTCTATTAATTCCAATTGCAGCATTTCTAATATATAATGACTTTGTATGAAGAGTTCAATTCCTTCCCACTCTTACTACTGTTCCAACAAAGCCATTGACATCTGATAATGTTTGAGACGCTTTGAGTTCTGTTTCATGTCCCAGTTTTGGATTGTATAGATTGCAAACAGATATATAATAATTTTTATTCACAACTTATTTAATATTTAACTGCATAACAAACACAAGAGAATCACAAGAAAATCACATACTTGCTTATCTAGGTTAAAAAAAGATATTCTGCAGCTATTACTATTAGAATCATGTCAGTTACACTACAAATGCTAAAGTATTTATCATATAAATAAAGCTAAGTAATGTAGGTTTTATTTATTAGAAAACAGACTCCCAAAGACCGTCATCTTAGCTTTGGAACTTTCACAGCACTTTGTGCTATGATTAAGAAAATCATAACTCCCCATACATACACATATCGTACCTCTCCCACACAAGAGATAAATTACTCTTTAAAACTTATTCAAAGTCTACACCGATAAGAATGTACTAGCCATTCACAAAACCTGTGTTTAGAAGACTGGCTTGAAAGATGGCAGTGTGATTCAGAGAAGCAGGCTGTTCTGCAAGAAACAGGGTTTTTTCCCTGTCTCTCATTATGTTTTTGTGTTTATTTTTAGACTAAGGAACCTGAAGGTGTTTCTTGTATCCCATGATCGTATATACACAGTGAGTGCATCCTAAGTCTATGTTAGGTGAGACCTAAGTATGTTTCACTGTTTCTTGTTGTCGTTATTGTTTGTCTGTTTGATGTTTTTAACCAGCTTCCACAAAGAAATGCCGAGGCATTGATCAGATGGTATCTATCTGCTCCAAACTTAGACAGACTCAGCAGTGAGAGGAATAGGACACTGGGGTGCAAGAATGAGTCTGAATCTAGTTCAGGACCTTGATGCCACTATGACTTAACTTTCTGACTGTGAAACAAGGAGAAAGATACTTTATGCTTTTCACAACATCAAGCCAAATCACAGGAAGACAACTGTGTCGATACTCGCTGTACTTATTTACAGGTTAGAAGTATGCAAGCCCTATTTATTTATACACACTATTGCTCTAGTAGGGTCCTAGAAGGCTACAGTAACAGAAAATAAGCAAGTCTCAGGGAGGCCTTCAGTATATCCATTGGACCAGTTTAGTTCTTACACATGAAATAGTCATGTCACTTTTATGTAAAACGTCACACAAAAATTACAAATCCATCACAGAATATGCTGCAGACTAAGCTAGTTTATACCTCCTCTCTGGAGCACATTTTGTCCCATCAGTCACAGGAACTTTGAGTTTGAAGAACTTCCACTACTGAGTAAAATCACAGAGTCTAATAGGAAATGTTTCATTGTGGATAATGACTTATTAGGAAGAAGGAGTATTTTAGCCTTTCATGACTGAATAAGGAAATGAAATTTAAGATTTCTATTAAAAAGTGAAAATGTGAAGTAAATGGGAGTGGTGAACTTTCCCTGAGAGTCCCCTACATCTCTGCTGTAAAATTTCCTAAAGACGACTATGCCAAAATCACACAAATACAAATCTGAGAAAATACTGCCTCCCTCTTCCTGATGTGACTATACCAGCAAAGCTTTCACATTTTCTTGTGCCAGAGCAGCTTTGAGTTGAAAGAGGGGTATGAGATTCATTATACTATCATTAGTCACTGGCAAAATGATACTACATACTACAGTCTTAGCTCTGGTGGTGATTTAAGCTGCTGTGCTTGGCTTTGTGTTGAAACAGGCTAAGAGTATCCATTGGATCTGTTACTATACTTCAGGCAAAAGGGCACTAACTATTTTCTGAGGAGTGAAAATTTCTTAAATTGTATGAATTTGTCTGTGATGGCAAACCTGTGGTGGTTTAATTAGCCCATAATAAATCATAGACATAATTGATGGAAACCAAGATAATAATGACATTTTGTCTTATGAAGTAGAAATACAAAATCTAAAAGATGAAAAACATATTTTCTGAACACCAGTTCAGCGAAAGTTTCAACAACAGTAATGTATAATACACTTAAAAGACACATCCTTTCTGATTAATAAAATGTGTGTTATTTAGGAAGGATAAATGGATTCACACACAGCAACAACTGTAACTTTTAAAAATCAAATAAAAAACTAAATCCATACACACTATATAGCACAGGGACACCTCAAGATTTTATTGAATGATTACATTAATACTTTTCTACTGCTGCTGGCACTTTGTTTAGTACACTCTATCCTTTTTGCCTTTTTTCACAGCTACATTATGCTGATGCCTACAGTTCTGATACCATTCTAAAGACAGTTTTCATTGTATAAACACTTAGAACAGTTTTTTTTGTTTTGGGCTGGAGTCCATAATTATTTTCAAGCCTGCAAACACATTACGCTTTGCCAATCCAACTAAATCTTTCTCAGGCATCCTCTACCAACTAATGCATGACCTCCTCGTTTCACAACATAAGGATTTAACATATGTTGTTTACAGTTATATGTTACCTTCACCATTACAACACTCAGGGGAGTGAGGATTTTCCTAGTATATGTTTTAGAAACACTGAAGTTTTCTGCAATTTCACCTTCTTGAGTAGCCTCTGACAAACCTGCCGTGAGATTACAGAAGCAGCAGACTCTGGATCAAGCTCAATTTTATATTGCTTTGCTTTCACTTGCAAAGGAACTCAAATAATAACTTCTAAATTAAACAGCTGTAGAGATGTTAAGGTATTCTCTATGGGCTCCGTGCTGTCGTCTGCAAGCTGATGATTCTGGAATTCTCAGGTATTGTCCCCATGAGATGCTTTTTGCACTGACCTGTACATCTTTTCTGTGTATGTCCCAGTTTCTTTGCACAGTGTTTGTCCTTGAACCAACAATAATGGGCACTGTGAGACTGTGTTTCATAATAAAAATATACAGTCTGTAAGTGTTCCCAACACTGTGCTTCTGCTCTTTTCGTTGTGTATTTGTTGGCAAATGGATTTTCTGATGCTGTTGTGACCCCTTGCCATCTTCAGTAGCAGTCCAAATTAAAATAGTAATATCTAATATGCATTTTAAGGTGAAAGCAACCATAGTCAGTATCTGATTTATGTTTTCTTAATTTTGCACACTACATCCTGTATGCCCCTTTAGAATTAAGAATTGTCCCTTAACTCTTCATTGAAATAATCTACCTATCCATTTCTTCAGTTCTGCCACTTACTAACGTTTGGGTTTTTTGTTTTCTTTAACCGGTCTGTAAACACTCTTCAATCACCAGCAACATCTGAAGCAAGGTAAATTTCTAGAATTTCTAAAATGTCAGCATTTGTTTAGTACTGTGGTTTTGTGAAGCGGCAGAAGATATGCAGCAATTCGTAGGTTTAGTCCCTACTACACTAAAATAAAAAAAAGCTAGTGGCTTTTTCTCGTGGTTAATATAATAATTGACTATATACAGTTCCATGCTCTCAGTATAGGTGCTCCAGTCCTCTACCATGCTATCAAATGAAAATGTTTTCCCCAGACAGACAGTGTAAGTTCCTTTTCCTTCTATATTTGAGCTGCACTGCACCAGTGTTGCAGGATATGGTTTTAGCTTTACTTTCTGTCTCCAGATAATTTGTCTTTTACTGTATATTTGGAATAGGGTCTTGTGTTTGTCAGTAGTTATTGTGTCTTGCTACTGGCTTGCAGCACAGAATCTTGAATAATTGTATGTATTACCTGTGTAGGAGCGTAAAGAGTGGGCTGCTGTCTCAGAGTTGCAATTTCTACAGTAGGTATGACAGGCAGATAACCCCATGGCTATTGAAACAAGGCTAGTGCTTTGAAAAGATGTTGTGACCATGTTCATTTTAGAAAAGGAACTTGTGTTATCGAAAGGAGAACACCAATGTTGTGTACCAGACGGTAGACATTAACAAATATCCAACGCTGCTTCATCTAACTTATAGAAGAAAGCATGTACTTCATTTTGCCTTTATTACATATGGATCTAACAGGTGTTTCATTTGTAGCCAGGAACAATGCAGCAGTTTCTAAGGTTACAAGGATAAGCTGTAAGGATAAAGTTCAACAGCAAAATAAGTACGTACATTTTATGGATTGTATTATAAAGGAAGAGAGAAATCACCCAGTGGTATATTCTGCATTTATTTATTAGCACTGAGAGAATCTATATGAAGCCTCATACTTACTCACGTGTCAACTTTTGTTTCTGAGTGTTTTAGATATCAGTCTTTACTTTTTAGTAACAATCTGGTTTTGTGGAATTGTTGTATTACAAAGGATATATCAGCATCTCACGTTTCTGAAAGAGGGGAGCCTGTGGATAATTGCTCATGCATTTAAGATTTAGTACCTAAAATCCATTCTTCACTTCTCACATCAGCTTCTTTAAGAGCAGCACTTAGCTAGAAAAGCAAGAGGTCTAAGTGGACACCACCATCAACTAACTAGG
Organism: Streptopelia decaocto; assembly: GCF_964273445.1. NCBI lineage: Eukaryota > Metazoa > Chordata > Aves > Columbiformes > Columbidae > Streptopelia > Streptopelia decaocto. The sequence goes on from NC_138663.1 coordinate 170,429,292, forward strand.
CTATCATTCTATGTACTGCCATCAAAAGTATTTGAGTCTCTGTATTTAAACATAGGAATTTAAATATGGAAAGACCTTTTTCCCACAGTCTCTGTCGAATATATATGGGTCTAACTAACGCTAGCTGTACAGTATTTCATAAACTTGATTCACATAGTAGATCTCAGAAAGAAAAAAAAAATCTTTTTTTCTTCTTTCTTTTTCTAGTTCTATTTTTCCAACTGAGTAGTAAGAAATCCAGGCCTTCATTTGCCAGAACTCTTTTAATCTCTTTTTATTTAAGCAAATGGTTTACACATTACTTATGTGTGTACATTTTAGAAATAGGGCTCAAAGTGACACTAGAGGCCTATTGATTTTTTCATATTATTGAGTATATGGTTTACAACTTAAAAATACTGTGAGAAGGGAGCATTTTAAGGATTGTCAAATGTTTTGGGTTCTTGTTTGGGACATACCATGTCAATGTACACCTTGCCCATCTAGTCACTGAGAAATGAATTTCCCGAAAAAGGGATGAAAATATGAAACGTTAGAGAGGTTAAAAGGAAGAAGGCTATTTTTAACAGTAAGTTCTCTAACTTATTCTTTAACTAATTAATGGGGTTACTTTAACATTTTTTTTCTCAATACCATGAGTATATCATATAGTCTCTCTCTCTCTCTTTTTTTTTTTAATGCAGTTGTGAAAATTCTGGTCTATAATATTAACACATAAATTAAAGGTTCGTTAACCTCACGATCTCATTTTTTTTTAAACTGTGTTTTCAGCCGTTCAAAAAATTATTCTTTTTGCAGTTCTGTATGTAAAACTGTGACAATAAAATAGTGTGTTCTGACAACCCATAAGAGAGAAATTGAACTTCTATATTCACAATAGAGTCTATTGTCTATTCAAAACAGAGTCTATTCACAGTGGTCTATTGAATAGACCATTTATTTGACAACCATGCAGTATGGACTTCTTACCTACTAGCAATGACTGAACTTTATTCCCATAAGAATATTTATTTCTGTACTTTATTTTATGTGGTCTTTGTTGCTCTCAATCTCACGTTTAATTATATTTCACTATAAAACAAAGTCATTAAACACCTGATATACTATATAGTATATATATAGAGTACATATACTATATACTGATATAATAGCACAAAGAAAAGAAAAATGTGATAAATTATATATATATAATATGTACAGCATATTATCTATATTATATATAGGTAATGGTATATATGTATCTGTGTATATTTATGTACGCATATCTCGCTATGTACGTATACAACTTTTATTCTTCTTCAAGGCATATTCCTCATTATTTCAGTGAGAACACACTGTCCTAGAGCAGTTCCCTAAGAATGACATCTTCCTCTTTCTTTTGTAGCCCTTTGTACTCTAAGTACATCACACTCATCACTTCTTTACATGCCTTCCTTTCTTTAGACACTCCTCATTCCACTAAATCTTCCCCTTTCCAAATATTCTGCCTGTGTTCTGATGTATGTGAAAGAAGTAGAGACTTGAATGAAAATAGTATTTAAATCTGTACTCCATAGCATGCTAAGGTTGGTGATATAAGAACTTAAGGTTAGTGATCTGGGGATCTTCATTTCTTCTCAGAGTCTTACAGAGAAGAATATGGGCATTTAGTATATCTCTGCCATTCACATTTACTGTCTAAAAGTTAGCACGAGTTGATAATTTAAAAAATCTCTATAGTCATAGAGAGAAATGAGATCCTCCAGAGCACAAGTTTGTTTTTAAAACTGGTAAGAAGAACGGCTCACCTCTGACTGCAGAGGCAACCATGAAAACTAGCTGAGGCTACATACTTAAATTTCAGATGGCTTAATTTAGGTGAGATTAATTCTTCTCATGAGTGAAGCATTTATTAATGACTCTTTTTAAATAGGAAAAACAATATCTTTCAAAGCCAGAGATATTATTAGGCCAAATTAATATTATTTAAATTATTTTCATCTTACTATGGCACATATGACACAGTACCTGGAGAAAACCCTTACCTTTTCAAAATGACAGCTAAAATTGAGGTAGGACACCCTAGAAATCTCAGAGGGTGCTTATAGTTCAGCAACTGAATCACACTATTATGAACTAGCACATGACTAAATTTATGGAAGAGCTGATGGAGCTGCAAAGCATTTTCTGAACATATTAAATATGTTTTGTATTTGCACAATCAAACTTACTTTTTTCACTCTCCTTCTTTGAATATTCAGTCAATATTCCCCTGGTAATTAAAAGTTAAAAAGCAACACTATTTGGTTTCTCTGATTAGCAAAAATGAACCTCAGTGGCCCAAAATGATCAGAGCACAGATTGTTAAATACAGCTCAAATTTACTATGACTGTTTGCACATAGCTAATAAAAGTTCACAGTAAAGGAACATCCACCCTTCAAATCATAGACTAAATATTTTTTTAAGGTCAGCTGTAGTGCATTGGCAAAGTTACATGACAGAAACACAGCTGCAGAGTATGCATTCATACAGATTGGACAGAATGGCATGTCCAGCTTCAAGGACAGCGCTGGCTGCTAATGTGACTGTGCTAATGGTGGCATAGGGTACCAACCAATACTTTGCCACCCCTGCTGAATCTAAAGAAATAAAGAGATGAACAGTAGAAAAGGAAACAGCAAAAAAAGAAATAACACTAAACCAGAACAAACAGAAAAAATAGAATAAAATGAAATAAACAGAAATATAAAAATACTTTATGGGACCTATCTGGTCTCACATTCTCCCATAATGAATAAATAATTATGGCTTTTCTTAGAGTGATTTATTTTTCTCAGTCCATAAATATGCTATTGCAGAACCCTGTCAGTTCTCCTCATCTTCCATCCACATGCTACAAAACTTCTTGCTCATCCCAGATCCTTTTGAATAACTCTCTATGAGTAATTTTGAGTAACTCTTTGACGTGCTGGAGTATGTCCAAAGAAGAGCAACGAAGCTGGTGAATGGTCTGGAGCACAAGCCTTTAGAGGAGCAGCTGAGGGAATTGTGAATGTTCAGCCTGGAGAAAAAGAGGCTGAAGGGAAACCTTATTGCTGTCTACAACTACCTGAAAGAAGGTTGTAGTGAGGTGGGCATTGGTATCTCCTCCAAAGTAATAGGTCATAAGAGAAGAGGAAATGGTCTCAAGTTGCACCAGGGGAGGTTTATACTGAATATTAAGAAAAAAAAAATCACCGAAAGAGTGGTCAAGAATTGGAACAGGCTGCCCAGGGAAGTGGTTGAGTCATCATCCTTGGAGGTACTTCAAAGACGTGTAGACATGATGCTTAGGGACATGGTTTAGGGGTTGACATGGCAGTGTTAGGTTAATGGTTGCACTTGATGATCTTAAAGATCTTTTCCAATGCAAATACATCTATGATTCCCTGATTTCATTATTCTAACTCCTCACAAAAACTGTGATTTACAGCATCTCTGTCAAGATACCCAGTTATCCTCAAAAAATAGCTGTCGTCCACCATTTGAGAGTCTCATCAAGTATTCAGTTACTACCCTCCGCCCAGATCAGCTGCCACCTTGTTTGCAAACTTTTCCTATCAGTCAGTCTAGCTTCCCTGGCAGTCTCCTCACTAATACGGCTTCACTGTCCACTTTCTTTATATAAAACAAGCTCATGGCATTAGCACTTCTGCTAATGCAAAATCCTGCTTTTGATACAATAATTGTACCAGGTAAAGAGAAGACAAAGAATGAACTTTAACTCAGGAAATATGTGAATGGCACTGGTTCTGCTCCTAACTGCCCAATGAATACATTTTCATGGCAAAATTCAGAACAAAATGTTTGCAGTAAATTCTCTAAAGTTTTGTCAAGTCATATTCTACCTTATTTGCACTATTGTGCCAGGAAAATTATTTTCTATACATTATTACATGTTATCTACAACAGAATATGTAGCCACGTGCTCTAACCATTAGACAGAAGCTACACTCAGTGTTCTTATAAACTCTTCTACTCTATGTTGAAACGCTGGCGCAGTCGACATGTTGCTTAATTGCTGTCCAAGTCCTAATAACCTCAAAGAGAATAAGAGCAGCTACTGGCAATTTAACAGCACTAACATCACAAGATGAATCTAGGTAATGGATATAACATGTGAGGGACCAATGGGCTAATTTAGTTAAAACAAAATGTGATTAAATGATCTGAATACAAAACACCTTCAACAGGTCAGGTACATCTATACCATGTGATGAACTGCTGGATGGATGCCCAAACCAACTCTGGAAAACTAGTATTTCTAAAGTGTCAGTTCAGAAACCAAATGTATTATAGCCTGTAGCAAACTTTACATTTTCTGAGGCAAAGGTGAGTTGGGAGTACTGCATTAAAAGTGCTGCCATGAAGGTCTGAGGAATGTGGTAAAAATAAGTTCTAAGTGGAAAGAAATAGGAAGTACTGAAGTATAATTTGTCTAATGTATTTGGACGTCTAACTGAGAAGAGATGAATTGTACCCTAGAGTGCCTATTGATTTCCTCAGAGTATAGGTGAACTCATATGAAGATATATCTTGTTTGATTCATTTGCATGCAGAGAGGACTCTTATGCCATTTGAGACAACTCTTGAGTATCTGAGACAACAATTCACAGATGTGACACACAGCCTAGAAGAGCCAGTTGAATTCTGCTAAGGTAGCCATAGGTCAGGTGGAAGATCTAGACCATCTCAACTGGTATTATTTGCCTCTGTCGTAAAACACATGGTGTAAGTGTGAGAAAATGAGATCTCAGGATTGTAGACATCCATATGTAGGCCTCTGAATGTGAATGCCTACCTGACGGCTCTATTTCTAAGTCCTCATTTTGGTCCACTTCCTTATAAGGCAAGTGATTTTGTTGTCCAAGCACAGGCATTTTGGTCCATTTCTGTCCTAGATTAATCTCACTTGCTACCTTTGAATTCTGCTCATAGCCATTTTGGTTGACAGAGTTGGGAGAGATAATTAACTACCTATGGGTCTCAGCTTTAACCTGTGGTCTGCAGACTACACTGATTGCACTGACTATATCTCTTTTGTATCTCCATTGAGTACCATGAGAACATATAGTCACCATTACTTAGAGAACTGTATATAAACAAACTTTTTTACAATTTGGAAAGAAGTCCCACCTTGCAGCCTAAAGTTAAATGGTATCAATCCAGTGCCGTTTGCTGAGTCTCTCCTGACTCCTGCATACTGCAGGGATCTAGTGTCTGGAAATTAACTTCAGCACAGTTTGAGTTTACGAGATATAGACAGGTCAGGCCTGGAATTATATGAAAACGGATAAGCCTTCTGATACCTTCTGGCTAGCCTAATTACCTCCAGCTTGGAACTGGTCTTCTCAGTTTTATGCCACATTTTACCTGGCACAATAGGTGTCTCTACATTGTGTTTTTGAGCACTTTGATGGGATATTTTATTACACTGGCATAATGCTAAGACTGAGTTATAAACATTCTTAACTGACTAAATTGCCTAGAGTTTAAGTGTAAAGGAAGAAGCGTGGAATAAATGGCCCAGGTCAGGTCTGGCATATATAGAACTAACAAAACTTATCAGCTCTGTTTGGAAATCTGGATTGTCTCTTCACTGAGTTCTTGTTTCTAGAAACTTGGTGCAGATGATGGAGAGCAGCACAAAAAAGATGGGCTGAAACACACAACTGTGCATTCTATCAGTCCCACAGTACCCAAGGACCATATATTTTTTACCTGTCCTTACGAAAACTGCAAGAAGCCTGTCCAATTCATAGACAATCAACAGTGGGGACAGGACTCTGATTTAATATCAGGTGAAAACATTCAGTTGTACTTGGTGTATGCAGTTACAGTGAGGTGGACAGGTGTCCTGGCCCTGTTCTAGCAGTATTACAAAGCAGTTTGTGAGCTGATTTTGCATCTGTCCTCTGTATAGTGCAAATGATAGTTATTTCTCTTCCAAGTGAGAGAAAACTGGAGATAAAGTTCAGTAGTTTTTTGTTGTTGTGGCAGTTTTGTTTTTTATTTTTTATTTTCAGATAAAGCAAACAGAAAAATACTTGTATGTGTAAAGGGTTTTCCCATTGAATACAATTACACATCCTTTTCAACTTATTAGCAAATAACAAGGAAAACTTTAAAAAGAGTGAGAGAGGATATTAAAAAAATCACAATATTTCTCTTGAGAAAATGATTCCATCTGCAGTCCTTCCACCTAGGAATGAAGTGCAATCATTATTTGTTTATGTCAATCTTAATGTTGGTTGTGTGCTCACAACACAATATTTCAGCCTCCTTGTGTTTTAATTGCCATGTGAGAATACTGTGCGGGGTTTTAGTTTGAGCTCTACTGTGTGTTGTCAACAGTACTTAATTTACCAAGGCTTATAAAATAAGACATTGTTAGGTTGGCATGATTTCTCTGTAGATACTATAAGGTGCCTACTTTTTATCACCTTGCTTTCCTCTAGGTGTTTACACACTGACTGCTTTAATAAATGTTCTAGCAATTTACTAGCTATTGAATTTAAACTTGCTGTTCTGTAATTTCCTAGACTGATTCCTTTGCTGTTTTAGTGGAGGCTATCCAATATTTTAGAGAACTCATTCTTCCCAGAAAGGAAAACATAATACTCTTTGAATGTTTTTCAACATAATCTTTTCTATCTCAGGCATACTCTCATGATCCTCTAGTGTCAGTTTTAGAACTTCTGTGCATGGCATGGACCTCTGCTGTAGTGCTTGGTCCTTGGTCCTGTTCAAGTTACATTTAAATCTAGACAAATTCTGTTGAAATATTTTCAGTCAAACAGAATTGCTGACCTGAGAAGAAAACGAAGCCTCATGAACTCTGGGCATCAAATTCTCAGCTAACTGCATGAAGTGAGGTCACAGAACTCTGAAGTCCAACAGCATTTGTCATCCTTTGTGATGAACTTCTTGCTTAATTTGCTTCTACACTGTGTAGAATGGTGATTTTTTAAAAAATATTTTTTGATAAAGAATTTCTTCTTCATGAACACATTCTTTCTTTATAATTAATCTTGGAAATAAAAAGTTGTGGTCCAGGGAAATGCATCTATTACATATTCCAGGTGACTGCCTCTTACTCCAGGGAGCAGAGGATTGTACCAGCTGCTGAGTAACAGAAGGAGATAGAAGGTTTAAAAATAATAAAATACTTGTGTAAAGTCATAACCTTAAAGAATGAACATGCAAAAAAAATAGTCCTTTTAGCTACCTATTTATTTCTGTATTTCATCACAGGTGTCATCTACTGCTAAATACCAGAGCCTGCTAATGTCTCTCAAGTTTTCATAAACTCAGTAAACACCAAGTTCCTTTACTATGAACTTCTTTGAAATGCTTCCTTGTTTGGTAGGTCCTATAGAGCTATGCTTTTGTCTGGAAGTGGGTTCAAGGGTCCAACACATAATGTAACCAAAACCACACACTGTAAGAAAAGCTTCCTTCAGAAAAAAATTCCTTTGCAGAAAAACCTTCTTCATATTACAACAAAATCAGAAAGGTTCATTAAGGAATATGAAAACAAACAGAATCTTCAAAAACTTTAAAAGAATTCTTTTGATTTTAGGAGCAGTTTTGCTGCTGTATAAAATGCATAAAGAGAAAGATACATGTGGAATATTTAGGAACTGAAACTTGTACAATCACTAAGTTCATTTATTACCTTCCATTTATGTTACAATTCACTTTTGAGAACATGCCTTTGGCTTTTTACATTGTCAATGTTTTGATAAATGTTTGTAATCTTTATCTCTTATGTAAGAAACTGGAGGGGGGAAGGAAAATATGAAAGTTTAGTACTCTCTTATATGTCACCAGAACTCTTCCTCATCAGAAACAGCTGAAATATTCTTTTTTTCTCTCTGAAGAGCCTCTGTGTGACAAATTTTTGCAGGTGCTCAGACTGCAAACATATGTTAGGTCTGAATAATGATGATTCTTAATCAAGTCTAATTTGGAAATAAGAAAATCCCAGGGCCCATAGTATTAATTTAGTATGAATATATGCACAGAGGCTTTATTTTTTCAGAATTTTACAGATATGCTATTTATATTAATCATAGCTATAATTACAAGGGAAAAATAAGGATGTAATGAGTGAAAGGTCTCATGACTTTTTTTTTTTTACCCTTGTTTTTTGTTCAAATGTTCAGTCAGCTTGTTTAGATGAAGAGTTTTTGAGGGAAGTGAAAAAGAAAGAAAAAAAAATGAAAGAGGAAATCTGACTAAAACATGATCAGAAGAAATGCCAGGATGAGACCCTGGGATACACAGGAGGTTCCTGAAAGTGGAACAAGCTCTCTTCCTTTCAGACTCTCTGTTAGGAACATATTGAACCATTTGAGCAGCCCTTCCCAGGCCTAAAGCAACAAGCTCAGGCATACTGTTCATTTGTGAGGAACAAGAGAAATTTAGACTGGGATCATGGGCCCAAACTATCTTAATTTATGTTTATAATAATAATAGGGAAAAGGGAAAAAAAAATAAAGAAAAGAAAAAAAAAAAGAGACATAATGGGACTGTAAATCTAAGCTGCATGATAGTGCCAAACGATGCAGCAGCATCTCTCTCAACTTGCTGTGCTTGCCAAATTCACTGCAGTAATGTCTGTTATAATAACATCTTCCAAAGAACAGCAGTATAGGGTGGTTGCTGTCTGCCAAAACAAGACAGCAAGTCCTTAGAAGACTATGATTCACACCTAGGTTCTTCCCCAAACAGACCAGCATCCCCCCCCCAAAAAAAATACCACCCAGAAAAAAAAAAGATGTTCTCAAAGTTTTTGGGTTTTCTTTATTTGCTTTCTTGTTTTTATGATGAAGGATATGGTGAGTGACTTTGGTGTTCCCAGCTATATGTGGGCTGAGATTAGAAAAAAAATAAAAAGGATGATATTTTTCCACCCTGAAGTTTGCTGCCTGATTCAGAGTACATGCTAACGGCAGTTCTTAGATGCATCATATTGAGTAGGTCAAGTACAGAACTAGACCTTAGAGCTCACAGATACCTTTTCCTACTTTTATTCTGACATTTGTAAGAACCTGCAAAACTGCCTAAGTATTAGATAAGATATCAATAAATCAAAAGTATACAGATAATCTGCAGCATTATAATTCTTAGTGCTTGTGCCTATATAGAATATTTAGTGAAAAATATTACATTGGTAATGCATATAAAGGAGATACTTGTCAAGGTTTAAAGCAAGTTGACAATAATCTGTGGCAGATGCTCTCTGTTAACCCTTACCTCCCGCCACCCCATCCTTTAGATTGGAAAGATGATAGGAAGATAAGGAGGAAGGAAGAGGACTTAGACTTCCAGTTGGAGGGTTTTAAAGGGTTCACTAACGCTACTAATAAATAGAGAATATATATACAAAATATACAAAATATACAAAACCAATCTTGAACGCTTGATGTGGAGTTGGCGTCACTCCAGCTGTGTCAGAGCTGGGTGAGTGGAGCTGGCGTGGCTCCAGCAGCTGTAAGGCAGGTATCCAAAAGTCATGGACAGGACTTCACAGCAAACTGGAAACTGGATTTCAGGTATGCAGGGCCTGAGGCCTTCCAGATCTCAGGTAGACACACAAGGTCCTCTCTTGATGCCAGCCATGGTCAAAGAGAGACAGACACTTGTGATCACCCTCTTAGATAGGGGCTATGACAATTATGGGATGGAATACTCAGTTAGTCAGTTCTAGTCACCTGTTCCATCCACCCCTTCTCAAACATGCCCCTCTCACAACAGAACGTAGGAAATCTTATCGGTCCTTCTTGGCTACCATAGTAATAAATCTAAACGTGAGCTTCTTCAGCATTCCGTTGGTCTTCTTATGAACACTGAGTACAGCATCTGAGGGAAAATATGTGGGCAAAATCTCAGAAAAGTACAGCCACCTAGAAGAACTTAGCTGAAAGGAAAAATCACTAAAAGAGAACTGGTCTTGTTTTTAACAAAAACAGAACAATACTATACACACACAGGATATTTTACTAAAAAAGATCTTGACACTTTATCATATTCTTAGTGGAATTCAGTGCTATGTAGATCTCTCAGTTAGATTGCTGTAGTTACACTCAGTAATTAAATGAGCAATTGATTGGCCATCACTGATATAATGAACTCTTTACCTTAAAGTGACCTCGTGTTTCTGTAAGAAAACAGATGGTATATATCACACTTATTCCACAAGACAAGCAATACTAATATATCCCATTTGACTCAGAACTAGAGGTCTTAAAGGACTCAGATTTCATGCAGATTCTCTCTTATTTGCATACTTCATACAGATATCTCTGTTAACACAAATGGCACCAGATAGCTGAATATTATTGGACCCTACAGAAGACCAAATGTATAGGTCTATTTCAAGGTGGGTTAAATAGCTATCCAAAAGCTTTTCATGTACTAAGTAGATCTGTGTTGTCTATCACAGACATTTGAACGCCTTGTCTATATGTGAAGATCTAAATTTGTGCACTTAAATTTAGGTGTCTACAATCTGGGACTGAACTCCACTCTATTCAGAAAAACAATTTTTTCCTTCACCTCTCTATCTCTGAAGTGGAAAAAAATGGCAACACTGTTTGTTTAAGTAATTTGATAAAGAAATGAGATATAAACAATGTGATTGTATTTGTGTTCTTCATTAGTAAAGTCCTACTATTCTCAACACAAGAACAGTCAAATGATACCAGATCATGCTCTGTTCACATCTGGAAGCTTCTTTAAATCAGAATTTTACCCACAGTCTGCTGATATCCATTTTTCTTCTCACTGTCACTCTAGCTGTGGCAGTCTTTTTTAGTTTTCTCCTACAGTTTTGTAAGACACTTGCGATCTTTCCATGATTTTACAGTCAGAGAATAAGACAAAGAATCAGTATCCTAACTTTCAGTCACTAAGCTGTAAAGGAGGCATGCCTTGATAATTTTTTTTTCCCCATCATGCTTTTATGAATTTTGCATTAAATGCTAATTCAATAATAACTAGAAATAGTACACAAACTTGATCTCCGATCAGTGATCTTCAGGTTGGATCCATGACTGACAGGCTTGAGTTCAGAGAGATGCAGCTTTGGGTGAAGCACTTAATTTTAGAGGTGTTGCAAATGCTAAATTGTGAACATTTAACTGAGTAGATCTCACAGTGATTTTAGTGATGCTAGAGCCTGGACAAAATTAGAGACAAACTTTTGCTGTCTAGCTCTCACTATACTGTACTTTTTGAAGTCTAATGTAGAATTTATTTTAAATCTATTTGTAATTTTGTGCCTGGACTGTTATTAAGAATTCTTAGAGATTTGATGTATATGGTGAGATAAACCAAATAAGAATGAGTTATATATATTATATGTATACTTTTGAGACTAGATGTGCTAGATTATAAGTTGAATATCACACAGGTTCAGTTTCTAGTTGAAGACATCTAGTTGAAAGCATTGTTTTCATTTGAATTGAAGAAGACTGGTTTGTTGATAACCAGGATTCAATTATTCCAGTTAAACATAAAGTGTGTGACAATTATCTTGTTCAATTCAAAACCCACAATTTCTCTTGGTTCTTGGCATGAGCTTCTCATACCTATGCAGAATTAAAAAAACAAGGTATCAAGTCACAGATAACATAGGAGTCATCGTGTGTTTACTTTGCACACATGAAAATATGCATCAGTTGAAAAAAAACCTAGAGAGTGAAACAGACTATGTGCTCATGGATTAAGCACCCTGCTGGAACTATTGATGTATATTTTTCAAATTTTGTATTTCTATCTTCTATTTGAAAACATCTTAAAATGCAACTTACAAAGCCAGAATTCCCATTCATTATAGATGTAGTAATATCTTTCTAATTAGTGAATCCATTGTTACACTGCATAATCAACTCGTTGAAGACACGCATTATGGTAAAAGAAAAAAAAAACACAACCACTCAGTAGTAACATAGCTGTCCCATTAAAGTCTTGATTAACTTTATAACAATAATGCAATATCATTATACTTTCATAAATTAGAAGACAAATTGGATATATATCAAGCAATGTTATTGTATCTTTACAGAACGATGCATGTTTAATTTAAAGTAAAATAACTCCAATGACATTAATTTCTTAAGTAGGGGGGTGACATATATAAACTCAACACAAAAATATAAATGAAATATTTCGACATCTCAACAGTATTATGTTAAAGATTCCAAAGAAAGCTATACAACTCCTAGGCATTAAATGTCATATAGTAACATCAACAACAACTGATGTGAGCAATGAAAATTGAGCTTATCTATTATGTTTAGACTGACGCATTTAGGTTCAGTCCCACTGCCCCTGTTTGGTCAGCAAACACCTTTTATCATCTACTTTACTATGTTGGCTCTATCTTTTCAATTATTATATAATACAGATATGGCTAAATGGCAATTTGGATCCAAAATGCAGTCTCAGAATCACCGAATTTTCAAATTTTCCAGCTTTGGAAAATACTTTTTCATTGTTTAGAATGAAGCTAAGATTAAATTTATCAGAACATAAAAGAAGACAGTATTGATGTCTAAATCTGCAGTTTGTACGTATATTTATAAATAAGAAAGCAAAGATGCGTTTCCATATACCAGGATTTTATATCTGTATCTTTATAACTGAATGAAATGTTCATAGACTAAATGAGACCTATGGGAAAAGTTCTCAAATATAAAAAAGATTCTATATATCACTGTTAGGAAGAAAACTCCTCTCAGCCCACAAACAAAACCTACAACATTGTTCTGTAACTACTCCAGTAATATTTTTGAAACTATATTGCATGATACCAGCTCAGAAATTGAGTAAATGACAAAGCATTTTTCATAAAATCATTGGACAACCGTCAAACAGTCATTTAAAACACTGTACATTGAAGCACAGCCTGAGCCATATGAGATAAAAGAAAGACCATATGTACAAAAGGAAGACTGATTCAAAACCCCAATCTGTATCCTTGCTCCTGCATGACTGTCAATTTACTTCAAACTGTAGCTAATAAATTTGTGCCCACTTTTGCTTGTCTTCTCAAAGCACACAGTTCTAAAATTTGATGCACTTTCTATTATGTTTCTAGGGTACCTGATGGTGAAGTTTCATCCAACTTTTAGGTACTAATGTATTATCTATTTTTTAAGGTACTTCTAGAAGCAGGATATAAGGAAGATCCCAACTTTCATCTTATAAATACAGCGAAACCTGTTTGAGGAGAAAATAAAGCAATTTATCAACAATTTCTTCAAAAAGAAATGTAATATACTGTAAATCTGAATCACATTATAGTAATAAGATATCTAGTATGTATTATCTATTTTATTTTATTATTTTTTTAAATCTCTTTCCCAGATTGTTCTGAAAAGTACTTATTTTTTTTTATCCTTGAATAAATTAATTGGATTTTTTCCCCATTGCTTTTAGCTCATGCAGAGATCTTTGGGAGAAATTTTGCCATTATTTAGATTTTTTTGGAAATGCTACAGAACAGAAACCATGAGTTAGCTAAAAGCAATGGGATTCTAGCAAATAAGATATCACATCAGTATACTAATCATATTACAGCCTAAAGACAACTGCAGAGAAGCCAACAAAACAGCAAGTAGAGACTGCCAATGAGCCAGATGCTACTGTTGGAAAAGAAATTTCTGTGGTTCAGCATCTGGACACCATGAATACCTTTCAGAAATGAACTCAAGAACTATTCTATACTGAGATACAGAGAAAGTTTATTAAAATACTCTCCCAGTTTTGTTAAAAACAGGTTTCTCTTTTAGTGAATTTTCCTTTCATCTAAAGTCTTCTTACTAATTGTGTTTTTCTGAAAGCTAGGATACATGTTTTGGTAGACATAGCAATGGAATGCAAGGTTGCTGATAAAAACGCACATCCTGTGAGAGGTGCAAGCAGGAGGTGACTGAAACTGACCAACTGAGTATTCCATCCCATTCACGTGATACTTCATATAAAAGTGGGAGATCACGAGGATCTCGTTCCTTTTCCCTATGGCCGACATTAGGAGAGGACCTTGTGAGTCATCCCTCCGAACTGAGGCCTAGTGACAGACTGAATCTAGTTCCAGTTGGCTGCAGACTCCAGTCCAGGACTTCCGGGTGCTGGCCCTACATCTGCTGGAGCAGTTGCTGGGACTTTCAAGATTGGTTTTGTATGTTTTGTATTATTTTCTCTATTTTATTAGTAGCATTAGTAAAACATTTTTGATTTTTACAACTCTCTTCTCTTTGTCCTTCTTTCTCTTCCAATCACCTGTCCTTAGTGGAAGAAGGGAGAGGGGGGGGCCAAAAGGGGAATAAGGGGAGGGAGGGATTAACAAAAACGTCTTCCACGGTTTGTTGTCACCTTGCAATCAAACCTTGACAAATACGTATCACTGGCAAGCACTTGTCACATTAAAAAAAAAAAAAAAAAAGTCATTAGAAGGTATTGTAACTGAATTTGTTAAAAAAGAGAAGGAAAATAGAAATGTATCCTTTAAAATATATTTTAAGCCATCTCCTCTGCTCATTTTGAATTATCAAGGGTGGCCTTGTAATCAATATGGCAGTTGATGTGTGGATGTCATTTTGACTTTATTTGACTTCAGAGGAAGTCTTATTTGTAAGCATGATTTTACTTGTGATTTTATACAGCTCTACAGCTCATCTGGACATTTCTTTTTACTAGCAGTCCCATTGGATGTAAGCTTTATCCACGTAAAGATGTTGAATAAAACAGTGATTAAATGGATGCTGCATGTGCTAATTTTGATTCATCTTTCTCAAGGACTGTAGGCTGAAAAGTTTTTCCACTGTGAAGATAAGGGAAGAGAGAGAATACGACTGTAGGCATGAAGGTAAATGACACGCTGCATTGGCCATCTTCTCCAGCACGAAGAACATGCAGATGAAAAAGATGTGAATAAAATAAACTGATGCTAAATGGAACTTAACATCTTATGATGTTTTTCAGTCACAATTTTCATGTTAAATAGAAAGGAAGCATTAGGAATGGTCATGGTTTGTGCAAATAATGAAGGGGAAGGCTTATGTAGACATATCATATCACTCATGGAATACGCTCATATAATAAAATGGAGAAGATATGTGTCCGGGAGCAATAGCACTAAACTAAATATCCTGCTTTTGGTTAAAACAAGACCAATTGTATTTTAGTGGGTTTTTTTTCTTTCAGATCAGTTCTTGTAAGTAACTGCATTTTTCTGCAGTTACTGTTGGCTGCATGTTGTTCAAACAGTGTCCATTCCAGAACTGATGCCTGATGTTTGCAGTTTTACTAAGCTAATGGTAGGAATAGAATGCAGAAAAGCCCCACATTTACAATTTGTCACTATAGCAGCCAAAGTCACTGATAGAGCTCTTATGTCCCACAAGTGAAGGATTGTAAAGGGCCATTCTTTCAGGAAGTGGTGGACAGAACACGTGACCCAAACTGACTAACAAAGTATTCCATCCCATCCAGGTCATACACAGTTTAAAGCTGAGGGATCATGGGAGTCTTGCTTTCTTGGTCTATGGCTGGTGTCTGAAGAGAACCCTGCTTGTTGTTTTGCCACGATTCTGATCCTGGTTTTAGCCAGTGCACTCCTGAATGCCAGCCCCACCCACCAGCACACAATTCCATGATCATCCAGGAGATTCAATATTGGTTTTGCATATTTTGTATTATTTATCTTAGTATTACTAGTAAAGCTGTTTTAACTTTCCAACTTGTGTCTCTTCCTTTTCCTCCTTTTCCCTTTCCTTAGTGTGTGGGGCTGGGGGTTAATAGCAAGCATCTGACACACTTTATTGTTGCCCTGCAATAAACAGTGACACTAAATCCTTTCAAAGTCTAAAAAAGTGAGGATTGAGAATAGGTGTACAGATCAGCTCTGCTATGGCTCAGACACTAGACTTCAGTTTGGACTGGAACAATATCAGCAGGAAAAATGAAGGTTAGTAGTACCATGGCCTATTTAGTCAATAGAAATAATTAAATCTACATTTTAATCAATCCCCCTGCCTCCTTTTTTTTCGTCACTGTATTAAAATAATTTTCAGAAATATAAATGTTTAAATGGTACTTCTAATGAGAATGAAATGAGAATGAAGCCTGCTGAATTAATATTAAAAATACTTTTCTTGGAATTTTCCAATCCTGCTTTTACTCACAAATATTCTCAGGCAGGATGACAAATACTATCTAAATCACCAACATTGTTAATGATGATAAAATATAAGCATATTGTGTATAGTTATTACAGTTACTCTTTCTAAAATAGTAGAATATAGTCACACAAAAAAAGCATCTTATTATATAACTAATCTGAATAAGAATTTTTTTCCATGGGGTGCCTCTATACTTAAAATTTCTAAGTGTGTTGAAAGAACAGTTTAGGAAAATTGAGACAGGCTTTCCATTACTCTGACACACATTTTGAATAAAACTTTTACAGAAAAATAAAAAAAGTCCAAACAAGCAAAAAATTCGACCCGAGAAACAAGAAGTTCTATCATGAAGTCCTTAAACAGCTTCTCATTTATTATTGATTTTATGTGAGAAGCACTCAGAATAAGGGCAATGGACACTATTATGAAATAATGGTACAGCTAAGCGTCATATATTATTCTAATTGTTATTATGATGTCACCAGCATTTCCACGATGTCTTAGGATACATAACCTTGAGCCATATGGGTCTGTTTTTACCTCTAGACTATTAGTACCTGTGTTTCATATAATTATCTAAAAAGTTATTAAAAATATGCATTTATCCTTTCACATAAAGAGGGTGCCTGATCAAGCAGACAAGGTAACATTACCTTTTTTCAAATAAATAGAAATATATCAAGAGTAAATAATGTCTAGTTCCAAGTAAGAGTTTTATAAAATACTGCCCAGGGAAAAGAAAATTTACCACAGTTCAGGAATAATGCCCATAGCCTTTATTTTCTCATCATAATCACAGTTTTGGATCTCGGTAATTTGTTTTCTCCCACGGGTAATATTTTACAGCTATTGACCTTAGAACCAGTCACTGTTTATTTGCTGCTTTTTTTCTAGTGCAACATACGCAATTTTATGTTTCCTGTAGTGTGCTTGACAAGCATAAAAAAGTAGAAAAATAAGAAAATGGTTCCCAAATTCTGAAAGAAGTTGAATAAATTTTAAAGTCTCAAACCTTAAATGGACTGTGGCAGTTGGTGCATCCTGTGCTTAGGAATTTCTGGTTTAGGTCAGAATGCCAAGTGAACTTAATGCTGAAACTACTGATAGATGCTCAATATTTGAGAAGAAAAAATGTTAAACAGCTAGCTGTGCAATGCCACAAAATTGGTTTCATTATGAAAAATACTTTAGGTATTTAGGTCAGCACATTGAATCGTGCTTGGCTGTTAGGATGATAGAATACAGTCCCATAATTCTTGGCCTTGGTCACAGCACTCCTTATGTGAGGAATCTGAACCTCTAATACAGGGCAATTGTTTGCTAGTCAAATTTTAGGCTTATGCCGTGTTTGTGGGTTTTAATTCAATTACAAATCTTGATTTAAGCCTCTTAGAAGTACTTATGATGGACTGTAAAGACCAAGTAAGAACTACATCGTGCTACTTGTGTATTTATGAAAGAAAATGCAATCATTAAGATTTTATCATTTCTATAAAAAAAATTGTGACATGAAACAATGCTTTGATGTACACTGTTTATTATATTTTATTTTCATAACTGACTGCACATATTTTAATGGAATTATCTTTTTATTCATTTACTTCTAAATGCTGCACCCATTTTCCAGACTCTATCATTTGCAGCAGATGAGTAAATATACTTATATGACTTTGAAACTACCCCATTTCTGACTGCAGTTTTCTTACTACTGTGAATGACTTTCACAACAGGAACGCAGGCCAATTTAAAGTCCAGGCACCAAGCAATTTGAGATCCACCAGCTTTATGCAGTAATATAATTATTCCCTCCGAGGCTCTTAATTGTATTCATCACACCATGATTTCTGCACAAATTAAGCATGCATTTACTGCTATATATAACTTGCTTTGCAGTTAACATCCTGGAAACAAATTTCAAGGAGATAGAATCTTGAACTTAGTCATCCCATGAAATCTCTAGTTTCACTGCTTGGAAAAGTCACTTAGACTGTAAGGTCATTATTTTTTTACATCACTAAATCATATACGGAGAAGCAGTGAAAATAAAGTGTGATGAAAAGATCAGCAAACTTTAATGCAAATATTTTTTTTCAGACTTCAATTTTTAAAGCCACTGGTAAAAACACCCCTCAGATATACTTTTAAGATAGAAAGCAAAAAATGAACATTATAAAAAAAACCTTGCAATCTACAGAAGACAACATGTCTGAAATTCAGAGACAGAAAAAATATGACTGGTGTATATATATGTTTGTATATGGATATATAAGTGTGTGTGCCATTCTTGACTTTTACTTCAGTAATTTTATAACATATTACACATTTCTAAGGAGCATTTCTAGTAAAAAAATACTCAAAAGGTACTTTGTATAATTTTTCAAATAGTAAATTACAATCATTGTATCATTTTTTAGGAAATAATTAGATGTCTATACTTTTCTATGTATGGTTTTGAGCTTCCTTTACAGGGATATATTCACTGTGTCACCCAGATAATTTAAAAATGTGTAAGTTTTAATAACTAGAGCACAGCAGCGTTTGTATATGTGGATCCAGAATAACCCACTGTATGTTTTTCTTGGTAAACTAAGGAAAACGAAGTCTAATGCTATGCCTGTCTCACTAACTCATAGATATGTGGACCTAGACATTCCTTTTGCATTTCACTGGAAATCCTTCTGGGATTTTAAACTAGAGTGCCATTTTGACATGTCTGTAAATTGCTGTATAAATTGTCCAGTATCCCACAGAGTTAAGAATCAAGATTTTAGCAAGCTTCAGAGCTGTTGTTGGTAGTAGAAATATCCAGAGTTAATGAGAGAGTTAAGTGCTAGAATCAATAGCAAAAAAAAATAGGAAAACAATGTAAAGCTCCATGACTTGAATTGGCCTCTACATACTGAAGGTTAAACCATAAAATATCTCTGAAGTGTCAGAAGCTGGCAAGCATCAGTGAAAGAATGCTGGCCTGATATGATTGAGATGGCAACTCTTACATCCTTGCAACATTATTTTGTATTCTTTCTATCTTTTTTCCCCCTATTTTTCCTTTATTATGTGTAACATGTTTACTGAGTCTAGAAACTCCTTCAGGGTTTATTCTATTTGTATTTAACGAAATTAGAAAGACTGATGCTCAGAGTTTCATGTTTGTCTTCTATCCTAGTTGTTTGAGGTGCTGGTAAAATAATGAAAATATCATCAGACCTTTCAGTGAAGGCTTGACGTGTCCTTGATGTGTGATTAGACTCAAAGTATGAGGTGGTAAGAACAATTCCTAAGTTCAGGAACAAGCCCTAATCTCCAGATGTCAAAAAAAACCCCATCTATTGACTAATTAAATTGCATATTGCCATATGTAATGTGAGCAGAACTGCACTGATATACTGATATCAGTATACTGATACTTAAGATATCAGACATGTCATGTCACAATACACATATTATGATACAGAAATATTTCTACATTTGTTGCATATATGAGGAAGAACCTTTGATAGAAAATTACTTGGGAAAATTCTCTTGGAGATCTGTAGGACACTGGCCTGACTAAAGGTCCTAAATTTAAAATTTCAATAGCCTACAGGGAGCGCCTCCCTCACAATTAATATACCTAAGAATTACAACATGAGAACAGCATGGAAGTGAGTTGGAATGTTATATCAGGTCCAAGGGAGTCTTTAATTTAATGATCTCTTTTAGTTGCAGTTCACATGTGTGAATCCTCTACCCTTGTCTGATAGGAACACTCTTTCAGAGCATTGCATTGTGTGAATAAGCAGGTGTTATTTCTACATTCACAGTACAGAAATGGTCCTGCAAAATCTACATAAGATACCAGGCAACCTGCCACCAATTAATAAAAAACCATAATCTCTAAGCATAGAGCAAAACCAGCAACAAATTTTAGCCAAAATATAACAACAATATCAGCAAACATCTATTGACAATGGAAACTGCCAGCCCTTCCAGGTCCCCAAAAGAAGTCTCTTCCTCAACAAACCTCAACTCTGTGTACACATCTGTTCAATATACCTGGCTTTGCAAAAATCTGAAAAGGGCAAAACATTTAGATTACTCTTGAACAAGAAGGAGAAGAGCTGCAGGAACATTATGGAAAATTAAGTGTAGCATGCTCATCGTTCCTGTCATGGGATCTGGAATTCTTCCCCAATAAATAGCAGAAATGGAAAAGAGCGTCACCTGAGTGCCTTGCTCTAAGCCATTTGGAGCCTTAGAAGTCAGGAGCAGTACCCTTGCGTCCTCCTGAAAGAGGAGAAAGCCATCAAATTTGTAAACTAGTTTCTTTATATTCCCTTAAGTATGTTATCTAAAACATTATTAAACTAACTTTTTTTTTTTTTTAAAAAAAAAAAAAAAAAAAAACAAATTTCTCGGAACAACATATTCCAAGTGGATTTGCAGCTTACAGTGAAGCACATTACAGTAATTCAGTGCACAAAATCTGAACATGGGCTATCAGATTCTTCTAAGAATGAATGACTGTCTCAGTTACTGATGCTGTTTGTTTATGTAAAACATCCTTGACCAAAGCAGTAAGATTTGGCAAATCACCATGAGTCAGGAGAATTTGCAGAAGTCTTTCTTCTCAGAAAGGGCAAAGTGGTAATCATGCCTAGATTTTCAGATTTCTGGGTACCTTGTTGGCTGTGGACCCCCTCTATGGACAAAATGTCCCACTGCTTCTCCTCCTCCACCTGTGGGTGCGGAGGTGAACATGAGGGGTCACCATGCCCCAAAGTGTGTACATGAAGACAGGCACAGTGGGTCACAAAGGTGCTAAATAGCCATCAACTGCTCTGTTTAAAGCTCCAAACCATATTGGGGTATGCTGAACTGCTATACATGCTAAAACTGGAATTCTAACACCCATGCATATATGGTTCTTGGTTTGTGAGATACATAAATGTTCTTTGATTAGTTGGATTCTGAGATCAAATAGTTTATGGACCATTATTCTTCTGCTTAGGGTACTGCCACTTCTGGCTAGATCCCCAGTTTTGGTAAAGACTTATATTTATCTCTGATAATTTAAAGCACTTCAGTCCTTATCAGAGCCTTTTCACACCACTGTATATGTTCAGGTAGTAAAATGAAGACAGGATTTTAACATGTTCAGTAAATCTCTGTTTTCCCAATCTAACAATAGCATTTCAGGCATGGTGCCCAGGCCTTGACATCTACTGTTGGCCCAAATACAAGCTTCCTGTTCTATGTATCAAGTTGCTACCATGTACTGAAGCACATGCCCTTATCTTCATTTGTTTTATTGCCATTGTTTGGTAGACAATACCAGAACGCTGTTGTTTTGCTCCTTTGACAACTTAACTATGTGAAGAAAATTAAAATTCTCTCAATTGTGTACACATTTAAGTCCCCCAAACCCTGCCAGACTGAAAGGACACTGTATTGGATAATAAGAAATAAAATTTTTAGCTTTACCAACATATTAAAGTCACATCTCTTGAAGAGTCCAGTCTAGCGATGACTGAGGCTGGTGGATTTCAGTAGCCACTATATTATAGAACTATTGGCTGTTTTCACATCCAGCAATAAATGTAGCTGCATATTTGTCACTTAATCAGTGTAGATTTTATCTCAGTAATAATAGCAATCTAAAGCCAGTTACTTTTAATAGAAAGTATATATGTAAAGCAGAAGTTCTGAGCAATCAGACAAAGCAGCACAATTAATGTAATAAAAACCTTCAACAGGAAGTCTGTTGTGTCTGTTTCCCTCTTAATCAACTGCAAAATTACAAAGGAATTACAGGAACTATAAAGTCACACGAGAAACATGTCATAGACATTTTCTTTGTTATCAGACGAAATACTCTATTCATATGAGGAAAAATAATCTGAAAAGATAAGCAATTATTGCAGGTGCTTCTGATTTTTTCCCTTTCCGTTACAGATGGATGAATACCCAACTTTCATGCTGCTGTTTTTCTCATACCTGCAGTTGATATTAAAATAATAGAGCCAATGAAGTGCACATAGTTCTAGATTTATGTCACACATATCACTCTGTCAGTTAGTAATTGACATAATGACAAAATGGCCAGGGAAAATAGAGTTGGAAAAAAGGGATTTGAACAAACAAACTGTGCAAAAGAAGCAGTCTGGAGAGCCTGCATATACTCAGTGGCATGACTAGCTGCATTCCCATTGTATTGCTTAAAAAAATCAAATATGCTAGGTCTTGTGGGTATGAGGTAAGTCTGACAAACACAAACCTTCTAATTTTCTACTTCCAAAGAAAGGTCTGCCAAGGTTAATGCTGAAGGTTCCTGAAGAATTTTGATTGGCACTGAGCAATAGTTTGAGAAGTATAACTGAAGAAAATGAAACAATAGACTACTGAAATATCAAGGGAACTGAGATTGTTAGCAGTGTTCACATAGCATCATACACCATGGCATCCTGGATATGAATATTCATGCAGCTACAGTTACATATGCACAAAACCCTTTAAAAGTTCCCTGAGATATTATTACGCTGTAACTATTAATCCCAGTTAATATGTCCTGAAAAGAATAAGGCCTGGAACTGCCCAGAAGGAAACTTTTGCTATTAATACTTGGTTTATGTAAGAAACTTCTTTAATTGTACACACTGAGTTTTGAACACTGGCATAAGAACATGAAAGGTGTTTGAATAGTTGCGCCCTAAAGTAGTACTACGCTTTTGTGTTCACATTGTGTTCAGTTCTCTCCCTTCCTAAAACAACGATCCTGTCCATAATTTCTGCTAGACACCGTGCCAACCCACATTACCTCCCAGATTGTAACTGGGCACTGATTTGGGTAAAAACATTCCAGGAAGCATACGAGAAGCCAAAAAGCATGAATGATTTTGTGATAGCGTTTGAGTTTGGGCTCTGGCCCTGCGTGATCTGCAGAAAACCAGCAGGCACATTCACAGTTTTAATGAAAAGAGGCATGGATGTGCATAGCTACAACTGGTTCTTAACTGGTTATTTGGTTATTTTTTTAAAAACTCACTCTTTTTAAAAAAAAATTCTTTTTTTTTGGGTGGCTTTCGTCAAGAAGAAACTGGTACAGAAGCTAGCCATAAGCAATGTCAAGGATGCAAGCCAGACCTTGACAGTCAGTATGTATATCAGCAACTGATTCCTGTCATCTTTGAAAGCATGGTCACAGTCAGTACATACTGCCTGGCTAGACATCTGTTTAAGGCAAACACAGCCTCTAGTATGAAAAGTAGCATAAGCTTCAGAAAGTGAGGAGAGGTCAGAAACATCTTTGCTCTTAACACTTCCTATTGGCTATTCTCTAGGTGACTTCCCACTTAGTAGTGCACTTTCTGATTTGCTTTTTAAGAGATATCTTAATCACACTCTTGAAAATATAAAGAACATCACTGCTTAGTTTCTAAAATATAGAGCTTTTTGTTCACAAACGTGTGCAAAAATCACAGTTTGGTACTTGTGATTATAATGTATATAGACTCATTCACTTTATACATGTGAGTCCTATTACTGATGATTTCCAAACGCTTTGTAAAGATCTATGATAAAAAATTATAAATGCTTATGAAGAATTTTGGCCAACACCGAAATAGATCACTTATGGATCTGCAGAACATCAAATGAAATAATAAACAGTTACTTAGAAGATGAAAAAGTCTTCATTTCCATTTTATTGTCTATATAAAACGTGGCCCAAAAATGACCTATCTGAATTGATATCCATAAGTAATATGTAGCTACTTTTAAAAAGGTATGTGTGTTTGTGGAGCTGTTGTAGTGCATATTTATTTATAGTTAAAGAAGCTCAGGAATTCTTTATTATATAATATTCATAATCTCATTTGTAATACAACCTTACCATCTTTTGAAAGACTTTTCGATAGAAAATACGGTTTTGTTCTGTGCAATAATCCAAGCCCAACAATACACACGTGCAACACCCATCACAATTTTCTCCTACTTGCCTCATTAGGCTCAATGCTTAAAAGAGATCAATGACTCAGAGGTGAATTGACAAAACATATATTTTATATTTACTTGTGCCCTGCCTTACACAGAGAAATATATTTAGTTTCTATTTATTTTCTGAAGCATTTCTACTTTCATTTCTCTAAGTATTTCTACATTCAGCTGCTTTCACACTTTTTTTGTTTCACCAGCAATCTGTTAGTGATCTTTTCCTTTCATCTCTCCACATATACATCCTAATGAAATCATTATGGCTGAACTGTTGGTTTTCATCCTCTTCTGTTCTCACAGTATATGGTGGTAATGATCTCATTTTATTTTGGTACACTGACATTACACCTGTCCTTTTCATACCTCAAATCTATTTCATGTTTATTTAAATAAATATATTTAATTATTCAAATCACACAGCTGTATAATCTCACTGGATGCAAAAACATTTGATTATCAGATATGGGATACTGACACAGCTTCTAACATTTGTTTTCTTGTGGAAATTACAAGTTGTTAAACAACAATACCCTGAACTGCTCTATTACAAAAAAAGAAAAAGAAAAAGAAAAAAAGGTTTGATAATGGTTTGAAAGGTCTTACTATTAAAGAGGGAAGATGTGTCTCATTTTGTATCTTCTTGCATTACATTCCATCATCAGCTTGCATTATCTTACATTTTTAACTTAGAGGACAGTAATTCTTCCACTATAAATTTATTTTAACTTTAGTATCAGGACTTAACTGAAATGTGGAAGTCTCACCAAAGCAAGGATTGTGAAAATAGGGAAATATTTCTTAGGCCAGTGTATGAATAGTAGAGCTTCACTAATTTGTATATATTTCTGGGGAGCAGCTTGTGCATTTTCTGGAGCTTGGAAACAAGTAGAAAGTTTAATCACCTTTTTGGCCTTGTACTTTCTCTGAAAATTTCTCTTTACTCACTGAAGTACTATTTTTTACTTGGTTCATAATGCTGGCCAGCTTTTCATCATGAGCAACATATAATCAAGACCTAGGAAAAGGGTTTTTTAAATTTCTTTTGGTATTTTGCCATGTTCCATAAGGCACTGTTGAAGAGTTCCTTAAAAATGCATGATTTCCCTGAAGGTGTATGCATAGAGAAGGGCGATTTTCTGCCTTCTCCCTCTTTCCCTTCTGTACTTCCTCACATTGGATGATGAGAAGAGCCCAGTGCATAATGGGAAAATTGAGTGGGTTGATGAGAATTAACCTTTCAGCTGTCATTAGCTGGAAACTATTGCTAACCGATGTGAAATAGCATAGCTCATAGTTTTGATCAGAAAAGTCTCAGCTGAGTCAGATAAAAACTCAACCAAAACATGTAACTCACCAAGTAATAGCAATAAACAAGAGATAAAGGGTCAACACTTTTGCTTCTTAATGTATTTTTCTTAGGTATTAAAAGCCCCTGCCTCTGCTAGCTGCTGCCATCACCCAGGGAAAGTTAAGGAAACTTCCTTTATTTCTTTCTCCAGCACCAAAAGAGAAACCAGGGAGTCAGTGGTACCAAGGGAAGGACAAACTCTGCCTGCATTCTTTCTGCTCAATGTCAGAAATGATGGGGTCTGCTAACAGAGTCTGTTAAGCAGCCCCCTGAAAATCTCCACTCTCAGTTCCTCCCCTCAACATTAAGAATGATTAAAAAATACTTTAGTACAAAAATCCCAAGGAAAGGCTCATGGGACACTTTCACTTGATAAATGTAGACAAATTTTTTCCTTGACATCCTCTCTTGTGAGAGCAAGAACTTGATGTCTTGAGGGTCAAAAAAATCCAAAGCTCACAGCTTGAACATCATTGAAACAGGTCCCTCCCTCTTACTCTCCCTTTTTAGCTATCTTGAGTTTACATCACAAGCACACTGTATTTATATTAATGCAGGTTCCAGTATTACATTATCACATTAGTATTACTTCCCCAAAGAGGTTCTCTTGGTAAGTGACATATTAAAAAATAGAGGCAGTTTTCCCCAAAATGTTTTGAAATAAACTATGGTTTTGGGCTTTTTTCAAGAGCAAAATTTGTAGTTTATGCTTGCAAAAACTAAATATCAATGGACTTGTCATAAAATAATAAGGTTTATTTGAATTTGGTAAGGCAATAAGATCAGATACGTAATATGAAGTTTAGATCTATATCCCTGGGTGTTTTAATTTAGGACATTAAGGTTTACCCTCTGCATTTGGATCTAACTTAAGAAGCAAGTTTAAAAACTTAAATATGGATTTCCTTTTTTTAAATTTAGATGTAAGCACAATTCCCATGAAAATGTTATTAAGAAATAATGAATATACACAGCATCTTCATGGGCCCCACTATAGACACTCATGTTGTGTGCAAAAATAAGAAGGAGAATGACAACGGTGTAGCAGATACTAAAAACAAAATAAGCACAGAAAACTTCCATTTGCTTCTTCAAAATAAGGATTATGCTTCAGAGTTCAGGATGTTTCATGAATTACATATCCATAAAGTCAAGATACAGGTGAGAATAAAGTATATGAGTAGGGTGCATAGGGAAGCAACTTTCAATTCAGCCTCAGCTTTCTCAAGATGTTGAGTACTAATGTACACAGGAAAGAGAATTAAATCAGTGTTTACAGTTCAAAGGTCATGCTTTCTCAGACTAGTACTTTGTGTGAGAAACATCCATTTTTCAGAGATCAGGAAAAGGTTCATGTTAGAATGATATATCTGTTTTATTCTGAAAGTGAGAAAAGATTTCATCACTATCTAAGTTTATGCTAGACTTCTACAAGGGAATAAAAGTTGTTCACTGACTAGCATGTTGTTATTGAAACTACTACCTGAATACATTACTATTCCATGTGAGTAAGAGTGGAACAGATCCAGGACTATGTTATTTTACTATCAATCAGTGAAACAACTCAGAAGCTTTGTAGCTTTGAAGGATCATCATATTTTAATAAGATAAATCTGGTGGAAGAATTAGAAAAGAATGAGTAAAAAAAAGAAATATGGTGTGCATCGGAAGGCAAATATCTTTTTGTGTTTGATCTTTACAAAATATTTTATGTGTATGTCAAAAAAAAAACAACCAGAGCATTATATTTCTCATTTATGCAAACAGAAGGATGGTGTATCTGGTAAATAAACTGATCTCTGTTTTCCTTTGAGGTCAGAGATTTAAGCATTATAGATGTATGAATCTACATCTACATGTATTTTATATATATATATATAGTCTAAGATTCATATATATATGATTGTGGTAGTGTAACAGATACTTTTATTTTATTTTATTTCTGGTTTAGGTATTCTTCTGTGCCATCATCTAAGCAGAAGGTATTATATCATCTAAACTCTAGGTATGACATGATAAGAGCAATGATGATCAGGACAAAATACTGTATTTTCACTACAGGGTGTCAGTGTCTCACTGATATAGTTAATACAGAATCCCTTTCAGATGTATTCTTCCTAGATAAATACTTTCTTTCAATCTTTCTTGTTTTTGTGCTTTCCCATTCAGTCTTTAATTTGTCAGTTTACTGATATCTATGGAACCTTTGGAGTAAACCCCTTTCCTACAGCTGAAATTTCTTAAATACATTAGAGGAGGTGCTTAAATGAGTGGACAGCAAGTGACTTCAAAAGTGACCTAAAATCGATCATGCTCTTAATCTCTTTTCTGCCATTTTTTTTTACTCATTTCTGCATTTTCTGCATATTAATAATGTGCTTGATTTCTGTTCAATTACAACAAATTAATATAGTTTAAAATCCTCTTTCTTCTAAATTACATACCCACATACTCCCTTTCTGCAACTCCCGAAAATAAATGTTAAATAAAGGTTGCAAAAACTTTTTACAAATCACACCTGAGACTGGTTTAAGTGTGCTTCATTTTGACTCTCAAAACTAATTCATATTACTTCCCCCACCTCTGCTTTATCAGAAACTTTCTTGTCATG
This sequence comes from Streptopelia decaocto, assembly GCF_964273445.1. Classification (NCBI taxonomy): domain Eukaryota; kingdom Metazoa; phylum Chordata; class Aves; order Columbiformes; family Columbidae; genus Streptopelia; species Streptopelia decaocto. The sequence goes on from NC_138663.1 coordinate 170,457,435, forward strand.
TGCTCATCGTTTTTACTTTTTTTTTTCCTCTCCATTCAGACATACGGTTTGCATTAAGTTCACTTTTATTTTCTGGATGAGTTTTTTAATCTGTCAGATGTTTGAACTTCTGTTACCAAAAAAAGATCAGAATTCTTTAAAGCAACATATTTTAAACTACCTGCAATCAACAGTATAAAGTGGTGAACACAGTGCTCTCTGCTTATTGGATTTATTGATATTTTTGTTACAGTGTGGGACTCATAAATGTAGCGATTATGTTGCCTTCACCTTGGTCTTTTTTGCAGCCTTAAGGTCTCATCTGTCTTACACCACTACACCACTATGTCACTGTAGTAGTTTAATTGTCTTCAGTACAGGTACTCCCAAGGAAATTCTCGAAACGTTTTCAGAAAAACATGTTTTCATTGGTGAACACTATACCAGGCAATTCCTGATGAACTCTGGTGAACTTCAGCTGCTCATGATCTGACACAAAGTCTCTCTGAAACCATCAGTCTGGAATAACCTTAAACTACTTTTTCTTTTCATATCAGTTATGACATACTCTCTTTCTGTTTTTCCCTCTCTCCGTTCTGAAATCCCTTTCCCTTTGAATTATATGAACTCCTTCTTCTCTCACAGAGTCAAGAAACAGGTTTTATTTTCTTTATATTTAACTTTTGCATTTCCTTTTTTATTGCAAAGAGGAGCAGGCTGATTTTAACTCCTTTAATCATCCTAGTGTATTTTAAAACTAGAACAACATTAATATTTTCCTAATCCATGGAACTGATTTTGGCCACACAAAAGTTGAATCAGTTCAACTAAATCAGTGTGAATTTAATGTATTTAAATTGGCTCAATCCTGTTATGGGATACCCGTCAATTATATTAAGAGTTCCTTATACCAGCTTAAATTACATTTCTAAAACTATATATTTTTGTTATCAGTTTTATGACTTCATTCTTCTGATTTTATAGCCTTTGCTCCCAGTGAATACCTGCGCATCAGTGTATAGTTCTGTTCAAATATAGTCTGTTTTGACACAGTGATCTCTTCTTGTATTGAGAAATGGAAGCAACATTACGGTGAAAAGACATGCAAAAAAAAAAAAGGTTCACCTGATGTGTAAAGCCCTTGCCCATTCCAATTACCACCTTTTGCTTCAGTGAACTGATAGATTTCCTACACAACTTTATTGTGCTTTTCTTGAGCCTCTCATGTCTATTTAAAATAAAACACATGCCTATGACAGCATGGTAAAGTTTTTATATAGACTTCACGGATTTAAATTCCTTCTCCTTTGATGTCAAGGCAATCTTGATAAGCTTCTTCATGCCTTGTAATCCTTTCCTAAAATGTACTGTCTAAATTTAGGTAGAGTCCCTTTCCTGAAGATTTCGTATACAGACATACTATTGCTTGTGCTGTTCTCTTATTCTTTAAATTAAATTGAGTTTAAAGATTATAGATATATGTTATATGTTACTTAGTATAAAATCAAGAATAGCTTTTTTTTTTTTTTTTTGTAAAAGTAATTGTTTAGGGAATCAATTATTTATTTTAGCTTAGAAATGTGATCTTTTAAGTCTTGTTTCACTTGCATATTTCACCAACCAACCATGCAGATAGATGAAGCAGTCCAATTCTTTATTTTCTATGAAGAGTTCCATAATGTTCTTCATGGAAAAGTAGGAAAAGTAGTCTAGGCTGAGAAATTGATTTCTCTTTTCCAACTAATGCCACCTGCATTGGCAAAATATTGGTGAGATCTTAAAGGACAAGTCAAAGGGTAAGATCTGGAATTGATTTTCATTCTGGGTCATGCTTATAGAAATTACAAAAATTGCTGTTTGGTGATAGTGTAAAATGATTTCCTACACTTGCATCAGTCATTTCATAAGGAATGGCAGTCTTGCTAGAACTGTCAGATGAACTGTGGTTCAAAGTATAGGAACAGGAGCAGTCTGATGTTTTCTTTTGCTTTATTTTTTCTCTTTTCTTTCATGAAGGTTAAAAGCCAGTTTAGGCTTCTGATCTGAATGTGAGAAAGAGAAAAATCTTTGCAAACTAGACTCTCATAAGTCTAATAACTCTAATGGGAACAGAATCTCATTAAATGTTCTCCACCTCCCACTGGAAGTACAAACTGGATTTCTTTTTTTTTTTTTTTTTTTTTTTGCTGTAGTGATGCAAGCCTGAACTAGCATTTCCATATCCTCTCTGTAATAAAAGTCTGTGTCAAAAGATGAAGATTATAGACATGATCTTTCTCATAGAAGTTATTATGAAGATCAAAGGTAATGGGAATGCTGCAACAGGAAACTGTGTGTTTGTGGCAGCACCTGCAGCTTGTTGTATTCCCAGTGCATTTCCAGCCTGGTGCTCTTTTCAGGGCAAACATGAAAATGATCAAAACCACTACTTATGTGTCTAACCACTGCTTCAAATAAGTAACACTCGACAAAAGTACTTCATAAAAAAAGGCCTGTAGCCCTTGATATGATGTTATATTTCTCTTCCAATATGACAATCACTAGATTTTACATTAGACCTCAATTCTTGGGTCTCCTATCATTTTTGCTGAGTTCTGATTCATAAATTTAATTTCAGTCCCTAACATACTCTGGAATACGAAGAAAACTGTGTTATCCACCTAAGCTATATGGAACCTACGGGCTCTCTATATAATTTCTGAAGCTAGTCACATCTCTTCAAAGCACTAGTAATCAGTGATTGCTATGTAAGCTATGATCCCCCGTGATGGGCTGTATGTCTTTTCAGTGTATCCTTTACCCTCTTACTTTCTCTCTCTCCCCAGGAAACACTGATTCTAGTTCTGTACCAATCACTTCTGTTCTCTTACCTCTGAATTCACTTAAGTTTGAAGAACATTTTACATAAAGTTGTACTCACACAAGACCGGTGAAGTCTTTGCTTCAAGTCCTGATCAAGCAATTCTCTTGGCTATAAATTCACAGCCGCCCCTACACTGTAGGAAGAAGATATAGCAGTGCATTAATTAATTTTACTCGAATTAAGAAAAATCTAATTAAATGAGCAATTGATTACCTGATTACTTTGCATTGTTAAAGCTCCTAAGTTCTTCTTGAGGTCTTTAACTTTTGCTGAGTGCATTGTTGAGATGATAGGTCTCCTGATGTTTGATTTAAGATGTAGGTTAAAAGACAACAATAAGAATATAGTGCTGATAAAAGGCAAATGAAGTTTATGAAAAAAATCAGCTTCTAATATAATATGTGAATAAACAATTCATTGGGGAATAAGAAAAACATAAGAAAAGCCTTCTTTCATATAAACCTACATAATTTCTGTATAGAAGACTTTTTGATAAGTAGTTTGGGAAGAGGGTCATAGAACAGATAGCCTTTTAACTAATACTGTTTAATGTCATTGTTACAAAGAATCTTTCATCTTCTAATTACTTTAAAGTAGGACAGATTAATTTGATTTAAATTCACTGATTCAAATGAACAATTTTAATCATTATTTAAATCAGCAGGCTGAAAAACGCAATTTAAAAATTACTTAACTTTGTTTTCTTTTTACTATTTAGCAGTTTTTCTAAAGAAAGATTGAGTCATTGTTTTCTATAATTTTCTATTTTTTAATTGCCTTTTAGGCTAACCAATACCTACAAGCATTTAAAAATAGCTAAGTTATTAAACAAAGAGACTATTATATTTATTTACTGTGCTGAAGTGATTGTTTCTGGTCACTGCATCCTTGAAGAACTTAATACTAATAAATCTTGATTTCTCACATATAGGGTTTTTTTAATACACTTGAAAAACCTTCTTACTATCTCAATACAAATTTTTTGTGGGTTTGATTGTTTTTTAAGTATAAATAAACTAGTTATTGAATATAACTATTTTGAGATCTGAAACAGAATATTCTGCTTGCATACACAAAAGATGCAAGTTATCAAAATCTGATTTAGCACATAATGTAGTGTCACTGTTTAAGGCTTGGCTGGCAATTAAGTGGACAACAGATTCTCTGTATTAATTCTTTCCTTCCCCAAAAGGGAAGAGGGAAAATGGAGAGAGATTTACAAGTTGAAAAATTAAAACAGCTTTAATAAAACAATAACAATGCAAAAGGGGTTAATATTATTAATAATACTTATACTAGAAATAATGAAAAATATACAAAATCAATATTGAGCGCCCCCAGTGACGATCATGGAACTGTATCCTGTGGTGGTGAGCACCACTGATGCTGACTGGTGGGCGCTGGGAAGTCCTGAACTGGACTCAGCAGCAGGCAGGAGCCAAATTCAGGAATACATGGATTAGGGTCAGAGGCAGGAGAACAGGCAAGGTCCTCCACAGATGCTGGCCATGAAAGAAGAGAGAAGGATCCCCATGATCCCTCAGCTTTAAACTGAGTATGAGATGTGTGGGATGGAATACGCCACTGGTCAATTTTTTGCCATCTGTTCTGTCAACTCCTCCCCACATATGTGACCCTTCTACTACCTTTCTCTTGTGGAACATAAGATTTATCAGTGACCTGGGTTTCTATAAGGATAAGCATAAGCACAGGCCTTCCTGCATACCATTCCTACTGTTACCTTAGTGAAAACTATAAACACTAAGCATCATCAATTTTAGAAGTAGATACTTTCTGAAGAAAAATGTAGTCAACTTCAGAAAGTTCAGGTACTTACAAGAAACTTAACTGAAAGAAAAAAATACTGAAAGGAGAACTGGTTCTGTCCTAGTCCAAACCAGGACATACAGTTAGACTACATTACTGATAGCTAAATTAAATTTAGATACATACTGAGCATTCCTCATTATATAAATATTTGGAAATTGTTTTTTGCATGTTCATCTAGGCAGACATGATTATTATGAAATAGCTGTCCAGGCCTCAGGCTGCATGGAGCTCCAGCACCTGCATGTCCCCCGAGTACCGACAGGCAGCAGTGGATGTGCTGCTGCTGGTGTGCCCTGCTAGAAGATCTCTTCAATGATGTATCTATGACACAAGAGGAGCTCAATAAGGCAGTGAAGTATCAGAAATGTGGGTGGGAAATTGATACATGGTATTGGGCACTGTCCCAGGCTGAGCAACGGCCCTGCCTTAAGGCTGTGCGCGGGGAAACTAAGCCTGAATTCAGCCTCAAGATGACTGAAACAAGTAACCCATTAGCTGAAGGAGACCGGACCCTTGTCTCTGCTTGGGGCAGAAGGAAGAAACTTCCCCCTTTCTGCTTGGGGCAGAAGGAAGAAACTTCCCCCTTCTTTTTCCTAAAGTGCCCCTGTGTAACGGATATGATGCTCTGGGGGTGGAAATTGAAGAGCACATGCATAGCAGACAGGATCAAGGGGAATCTAACCATGTAAAGTTGATCCAAACACCCAACGCCTTTAGAATGAATGTGTCTAGAAAAACTCATAAAGTATTAGTAATTGGAGATTCCTTACTGAGAGGCACTGAAGCACCCATTTGCCACCCAGACAATTTCTCTAGAGAAATTTACTGCCTACCTGGAGCTCCATTCACAATGTCACAGAGAGACTAATGAGCCTGGTGAACCCTACAGATCATCATCCATTTATACTATTCCAATGATACTGTGATGAGGCAACTTAGAACCCTTAAAAGAGACTATATGTCTCTCAGAGCAATGTTCAAATATCTGGAGCACAGGTGGTGTTATCCTTCAGCTTCCCAGTCTTTGGAAGCAAGAGATGAACTCTACAGGTGACTGCTTGACTATGTGGCTGATGCTGTACTCAAGGTTTTGGCTTCTAGAATCATGGGTCTACCTTTGAGAAGCTGGTCTGTTGGAACCTGACGGGGTTCACCTGAAGAAGTGGGGCAAGAGCGTCTTCACCAAGAAGCTGTCCAGACTTATATGGAGAGTTTTAAGCTAGTCTTAGCAGGGGAAGGGGATGGAGTTTTGAGCAAGAGAAAATAGCCAGGGGCTGCTGATGTGTTAGGATCCGACAGGGAAACACCCGCGAAGTACCTCAAAAGAATTCCTCTAAAAGCTGACATGGTCAATTGCTCAGCTGAAGTGCCTGTACACCAATGCATGCAGCACTGGTAACAAGCAGGAGGAGATAGAACCTGTTATAGCTGTAAAGCTATAACAAATTGTATGACTGGAGCATTGCAATTGATGGCTATAAACTGTTCAGGAGGGACAGCCAAGGAGGACAGGGGAGGGGGTGTAAAAGAATGCTTGACTAATCTAGTAGCCTTTTACAAGGGAGTGATCACATCAGTTGGCAAGGTAAGAGTCAGATGTCATCTACCTGGACTTCTGTAAGGCCTTTGATATGGCCCTCCACAACACCTTCACTGCTAAACTGGAGATATCAAACAGTTAAACATACAAGTTAGCAACTTCGAAATCAGCTGCTTTTTCCCAACTGAAATTATTATTGTTATGAAATTTATTTTGCATAGTACTGAAAATTACTCACATGTGTATATATATATATATATTCACATACACACACACACACATAAATATAAACTTATACAAATGAAGTGTTAGGAAGAAGAAAGAAAAGCTTATATGAAATACTTTTCCCCTTTCTTCCAAATATGAAAATATTTCATAAGGTCAGCAAATCCAGACAAATCAGATACACTGCAGTTAGCTCCTAGCTAATACACAATAGATTATTTTTTTAACTTTGTAAATAGCTTTTAAACCTTCTAAAAAGATTCTCATCTGTATTTTTGATGTCACTAGAACTCAGCAAAGGATAAAATGATCCCATATGTCTGCTACTTCTTTTTATCATGTTTGAGGTACAAAGAGAATCTCACCTAGCTTAGAAGCATAACCAAGTCAGTATCCCTGCAAAACTGTAGTCTTAAACTGACTTAATCGACACTACACACACATGCAAATGCACACACAAAGTCTGAGTCAATGGAGAAAGTAGTGTTTCTTAGTTGACACTAGTATTCTGGAAAAGGAGATCCCATTTCTGTATTCAGTGTGTGCTGTTCTATTGGTATACAGAAAAAAGAGGAAAGGGGCTGGTTCCTTCTGCTCATTTAGCATCCCATAAGTTGTCCCTAACCTGATGCTGGGTGCTTGATACTTTTGATGAAACCCAGTATCTCTGTGACAGGCTCTGATGGGACTACCTGCCAATGAAATGGGAGCTATGAATTCTAGGCTGTATCCCCATTTCATGCATCCAAAGGCATATCTAATAGACCATGGAACATATTTGTGGAGAACTTTCTATTGCCTGCTTGTTAAAAATGACCCACAATGCAGTCAGGTACAATATAAGTAGGTAACTGCCTGACAATTCATTTTTTTTTAACTTAAAACTATTTATCCATGGGTTCTGGTTTCTGCTGCTAAGATAGGTTTAAATTATTGTTGTGGTTGTCATTCTTATTGGTATTAAGAAAACTGATAGGCCAATGTAAAGAGAATTCCAGGGAAATAGGTATAGGTTTTCAGTTTGACTTCTTAGTGCTTCATGCTTGTATCTTAGGCAGCCTGAATTGCACCAACAATGCATAAAGACCAAACAGGGCAAGGTCAGCTGCTGAACAGTGGGGAAACCTATAGACTTTGAGAAATTACTTCTGTGACTGAGTAATGAGCCTTGGATTCTGCAACCTGGCACCTGCCATGAGTACTAAATTAATTGAAAATGAAAACCTTTAGAGTCATCACAGAGGCATAAAAGCTGGTGTTACAGAGTGGTGAATCAAGCAGTAGCCTTTATGAATAGATACTGCAGTGTTTTACAGTAATGATCAAAAGCACTATAGCTTGTAACACTATTACTGGACTCTTTATGGATAAGAAGCATTACTCTACTAAGAATTTTTATAGTTCTGAATCTACTAGGCTTTGTTGTAAGTGGCCCTCAGTAAAAGTCTTTAAGTTAATACCAGTATTTCATGCTGTACTACTTTTGCTGTGAGGCCAATATCTCCATTCATTTCTCTTTATTGCATTTTGGTAGATGGAACTGTAGGGCCAGATCCAAGAAAAAGTATTTGAGTGGGTTTAAGGTTTTATGCTGGTAATTATGATCTAGAAAATTCCCTCTGAGATTTTACTTAAAGTATTTGCTGTCAAAATTTGCTAGCTGTCATTTCAACAAGTTCTCTGGGAGCCTTGATTTTGGTACCTAATGGATAAAGTTAATTATGAGGACAGAGGCCTATGATCTATTTTATGCCTATTTTCATCCATTGACTTGCAGTATAAAATGCATTTTGGGTCACTCAGAAATCTATCACCCACATGTCACAAATTGTTGTATCTAACCTTATATTACAGTGCTTTTTATTTGATCTGGCCTTATTACATTTGTAACTTTATTCGTTATTGCGATCATATTGATCATTGAACTGGTAAGGTTGTTTACTGTTGTATAAAGTACATACTGTTGAGATATTCTGTCTTTTAAATTTGTGTGGTTCTAGAGTATTTCTTCTTACAGAGAACCACGTTAAATATAACTAATATAAACAAAATTCCGATGCAGTTATCGCATATGACCTTAGGATTACGACTACGGGAATATATGGTTATATGGTTACAGTATTATAGTTATACATTAGGCTACAAGCAGCAGAGGGGAAGAATAGACTATGCATTTTGTTGATATGTAGCTAGCCATTTTGTCCTGTTTCTTTTTTCCCAATTTTCTTCTTAAAGGATTACAAAACTTTCTAATTAAAGACCCTTCTGAAAATACCACAGTGAAACATGTCATTTAAAAGATAGCCAGCTACAGATTTGGCAGCATGCTACATACAGTTGCAGAGCAAATGTGTAATGTATTGAAGACTTCTGGAATTCTGCTGCCAGCAATGAATTTGACAGACAAGCAATACTACATTCATTGGGGAAAACCTATTTTGAAATCTGTTTAATTGCCACAAGATAAATAAGCCACAAGGATTCAAAAGAGTATGGCAGGGTGATTTTTTTTGAAGCTGTAACTGTTTCAGGCAAGAAGTCCATTTATGGATTCACATTCACCTCATTGTGTTTCCCTTAACTGGTGCTTCCCTGCTGGTTCTACTACCACTAGGAATTTCTGCTCAGTCATGTACAGGCTCATTTCTGCAGACAGGATTAACAAAACTCTACTTAATCTGGATCAGCCAGTAAATAAATGGAGGTGATTATGTCCTCTCTCCCTCTCATCCTTTCCCATCCTCAGATTAATGCAATTAACATCTTAGTTTCTTATTTATATTCTAGGAAAACATAGTAAAATAAAATATGAAATATAGCACAATAAAGATTTCCTGAGCTCACTTATTAATTTCTTATGGCCATGGTTTTCATATTTCTATGCAATATGTGTTTTCTATTCAACGTGTGCCATGAAATATGAGTAGTATATGAGCTTAAGACATTCTTAACTCTGTTTTGAAAAGGCCTTTGTTGGTCTTTTGTAAATTGTAAACTTGTAAATTAACCTTTTTGATATATTTGTGGATCCTTTAAAATATTTTTTTAATTCTGTGTTAGGTGAAATGGTACAAACTTATTTCACTAAATGTTTTGAATTTTACCAATGCTAGTACAAGTTTTTGCTAGTACTTACTGCAAATTTTGTCTAATATTTTATCTTTCCGTATGACCAATACTGCGTAGTGCTCATCATAATGGAGTTTTCTATATCCATTAGGACATTGCAGTAACTTTGCAAGCCCATAAGGTGCCAAGCACAGAGTTCTATGACATTAGAGGACTCCCTGATAGCAGGCAGAATGAGATATGAAATGTCAAATCTCTTGATCCAGTTCAAGCTAGTTTGAAGGCCAAAAAGCTTAGAACACTGTCATGATTTCAGCTGGGATAGAGCTGATTTTCCTCCTAGTAACTGGTGTGGTGCTGTGTTTTGGATTTGGTATGAGAAGGATGTTGATAACACACTGATCTTCTGGTTGATGCTAAGCAGTCAAGGACTTTTCAGCCTCTCATGTTATGCCAGGAATGGGACACAGCCAGGACAGCTGACCCCATCAGACCAAAGGGATCACAGAATCACAGAATGTTAGAGATTGGAAGTGACCTCAAAAGATCATCTAGTCCAATCCCCCTGCCGGAGCAGGAACACTTAGATGAGGTTACTCAGGAATATGTCCAGGTGGGTTTTGAATGTCTCCAGAGTAGGAGATATTCTACACCATATGAGGTTATGCTCAGTATAAAAGCTGAGAGAAGAGGAATGAAGGAGGTGGCATTCAGAGTAATGGTGTTTGTCTTCACAAGTAACCATTGAGCATGATGAGGCCCTGCTTTCCTGGAGATTGCTGAACACCTGCCTGCTGATGGGAAGTGGTGAATGAATTCCTTATTTTGCTTTGCTTGCGTGCACAGCTTTTGTTTTACCTATTAAACTGTCTTTATCTCAACCCATGAGTTGCCTCGCTTTTACCCTTCTGATTCTCTGCCCCATCCCAACAGGGAGGGAGTGAGTGAGTGGCTGTGTGGTGCTTAGTTGCTGGCTGGGGTTAAACCATGAGAGATACTGATTTCTGTATGGCTTGTAAATCTTGATAGTACAGTTCAGTGAGATGGAAAATGTATATTGAATTCCCAAGGTAATCAAAATGAAGTTTCTACCCCTTAGCTTTCTCTGAACATGCTTCTTTGGATACATTATAAATATCTGAAGGGTGGATGTCAAGACGATGGGACCAGACTCCTTTCAGTGGTGCCCAACAACAGGATGAGGGGCAGTGGGCACAGAATGAAGCATAGGAGATTCCATCTGAATATGAGGAGAAACTTCTTTACTTTGAGGGTGCCAGAGCACTGGAAAAGGCTGCCCAGAGAGGCTGCGGAGTCTCTTCTGGAGACACTCAAAACCCTCCTGGACACATTGCTGTGTGATCTGCTCTGGGTGAACCTGCTTTAGTATATGGGTTGGACTAGATGATCTCCAGAGGTACCTTCCAACCCCAACTGTTCTGTGATTCTGTGATTAGGAAGCCTCATTATGCTGTGCACCCTCAAAATAAAATTTAATAGTGACAGTGATTCTAATGTAAAATGCTGGACTTACAAAAACTCAGAGAGTCTTCAAGTTAAACCGTTAGCAAGATGTTTGATATTGCCAGTTGTGGAGACATCCTAGAACTTCATTTACTGCCCCCAGATGAGGCTCTTTTCTGAACAGATGTTCTAGATCACTCAGCCATAGAAAAGTACTTTCATATTGTGGAACTCCATGAAAATGCCTATGACAGTATTTTATCCTGGAAATATGCTGTAACAGCACCTAGGTATGTTCAAATTGAAGGAGGTTCATCAGAAGATCAAATATTCTTTGTTTCTCTTTAATATAGATAATGGTTTCCTCTGCTTCTATTTAAATAGAAGGATTATTTCAGGTTTTCTTGTGACATAAATTTTATACTAATGCATAATAAAGTTGATATTAAAAAAAAATGTTAGCAACACTGAAGTATCAAAAAGAAAGATGCTATTAAAGCAAAGTTAATTCAGACAGATAGTAAACAGTATAAAGGTACCAGACAAAACTTACTGAAGAAACACTTTTTTTATAACTTAAATTCAATTTCAGCTTCAAACCTTCAGGAATCATACTCTATACAATTCTTAAACAATCAGATTTTAAATGCAGAAATATATATAAATATCAAAATCATAAGTAAACATCCCTAAGAATAAAATACAACATATTCAGAAAGCTTTCCTTTTCTAGAATATGCTGCTTTTTTTTTGTCCATGCTTTTCAGTCTTGAAGCTGCCTTCTCTAACCATTTTCTATTCAGATTAGAGGAAAGAATTGTTTTCTGAATGTTATTTTCCAGTTATAAAATGAAAACAAAAGATTAGTGGCACAAAGATAAAAGTATTTACATAAGACTATTTTATACTTGAGTTTCTACAGTCACATATTCTCTTTTTTCATTCTTATATTGTGATCCACATTATTACAAAGTAATGCATGTCTCTTTCAAAAGACATTTTTATTCACAGGGAAATGGAAAAAATGAACACAGACTTGTCAGTGTTTATTAGGCAAGGAAAATAGTATCTAGAAACCATGACATTAAATGATTATCAAAACATAATTGAATATTTTCTTATGCACGTAAGTAATTTAAGTTGTAGGTTTTATGATAGTTACTTTGTACATACACAAAGTTATTCTCACCATTTAATATTAGGTATTTAACTTCATAAGCTATATTAGAGGACTGAACTCCCTATATGAGATATGAAACCTGGAAAGGAAAATTCATAGCATGTATGTTAGGAGCTGATTTGTCCCATTAACAAGAATCTGATGCTTTAACCTGCTGCTTAAATACAGGGAGTGTATAACCCCCAGCAGCATGAGACAGCGTGAGGCAGCTGTCTATCAGAGACAGACTTCTTTCTGCTGAAAAGTCCTGCAGTGATAACCTTTTGTTATGCCCATACTAGAGTAATCTTTATGTTAGAGTACATGAGAACATATAGTACAATTGGCAGGGAAAAGTAATAGAAGTAAAGGTTTTAGGATATGTAACTCCTGTCTGGCTTGGGAAGCTTCAGAAGGAATTGCATAGTACTGTTGTGGGAGAAGGAGTCTATTGAGAGGACAATGAGAGATGTGATGGGGTAGAAGTAGGACATCAGTGTCTGGAGCTGCAGGACAGAACACGTTTCTAAGCTTATAGGGTGTAATATAAGCTCTTTTCCCCATGTAACTAAGGAGAAGGATTGTTATATCTCATTGCTTGTTAGGCCAAATCAGGAAAATAAAAGAATTATAATTCTTTGGCTCTTAGTAACCTAACCATCACATGTGCAAAATAAATACACAATGGTGTACACATAGCTCAGATTGATAGATGTCTTTTTCACGTCTGAGAAACTCTAACTATATAATCACACTAAGGACACCAACTCCCTGGTTTGTAAAAGTATTTCAGCATGCTGGTCTTCTCCTGGGTAATTTTTTTTTAAACTAGTGAGGGTTTGAGTTGCTGAAGTTAGATGAAGTATAAAAGAGCATTCAGGTTTTTGTGAAGTATTTATCTCAAACAAGTTGTTGCCAAATATGCAGGACACATGCCAGGCAGAATTGGGATCAGATGAATCCTGAAGGGAAATCAAAGGGCTGAATGCTTACTGTGTGGTCCTTGTGTATGTGTGAGAGAGAATCAGATAAAATAATCCAAAAGCACTGAGAGAATGTAAGCAAGGAAACTAGAAATATCCATAGAAACAGGAGTTATTCTGTAATTGAATACTTTGGAATAGTGTACCACATCACGTATGCATTCTGATTTATCACTTTTGTCTAGTCCTTGCAGGAGCTTTTGCTACACTTGGACAATAATACTGACAAAAGAATGAAGATGATTGCTTTTGAGTAGAGGATGGTTAAGAAGAAGTTCAGGTGCCTAAGCAAAAATTCTTCATTTGGGGCTGGCAGAAGGGTTGCTTGGGAACAGCAGTTGAGGATGAGGAAAGGTATCTCAGGACATCTCAGATGGCATTGCCCAGCAGAATTTATACAATGGAAAAATTCCTTGTAGGTCTGAAACCTTTGGCCTTGTTCATTTAACTACATAAAACTACAGAGCAGTTTGCAATAAACCATATGTCTGGAATTATGGACCCATCAGGTACCTCTGTGAAGTTAAAAGCCTTGACATCATTTTGCAGCAAATAGAAAGAAAATGGACAATACGACCTCTTCTACAATATCCTCTGATCTGACAAAATCTCCTGAATGAGATAAGGCAGGGAGAAATTCCTAAGGGAATCTCAGTTTCTGGCATTTATGCTATTCAGACTCAGATCCAGATGAGATACTCAATAAAACGAGTAACTCAGTAGAGTACCTTGCGGTACTGTAGCCCCAAAATGGGAATTTGTTGTTAGGTGACTGATGTTTTCCTGTGCTTGTGCTTATACTTATGATTAGTGCACCATATTTCTCTTTGTTGGGCCCTTGTACGTTTAATGGAAGTTATTTTGCAGCATTGTGTTCACATATTTAAAAATGTCATTAGTTATTATTAGCTTTAGTGATTATATACAGCCACCTACTTTTGGATCTTTAGTTTCCACTGATGTTATCTACTATTTATCCTTTAACAAATTCAAGAAGGACTCCTCCCCTGCCTTCAGCAGCCTGAACTTTACTAGTACAGAGACCCAAGGTTTTGTGAGGAAACAATCTGGGGGTTTTATAAACCAAATAACCTCAAGCTGCTCCACAAAATGTTTAAAATGTAAGTACTGTACCACTAGTTTCATTAGGACCTCCAATGTAGAGCACTGTGGCTATCCTGTTTCTAATACAATATGGAATTATAGATGTTTCTACATAATATTGATTTATGAGACCTAGCTATAAATTAACGTATGCCGATGGTTTCTAGAATGCACTTGGAGCACCTCAGAAAGATTCTCACGGTAAGTGGCAACTTTGCATAGTGGGATAAACTCCAGAGACAAGTGTGCTACATTAGTATCAGAGTCAAGCTGACATTTCAGGGTCAGTGAATAAATATCCTGAAGCCCAAATGTTTATTTTTGAGAAATTTCATATATAATGACCTTGACTTTACATTGTTTTTAGGTATGCATGTGACATCTATCCAAATCACAGTTTGCTGTGATTTACTTCAGGAATATTATTCCTGCACTATTAAAATGAATTAATCAAAGCTTGATAGAGAGCTTTTTCTTTCCCGTTTGTGCTTTTATTCTTTCTCATGTATTGATGAAATAGAGGAAGGACTTTGAATTATTAAAGCCCATGGAACCACACGTACATACACACATATATATACATACATATGTAGGATTTATCTCCCTGATCTTCAATTTGTAACCATATGATACATAAACCTGTATCAAAATAAGGAAGATCTAGTTCATGACCAAACCAGCTGGTATTTTTTCATGTGTGCCTAGTGAGGTTAGTCATCCTGCTTATTCTCCAGGGTGAAAGCATTTGTGCAAAGAGACTGTTACAGAATTTACCTTAGCAGAGTTGCCATTAAATGTGTTTGTCCATAGAAGATATAGGAATTTAGTGACTCACCAAACCCTACAGTGGTACAGATTACTAATTTATTTGCCTTCATCCTTGCAACAAGAGCTTTCCACTGCCTTTCTGAAAGCAAAATCCTGCTCTTCGGTGACTGTGAAAAATAATCCGTTCATTGGAAGACTGTCATGTAAAACAAGTCATACAGCTAGGCAATCTCCAACTGTATAAAATTTAACAAGTACAAGAGCTGGATTCTCCAGCTGGGACAGGGTAATCCTGGGTTTTTGTACAAACTGGGGGACAAGAGGCTGGAGAGCAGCCTTGTGGAAAGACATTTGGGGGTTTCAGTTAATGACAAGTTGAATATGAGTCAACAGTGCCCCACTCTGTACTACACTGGCGTGGTCCCACCTGGAGTGCTGGGTGCAGTTTTGGGTGCCTCAATATAAGAAGGACATCAGACTATTAGAGTGTGTCCAGAGGAGGGAGACCAAGATGGTGAAAGACCTCGAGGGCACAACTTAAAAGAAGCAGTTGAGATCACTTGTGTTGTTCAGCTTGGGGAAGGCTGAGGGGTGACCTCATCATGGTCTACAGCTTCTTCAAGAGGAGAAGTTGAGGGGGATCTGCTGATCTCCTCTCCCTGGTGACCAGAGATAGGACATGAGATGACTGAATGAAGCTGCATCAGGGCTAGTTGAGATTGGACATTAGGAAAAGGTTCTTGATTGAGAAAGTGGTCAGTCGCTGGAACAGCTACCCCAGGGATGTGGTCATGGCAGCAAGCCTGCAGAGTTCAAGGAACATTTGGATGACATTTCTGGTCATATGATTAGTTTTAGGTAGTCCTGCGAGGAGCAGAAAATCGAACTTGGTAATCCTTATGGGTCCCTTCTGACTTGAGATATTGTATGATTTTATTCTATAATTCTAAGTCATTGAAATAGAAATTTTCAATATGAAATGAAATAACTAAAATTGACTTGCAGTTATTACTAAGAACAGATATGCACACAGGAAAGGGATTGGCAGCAGCTGTGTACCTCACATATTATTTAACCACATTCTTAAAAGATGTGTTTTCCTGATAGTTGAGATAGGGCCTGGGTGAGGGGGGAGTTGACAGATGATTATTAATTATTCACAAGCATCTGGCTGATAAATAACAATTTTATCTCTATATTGTGATTGAGAAAGTAGGCTTCCAACATAAGTATGGTTCTTTGTATTTTTATACAGCTTTTCTTAATACTGATATTGACTCCTATCTTAAAAAAAGTACTTGTCGTCATGAAAAGATGACAGACCAGTCTTGTTATAAGATGAATATCTTTGTTTCTTCATCGAACAGTTGCATGGTATGGTACAAGCAGTAAGGGTTTAAGATATTCCATACTATCTGTCCATGAGGGACATACATCTGGTTATGAAGAACATGTTTGTACTGGATAATATCTGATTAAATCATAGACACAGGTGTGTACGTATGCCCTCTGTTGCTTTTGCACCATGTTAAAGCTGCAATGTGTAGACTTTTCCCACATCTACCTGTACCTGGAACAGGAAGAACGCTGGTTGGACTCTGCAGCCCTCTGATATCTTCTCACTCCTCTAAAAGAAGACTTCAGTAAAGGGGACAAAGGAGAACAGCCCTAATGCAGCTCTAAGGTGTCCTGGAATCATTTGGTCAAATGACTCAATGGATTGATTCAGTATGACAAATACATAAGAGGGAATGCAGCCTCTGTGGTATACACAATGACCTTGGCTCTTGTACTGACGGCAGTATAACTGTGTTACTGCAGTGGCGGCCAGAGATAGAAAAAGGTTTCTCAGCTTTCCACCGGCTGGTTGATTTCTGTATTATGTTCCATTTTTTTGCAACACAAAATGTGTCATATGAACACAATTTTGGACTGCATCATAAATTATCTTTAAGATTTAACCTCTAGACTGAAAATTTGGTCCTTTAAAATCTGTGTGTTTTCCCACTATTTCAGCTGACCTGCATCTTTATGTTGATATCTGTTTAAGACCTGATTTTATGTTTCACAGACAGTTTTCCTTTTCTTTTCCTAGATTCATGATGCATGGAATTTTTGAGTCGGAATTTAATAGATTTTAAGGATTCTGCTATTTCATGCTCTGATTTGTCCAGGTGGTTAAGTTTTCAATGAATATTTTTTTAAAAATGATTTTTTAATTGCAACTTGCATTTTAACTTATTACATGGCAGACATTTGGGTTCAGTGAGAATGATAATGATTAAAGAATTTTCAAGAAGAGAAAGATACAGATATTATGTATTATTAACCTTTCTTATTTATTTCCTTCTTATGTATGCACACCCAGAAAGATATCTCTAAGAATCTCCTAAAGTAGTGTACCAGTTCTACTTAATTGTGACTTAGTTCCACACTTTTCAGCATTTGAGTCCAATCTAGGATAAAGATTTTCCAACTGGCATTTCTGTTCTATGTCAAACATGAGAGCAAAGAGCAAGTCTTGCATAGATTCATCTACCTTTTTCTGTTACTGTTGATAATTTTAAACATCAAAGACTTCAATAAGAGTGTTAGCTCCCTGGATATGTGCTTTTATTTGCTACAGATATCTAAGTCGACATGTTATGAATCTATCTGCTCTCTCAGTGATGAGTGCTGGTGAATTGAGCTGGAATATTTGGCTTGCAACTACCTTTTAAGCATTGGTAAATAGTTACTTCACAAAACCTCTCTTATTTATCCATCTTTTCAGATGGGAAAACACTTTTCTCAGAATTGATGACTACTTATTTTTCAGCTAAAGTAAATACAGGCCTATATCTTTTCATTTGTGCAAGAAGCTGACATATTCTGTCACAACATAGCATGAGTAAATGGGAAAGTGACAGCTTCCTGGCAAAATTTTAAAGAGATAAACATCTATTTTTGTTTAAACAGCTACTAAAAAAATGGAGAGAAGCTTTCCAAGCTGAAAGGCTGTGGAATATATGAGTGTTGCAAACTGGCGAATGAATGCAGAAGTAAGATCTTGATGCTTATTGTTATCCTTACTATTTTTGCTGTATTTGTCCATTACCAAGTAGGAAAAGTTTAAGTAATGTACAAGCATTATTAGCATAGGTATGTGAAAAAATATAGCAAACACTGCACTTTATAATTTTTCAAAAGAACAGGTAACTGAGTTAAAAACAAAAAAATCTCAGCAGGAATGCAATTTTGCATAGTTGCATGCTGTTTTGGGTTTATGTGGCAAGGTTTTGGTGGTGGGGGGAAGGGCTGTGCAAGGCTGATTCCT
Source organism: Streptopelia decaocto (assembly GCF_964273445.1). Classification (NCBI taxonomy): domain Eukaryota; kingdom Metazoa; phylum Chordata; class Aves; order Columbiformes; family Columbidae; genus Streptopelia; species Streptopelia decaocto. Next base: position 170,475,735 of record NC_138663.1, read on the forward strand.
GTGAGAAGAGCTCAGGAGCTGCCCCACATCGGACAGGACCAGCTTTAACCAGCTCAAAATGGACCCACTGTTGCATAAAACTGAGTCCATCAATGATGCATGTGGTGCCTCTGTGATAACATTTATGAAAGTGTATAAAATGCTGCCTGGCAGCTGTGAGAGAGAAGTGAAAAAATGTGAGAGAAACAACTCTGCAGACACCAAGATCAGTGAAGAAAGAGAGGGAGGAGATGCTTCAGGCACTGGAGCAGAGATTCCCCTACAGCCTGTAGAGAAGACCATGGTGGAGCAGGTTTTCCCCAGGCAGCTCATGGGAGTCCACAGTGGAGCAGATACCCACCCTGCAGTCCATGGAGGACCGCACACTAGATGTGCTCTGAAGGAGGTCCATGCTGGAGCAGGTTCCTGGCAGGACCTGTGGTTGATGGAGAAGATGCCATGCAGGAGCAGGTTTTCTGGCATGAACTGTGGCCCATGGGGAACTCACACTGCAGTAGTCCACTCCTGAAGGACTGGACCCTGTGGGAAGGACCCACATTGGAGCTGTTTGTGAATGACTTTCTCCCATGGGAAGGACCCCACACTGGATCAGGGGAACAGTGTGAGGAAGAAGGAACAGCAGAGCCAAAGTGTTATGGAATAACTGCAACCTCCATTCCCCATCCCGCTGTGTTGCTCCAGGGGAGGAGGAAGAACAGTCAGGAGTGAAGTTGAGTCTGGGAAGAGGGGATGGTGAAGAGAAGGTGGTTTTAATTTTGTTTACATTTATCTCTATCCTACTCTGTTATTAAGCACTATCACTATCCTAATCTGTAATTTGCAATATATTTAATTAATCTTTTCCAAACTGAGTCTGTTTTGACCATGGCAGTGAGTGAAGAGTGATCTCCCTATCTTTACCATGATCCATGAGCTTTTTCATTTTAATTTCTCCTGTCCTACTGAGGTAGAGAGTGACAGAGTGGTTTGGTGAGCACCTGGTAGCCAGCTAAGGTTAACCCATTACACACATTTATAGTGCTTGCAGATTCTTACACCAATGGATCCAAAATAGTTTAGAAAGTTATTAGATACTTTTTGCTCAAAATTAACTAGATGATGAGTTAGCAGAAGTTCTTTTACTATATTTCTGAACTTAGAATTCAGAGATGATAAGGAGAAAAAAATATATATATAAATTAAAAGAAAATCTCATAAGGAAGAGGATTATGTGTACAGGAAAAAGAATGAGAATGTAGGACTGGGTGAAGGATAAGGCATACAGAGGCTGAGAAAAGATCAGAGAATGGATGGAAAATGTATACTGCTGTGTGAAAGGAAGGCAGGGAAAACATTTCTCAAGGAAAGGAAAACAGAAAACGAAAGTTTCACAAATAACAGAGAACTGAAGAAAGAGTGAAATATTGGGAGTAAAGAAAAAGACTGTAAAATCACAAGAAAGATAAGGTAAAAGATCTGGATAAAGGAAGAGGAATCCTTGGATAATCTAGTCCAAGATCACAGAGGTAAGTGGTGTGAGAAAACAGTGAGATAAAACAAAGTTGCTTTGTTTTACGCTGGTGGGTTTATAAGTTTCTTATGTTTCTTCTTTAGCCTTACAAAGCTAAGAACATCTACAAGGATGGTTGTGCAGGACCTATATGCATTTTCCTTCATTTTGGACGCTAGATATTTCTGAAGACATGCAGTGTTGTTTAGTGATTGGCAAACATCTCTAAGCAGGAAAGTGCATTTGTTAGCTCAGTTTTGAGAATGGGGAAATTGAGGTAGGGACTAATTATTTTTCCTGGGGCTTCAGTGCAGTCACAGTGATCAAGGCAACATAACTGTATTCTAAACGTAGCACTGAAATTTCAGACTCAAGCTGTTCTCATATTGCATGTGTTATTGTTGAAATATATTGCATTGCTTGTTGAGATCAGTGTAGAGCTCAGAGAAGGAGAGTTGAGCTTGGATTTAAATACAGTATATCTTAACTTTCCATCAGTGTTTCTCACTTAACAGTAGAGGACAACTCTTCAGCAAGCATCTGCAGTGTCAGTAACTCCATTAACAAAGAAGCCACTGTATTATCAACATACTGTAGCTTCATTTTAATGTGTCATTTGCACTTCAAAGTCACATAACTTTTATTATGGTAAATCAATTAAAACTATTTCTCATGATAATTTATCTTCCACAGAGTTTATCATCTCAGAGAATGCAATATTTCCCAATTTAACTTCCAAGACAAAAGTGATGTAATTTGAATGCCTTTTACTGAGCTTATTAAGCATAAAGATCACAGAAATTTCAAACCCTGAAAGATAACTGTTTCATCTATGTGATAAAATGGAAGTCACATTTTAGTAGCTTACTGGAGGTAGTAGGAGACAGTATGCTAATTAGTAATATAACCTCATTTACTCATTTGGTATGTCTCTTGTTTTAAATGATAGTCTGTCTAGAATAGATATCCAGCTTGATACAAATATGAAAAGGAAATCAAGTGAAGCTACTGTATATTCAACAAAGCTGTGTGTAGCATTCATATGGTTATGTATTTCTTTTTGTGTTTATAATCCAGGATTCACCTTGAAATACAGCAAACTTTTTCAAAGATCTTACAGTGAAGAAAAATTCCCCTTCAGAAGGGAGAGTTGGGTTAGATCTTCAACTAACATAAATTGCCACAACTCCAGGGAAGTCAGGAGAAAAATGTTAATGTATAGGAAATGAAAACCTGATGATGTACAAGTGTTAAAAAAAAACGCAACAAAACAAAAAAGTCCCCACCAGTATCCAACAACCACCCCCCTTGAGGATTAATGTGAGAAGAAAAGCTCATCTGTATCTTTAGCATCTGTATTTGAGTATCACTAACTGTTTCTTTAATGGCAAAAGGCCTGACTTTTAAATACTTTTTTCCAAACGTGCCTAGGAGTACCTCTCCCCTGACTTGTGCTGTGATTTGTGCTCTTGGCTATTCAAAAGGTTTTGAAAATGCTGCCAGTCTCTAGTTCCTGTCTCTTCTTCACGTGGAAGTGCTCAGTTCACATATTGCATTACAATATGGGAGAAACTAACAACTAAGAAAATAATAACCCTTGACTCTTTTAAAACTAGACCATGCAAGTGTATGCAGAGCAGCAGCAAAAAAAAGTCCCAACATCCAGCTGGGCTTCTGGCCCCGTTTCTTTGGAATTGCAGCAAATGCTGCAGGACCCAAGCTCTAGACCTTTGCTCAGCAGGGGAAGGGAGAGCTGTTGCTGGGTAGTGTGTGTCATTTGATAGCCTGTGGCTAATGCCCCACGGTTTACCAGAGGAGTCATTGGTGCATGATTGCTTTCAGCTGGAGTAAGTGTTTTTGGCTGGAGTAGGATAACTGGGAATGCTGGGCTGCCCTTTGAGCTAAGGCAGAAAAAAATATTCACTATTTAGAGGTCTGACATACACTTAAAATCCTTGACTTGGCTTCTTTTTGGTTTCTGAAACTGTAGTATAAGGAGGCGCTTCTACTGAAACTGGAGTTTATGCTCATATTTCACATGGTAAGGATGGTTCTCCGGAGTTACCATTTTGCACACTGGAACACTGATCTGCTGAAAGTATTCTATCTCACTTGCTCTACAGTTCTTATTCTTGGAACAAATTTAATTTTGTGTCTTTCTATGCAACCTTGCTCATAAATGTACAGTAGTATCTTATCAGTTCACTCTTTTGGCTGTAAGACCTTTGGTGCATTGCTGGATTTCATTAACAAATGACGTAAAAATTGTTGAAAAAAGGATTTGTGACAATGCATGGAAATATAACTACTTTAAAGGGATGATGGATATATAAAAAAAGGAAATTTAGACTGAAAAGCCTCCTTAATGGTGTGATTTATTGGACTACATTATAGTCTCCCAAGGGAGGTGGTAGGAGCCCTGTTAAATAATGGAAAAACTTGCATCTCCTGAGGACCAGAACATATGGGAACTAAACATAAGAAAACTGAACAGATTTTATCTAAGCTAGAACTGGCCAGTTTCTCCTGCTATTATAATATTCCCAAAGGAGCAGCAGAACAGATATACAGCATTTTCCTACCATTTGTATTTATACGGCATAAACAGTGTGAAGTATATTCCAAAATAATTTCCCTTGATGACGATTAGTTACTATGCAAAGTAACCAGTTTATCAGTAAGAATATTGTCCTTAAATTAATCTTTTCTTGTTATGACTATTCAAGGAAGCAAAGAATGATCCATTTTTTGGTATAATTAGCCTAGAAAATGTTCACTTAAGATTCATGTATTTAGGAGTCACTTTTGCACAAGCAAAATGGAGTTTTGCTGATAAGTTCAATGGAACAAAGAGTCAGTTTCTCAGGAGATGTTGAGGCCTTTTTGAAATTTGTGATGTTGGGCTTTACTTAATATATGGAAGAAAATACTTAGACAAAAGCCATTTGCTCTAGGTCTACCCACTGCTGAACTCATTATACTCTACTAACATTTTGCAAACAGAATTGCATTTTTAACCCATGAAGGACCCAAATATCCTTTGTTTTGTATTTTGTTATCCTCTGTACTTTGTTATCCTCTGTACTCTTGAAAATGAATCTAAAGTCCTACTGTATCACTGCTTTAGGGCTTACAATGCAATTGTGCTTCCTTTGTTTTGATAAAAAGGGAGTCTCATCAACATTCTACATTTCAGCTATTGGAGAAGTAAAGACCCACTTATGCAAGGTTACTTATATGAATTCTTTTTTCATACGCTAGAATTATGCATCGAGACATCTGGACTATAATGCAAAAAGCTACCTATCTATTATATTACCACCTGAATGTGTTATTAAAATGTTACTGGAGTGCTGCACTTTGATGGTTTTGTGCAGTCAGAATCCAACAAACAACATTTTAGAATCCCATCTTTGCATTACTATTTTTAAGGGTATTGATTTTTTTCTAATAGCCTTTCTGAACTGTTTCTTGGGTTCAATGAGGTTTCTTTATTCCCTAATTACAGAAAGCTTACTGAAGATAATACTATTTTGAAAGACTTTTTTTTTCAGTTTAGTTTTGTTTTGATATGCTGACGTTTATGTAAATAAAGACCTGTTTACTCATTTTCAATATATAGTAGTCTTAAATCAGAGAAAGCTCATAATAAATATGGAACTAGAACATTCCTTTTTGTAAACACATCTGCAAGCCTGACTGCATCTCACTAAGCATTTTATAGGTTCATTACACTGCTTGGCTCACATTGAAGTCACCTCAATTTTTTATTTTTTTTTCTAACCATAATATGAATAAACTTTGGCTTCTATATAAGCTGGAAAATATCCAGTAACTTCTTATAATGAACAGATTCAGGAAAACTTAGTGGCTGTTGCTGGTGATAAGAAATTTCTCTACATCTGTGTGTCACATACTAAACTTTAGGAGGGGTCAGCAGAAGTGTCACTTACTAGAACCACATGGTCTATCTTACACTTGAAGCTAAAATGAGTTGCCTTTCACTTGTATAAATGTGAAACATTTGCAGCAAAGTTAACTGACATGCATAAGTGTTAATATATAATCCATGGTAATGAGGGCTGGTTTCTAAACATCCTGTCGTTGAAGACTGAACAAGAGGCTGGGTAACAATTTTTATTTTTTCCTTTTCCTTTACTGCTCTGATGTTTTTGGAGAGCTGCATCATCTTAGCTGCCTAAGAACTGGTTTAAGAAGCAGTTTAGAACAACCTCACCTTTGAGTTCCCCTACCTGCGGTGATACAGCGCTCTAACAGGCTACTGGACCAGCTTCCCATCTGGTGCTGTTGTCATTAAGATTCTTTCCACTCTACACCATATGCCCACATTACACGCAAAGAGTGTAAGATTAGGTCTTTGTTAAGAAGTTATCAAGAGCTATTTCAATGTTCCCAGGAAGCCTGACAGAGTGTTGGTAGCAATTATATAATCCTACAAACCATAGGAGATATATACATATGCAGTCATGGCTTCAGCAAGTACAGTATTTAAGACTACTTAAGGCATTCTTGAGAATGCAGGATCAAGTCATATAATGAGGGATATACACTATAAACTAAAGGGTTTAAGACTTTAAAAAATATGTTATGTGTTTAACAGGATCCTATACTTTGCAAACTCATAGACTTCTTTGTAAACTCATCATTTGTACCAATGACAATGTCAAGTCCATCAGTGACAATACTTGTACAGTAGCTCACAAGCTGCTTTCACACATAACAAATTATTAACTCCTTATCAGCATGAACAAAATGTTACTTGTGTTATTTAAATGTTATTATTGATAGTTATTATAAGTTGTTATCTGCAGCTACTTAAAATATCAGCAATTTCTGGAGTACAGTATTATAAGAATTACATTTTCCAAGACTAATATTGAAACTTAGTTACTTGGTCAGCTAGATTGGAAAATTTTAATTCATCAGTGTGTATACTGTTGCAAAAAGTTGATATGGTTAAGATCAGTCATGTCCTACTTATTGTTTCAGTGGATGTAGAAATGTCTAAAAGCTTGAAAAAATATGTACAAATAATTTACTTAATCTTGGCACTGCCTGCAAATCTTCAAGTAATAATTATTTATTAAATATTTACCTGAGGTGAAAATTAGACTTCAACAACTGAAAATAGATCCAAAGATTCTTGGATCTTTAAGGGTTTTTTTTTCTTTAAATTTAAACTTTAAACCAGTCTCTTGAGATTCATCTTTTTTCTGAGAGCCCTAGGGAATAGCAGAAAATTCATACATATTTAATATTAGTCAAATCAACCAATGCAGTAACCATGCTAAAAGAACAATTATGCAGACTATTTATGTAAATATGGAATAGGAATTACATGTTTTTATTTAGAACACTGGAAATACTTGTAAATTATTTAATTTGAAAAGACATGCTTTAGAGTGATTTTGAGCAATTTATTTACCATACATATATCATAGAAAAATATTTTAATGTATTTGTATTTTTGCATTCATTTCAACCATAACTAGGTTAACACTAGTATAATCTTCAGAGAACAGAATGGTTTTGTCTTTTGCGGAAAATACATACAATGTTTTTTTGTGCCAGAGATAATTTATTTAACATTTTATTTAAACTTTTCTCAACTTCAGAGATCTGGCAAAATTAATTGACTCTGCTTTTTCAAGAATAATGAAACAGTATTTTTCATACATATAATAGCATCTATAAAGGCACATTTTAAAGAGCCCAGAAAACAGTCTCCAGTTATCTTCCACCTCCTAGGACAGATATACTTCTAGAGGAACAACAAGCAGGTATTCACAAAAACCATTATTTCACCCTTTCAGAAACTACTTTCTTATTTTAGTATCATACATAATCCTCAATTATTCATGTTTCTTGTGAAGTCTGTTATTAGATGAGTTCAGAGATATTTGCACTGAAACATGGAGTGAAGAAACCATGTCAAGATTTAGGGTCACAGAAAGACCTTTGGAGTCACTGTGTTATTCAAAGACTTAATGCTGAGAAGGGTCATAGAATTCTTACTAATTTAGGTCAGTTCAGAACTTCTTCACAGCTATTCTATCAGTTACTTTCCTGAAGAAAAGGAGACACCTGACTTGGCAGTAAACAGGGCATCTGTGTCAAAATGCAGGGTTGTTTTTCTTATCAATTGATTGGATAAAGCCATTGTTGGGGTTTATTCTGGCCAGATATAGTGATGGCAACTATCTAGACCAAAGAGAACTAGACTCTTTCATAGTCACTTTTCTGATCATTATATATATATATATATATATATATATATATACACATATATATATGCATAAGATGTATTTTACACTGAACATGCAAGCTTTTCATTGCCTGTAAGGAGAACGGTAATTCCTAGCTCAGCTAGTCCCTCAGGTAACTCCAATGTAGGTGTCTGTACTGTAGACAGTGTGTTTACTCCTCATAACTCTCCATGCAATTACACCTCAACTGTCTACTGTTATATCAGCTACTTGAGCTGGCACTTTGATTGATCATGCTTTTGATGTCAGCCAGCACTTTGGGTTGAACTCAGAATGATATAGCTGGTCTGCCAAAAAAGTGAAATTGAGGATGGGTATGGTTTCATTTTGAACTCTGCCTTTACAAATTTTCAAGCCATATAGGCTGGCAAGACTAGCCATAGATGTGCAACAGTGCTTAACAGTATACTGTGCAAAAACATGGCCAGATCTAATAAATGATTTGGATGCCTGGAATTAGATCCTTCAGTTGAAAACCATGAGCTGAAAGCTGCAAATTTGAAAACTAAGTGCGCACAGCTGGTACTTCTTTTGAGAGGTTGTATCTCTTGCATATATGATGCTGAAGTCCCACTAGATTTAAAACTAGTGCTTTTTACATGTTATCAGAGCACTTCAGCTACTAGGGCTTCTTATGAGAAACTCCATGTGCAGTTAAGCAGAAGGGGTCTTACTAAATTGAGCAAGTGTAGCTGCTTTCATTTAAGAAGTTAGAAGAAAAAGATCACCCCTCATTTTCATATAAAAGCTCAGTGATCAGGATATTTACCTGGGTTTTGAGTACAATTCATGTCTATCATGGAAGATTTTGTCCAAGTTCCTTTTTTAGAGTAGTGCACAAACGACACAGGGGAGAAAGGAAACAAAGAAAAAGGAAAGGAAGTCACTCTCTTGGGTTTTTAAGACATTATCTTTTAGCCTGTCTGCTCAGAAAGGCACATATGGAAACAAGACACCATCTCCCAGAATTCAGGAGCATGACTGCATTTACCTTCCTCCTAATCCAGCACAGACAGGCATTTGTATAAGGTGGCAGTAATGAATGGAATCAATCTGAACACAGGGAGAAAGACATACCCCTTGAAATTCTCTCTTCAGTAATTTTTTTCTGTGACAATTTTTGTTTGTTTTTAAAGTGAAACAAAAATCATAAGATAAAGAAAACAGTCTTAGAGACAAGGCCAGAATCTAGGGACCATCTTTCTGAAGTCAGTCTAGAAGTTAGTCTTACAGTTCCAACTCCTGGGTCGTATTCATAAACTTCTTACGTTGAAGAATTAAACTAACAAGAAGCTATCTTTTTCTCTCTGTGGTTTCAGTGTTTCTCTTCTTCCTCACAAACAGAAATAACCATTTCCAATTTATTTTACTTAGATGATGGCCAAGACACTGTTTTAACACCTTTTAGCTTTGCCTTTGTCTTTTCAGGGAAAACAAAAAAAAAATTATTAATTTGTGCCTGACAGGCAAAGTGTCACAAGCCTTGCCACTAATATGCCTGCCCTTACTGCTCTTTTCTGCCTCTATTCTCTTTCACATTATAGAAAAGCCTACAGTGCTAAAGTTAAATTAGAGAGCAGTACTAATTGAAGATCAGCTGGAAGAAATCAATGAAGACATTCCTACATATTAACTGTTACTCTTACCCTAAAAGAAACATTGGTTCCTTGATTCATTTAAAAAAGAAAAAAAGAAAAACCCTTATATGATAAATTCCTGAACAAAACAATGTAAACTATGAAGCTTCAGGAACTGCAAAGAATTGCAAGAACAATTTTACCTGCTGTGGATGAATGTTTTGTGTTGTAATGCTGAGAAAATCATACAGCAAACTAGGTTGGCAATTACAGTGCTGTGGGTTTCCAAGCATAATTTAGTTATTTCATAGCCAGTAAATCAACATTCATTTTTACATGAACACTCATGGGGGAAATACTTTAAAAATCACTATGTCATTATTTACTTCCTAATATTCTGATTTGTTAATTATTAACTGAGCTACAGTTCATACTATGGGATATTTTGATTTATAATGCATCTTTAACTTAAATCCTTTTATTCTGCTGTACCTGACCTGATAAAGTTTTTTTTGTTTTTATTTCATTAGTAAGGTAATAGTTACTTTTGAAATTTTTATCCTTTCTGTGCTTTGATTTCTAACAAAGTGGAGTTCAGGGAACTAGTTGAAATAGAAATAGATACTTTGTGTCAGACCCCTTCTAGAAAAAATTAGTTCTGATCTATTCATGTCCGGAGAGTATGTGGTTTTACTTGGGAATCTGGCCCAAATAGTTCTTTTAAACTCTAATTTAGCAGATATATTTAATTAAGTTTTAAATTGACATAGGGAAAGCAATCCTCAAATCTTTCTTTTCTAACTGGAAGATATCATCCATTAAAAATTTGTAATAAAACTTGTTGGATCTTCAGGATATCTCTGTGGAATTTTAGTTTAATAATAACTCATTTTGGTCTTATAACAAAACAAAACAAAAATTAATGTAATTACAGTGAGCTTTTAACATCAACTAATATGATATTATCTTGGCAATTCCACTGCAGAAAAAAATTATTTTGTTTGCTTGTTTGTTTTAAATATAAATTATTGGTAGTGTACCTTAAATAGTGTGTGTATATACACACATATTGTGATGGGTTTATGTTGTCCAGCTGCCACATGCTCATCCAACCGCTCTCTTACTCCTCCTGCTCAACAGGACAGAGGGACAAAAATAAAGTGGAAAAGCTCATGGGTCAAGACAAAGACGAAGAATCGTTTACAAATTGCCGTGACAGGCAAAACAGACTCAACTTGGGGAAAATTAATTTAAATTACTGCCCGCTCTTTGACCTTGAGGTTTGCAGGGTTGTTTCTCACACTTTTGTAGCTCCTCACTCTGCCATGCAGCATTTTGCCCTTTCTTAAGCACATTTTCCCGGAGGTGCCACCATCTCGGCTGCTGGGCTCAGCCATGCCCTGTGGTGGGGGGGTTGGAGCTGTCTGGAACAGGCTGTGTCTGGCATGGGGCAGCCCCAGTCTCTCCTCATGGCCTGGGCATCTGCACCCCATGCAATACATTAATATACATATACATCAAGATACATAGAATTTATGTAATTTTTCCCTTTGTAAACCAGTAGCAAGCTCCACAACAGGGCATCAGCAGGAATTAAACTTATGACCAATCAAACCAATCTCCTTTGGCAGTTCCGGTAACTGTAGTGCTCATTCGTTCAGTCAGAGCTGAAAGATCAGCGTTCAAAGTAATTAAAAACTAATGATCCAGATATCTGCATCATCATGCTTTTACACTGGATATCTATATTGTACCCCCGCTTGAATAACTAGACCACAAGAATATGATCAAGTGTTATTGGCAGATTGAGTTCCTTTATTTCAAATGGAAGAAACCTCGTATTAAAGGTTTCAGGTTCAATCTCTACAGGTGATCTCTGTTTAGGTATATTACATGTGAGAGTAATAGGATGGAATGAAAGGTGATACAAAGAATTTTATTAAAAAAGCTCTTGCATATTTATGCAATATGAATACAGTAGTTTTTAATATACACATTCATCTTAAATTCAAACACAGAACAAGAGGCTAATTCTGCAAACACAATAGGGCTATTGAATCATAAATGTTACAGTGATGACTAAAGTTTGTAACCTCCAACTTCTAGTCATGTGTCTTATATCAGTATGGTTATATGTTAAAATTAGGTTGTCATATTTATTAGCCCCTGTGACAAAATATAGTGATTTTCTGCTTAAAAAGCAAACTGCAAGGAAGGTAGCAGAATTTATAGCATCTATAGGTTATCAAAAGAAAGTTTCAAAGATTCTTTTTAACTTTCTGGACTATCTATATTTTTATATCTAGCTTTTGCAGCAAAAATACAAGGGAAGCTTAGGATACAGAAAGCTGAAGTAGATTAGCAATGGCACAAGACTTATACCTGCAGTTTTTCCATTCACATCTAAATGAGGATTGAATTAATCTAAAAATCTGAAAGGGTTTGCTGAGCTATGGTTCTAATGAACAGGAAACAGCTGAGATGGGAAAATAACTCTGCACTGATGGCACTAACAAATTTATCACAGAATTCCTCATGGTCATCAAACTGTGCGTAATCGGTAGCCAATACCCCCTGCTGAAGCTTTCTGAAATGTTTAATTTTCTATTGGTTACTGAGAGGTTTTATATGTGTATTTATCCTTGGAAAGAATATATAGTTCTCTTTTTTTCAATAAAATAGGCTCCATTGATCATGGAAAAATGAAAAACTATTTTAATGATATAGCTACACTACCAATTTCTTGTGGAACTTGCTTCACTGTAGGTCCCTGTCAAAATGGGTATTAGTTACATGGAAATGTATAGTAGTTTGGGGTAACAGCTATACAAATTTTAGTTACCAGATGGTCAAATGTCAACATAGCCGGTGTAAATCTTGCACACAACCTATGAGGAGTTTTAAGAGAAAGCTGAAGTATCAGATTTTGGATGAAGATGTAAAAGATTTTGTCAGCTTAGTTTGATTATTTATTTATTTATTTATCTATCTAGTTATTTATTTATTAGTTTTGTTTAAAACAAGCTTATTATAGACAAAAAGCTATTAATACATAGGTATCTAAAGTCAAACTGAATTTCTTTTAAGGATCTACTGTGAAGGACAAACATACAAAATGAAACTATAGAAAAATTACTTAGACCGGGAATCTGTACCATCAAATTCCAGCATTTCAACATTTTTGAATTACATTTACATTTTTGGATTGCTTTTCTCAAATTCCAAAGTATGTATATACTGGTTTATAGTAGCACACAACTTGCAGACACACAGGCACATACCAGCAACCAGCATAACTGTGAAATCTGTATACAGGTTAATGATGAGAATGAGGGTGTAACAGCTAGGATAGGAGGATGTTAAAAGTACTAAAAACTGCTTGGCAAAAGAGGATCCATTCTCAGATCTCATCATTTGTTTAGCTAAAACTTTAAATTAACAACTGAGTAATTAATTAATTAGAAGTATATCTATAAGTTTCCAAAATCTTCCAGGCTCTACTGCTAGCCATCTACGTAAAAAGTTTACAGAAATCCCACAGGAAAAAAAAAACCCAACAACATTTGGATGACACCACCCTCCTTCTTAGTTCTGTGATTCCTCAGAGAACTTCAAATTCATTACTCTGTACTTATAAAATGCAGTCTGATAATGTTGATTTCCTCTTCCTTTTTGCTTAAAAAAAAAAAGTCTAAGACTGACATGTAAAGTTAGAATTTCAGTTTTCCTTAAATGCACAAGTATCATCAGGGGAATGATAATTGAATGATTACTAAAAGTTGATTATGAGAAAATACAAGATAAAATATGGATTGCACCAGTCAGTATACTATGCAAATTATAAATAGTAAATTGGACAGATTGATTAGATCCTAGTAGGTGGAATAGTTTGAGAAATTATGTCTGTCATCTAAGCTTTTTTGTCAGGTGTCAAGTAAATGGAACAGTTTTTTTAAGGGATACCTTTTAATTGAAATATAATTCTATAGGTTGTGGATTTTTGGTGTGTGTGCTCATTGTCCAGTTTTCAACTTACTGAATTCTGGAATGAATGTTATTTACTTATTCCCTTAATTTCCAGGCATCATTCCTGACTTAAAATAATTTGGTATTCTGTATTTTTTTATATATAGGTATTTTTTAGTAAATTAAGCTTCTGAAATCCAATTAAACAGAAGTATATAAAATAAAGATTTTGGAGAAATATTAATTCTCAGTTAAGGTTTTAATTTTTCCTTAGGAGGAAAACCTAAACTCCAAAAGTAGATATGATAACTTTAAAGTACTTAATGAAGTTTCAACCACTCAGCTGCTGCAATATCAAAGGCACTGATAAAATTCCAAAACTCTTGGAAAATGTATCCACAAACACATACTTAATCATTGCTATTATGTTAGGTATAGTGAAGCAGTGATAATTTGCCTGGTAAATTACAGTATACCATGAAGCATACTGTAAACACACATATTCATAAGAAATAATCATATATCTTAAAAGAGATAAAGTAAAACTCCCATTTGTAAATGACAATTCCTTTTACATAGATATGATGCAAAGACATATTTAGCAAGTACATGTATGACTTTTAAATCAGATTCCAGAGATTTTAGTGGCCTGATGTA